>NW_026948600.1:7600411-7909382 GCF_035770615.1 Melospiza melodia melodia
GTGTAAAACCCCTGTCACCCTAGCCCATGCCCTGGGGGTGTCCTTGTCCCTGTCATCCAAGGCCATTCCCCAGGGGGTCTCCATCATTCTCACCCCAGAGAATGCCTGGAGGGTCTCCCTCCCTCTCACCCCTGTGCCAGGGGGTACTCAGGGCAGTCTCTGTCCCTCTCAGCCCAGGGGATGCTCGGGGGTCTCTTTCCCCTCACCCTGGGGGATGCTCGGGGTGTCTCCATCCCTCTGGCCTCAGGGAATGTCTGTGCACGGCTGGGGACCAGGGGCTCTGTGTCCCTCTCACCGCTGAGGGTGCTCGGGGCTGGGGGGGCTCTCCGACCTTCTCACACCTGGGGCTTTGGGAGGGGGTCTCTGTCCCTCTCAGCCCTGCTGTGACCCCACCCAAACATCATCGGGGTTTGAGGGACAGAGACACCCCCAAACCCCAGAAAGGTCTGAACCTGGGATTTGGTTTTGGGCTGAGGATTTAGGAAGGGGCAGGAATTGGGGCTGGGCTTGGAGTTGGGGCTGATTAGAGCTGGAGTTGGATTAGAACTTGGATAGGGGTTAAGGCTAGACACGGGAATAACTTTAGGGCTGGGGTTGGGATAGATGAGTTTGGGACTGGGATGAAAATAAATTCAGAACGGTGAGTGTGTCTAAACATGGAGTGAGACTGAGACCAGGATCAGGGTCAGGTTTGGGATTGAGCTCACCGAGAGTGGGACAGGGGGGATGTCACAGTGGGAAGGTTTGGGGAAAATCCTGGTTTGGGGAAAAAAATGGTGTGAATGCCTTTGGTTGGGGATTCCTCCTACCCACGTCCATTTACAGAAGACACCTGATGTCCAAAAATCAAGAGTGAATAAAAAAAAGCCACCAGGAGTTTCCCATTTCCAGTCTCATCCCTCTTGGGTTATGGTTAGTCCCCCATCTCAGGGCTGGTGGGGATTCCATCAGCCCTGGGGATCCCTCCTCTCCAGGGTCCTGCTTTTGGATTCTAGGGGGTTTTGGGGTCCCAAGGTCCCCCTCTCTAGCCTCCCCTCAATCTAGCTACTTGGGGTTCCCCCTTCTTTCCACCACCCTGTCTTGGTTTAGGGCAAATTTCGTTGAAACCCTCCAAAAGGAGTTTCCTCTAGAATGCAGATTCAGCAGCCCCACCCTCAGCCAGTCCGGGAAAATATTTCCAGGGAGAAAAGTCTAAAAAAACTTTATTTTTTAGGCAAAGCATTCACCAGCACAAAAATGGAACAATATTGAACTGTTGCCCGATTGATAAATGACACAAAACTCGGATAAGTTTTGTGGGTGCTTTATTAAGGGCATGGGGATCTTGGGGGACTCACGTCCCTAAAACCCGAGCCCCCAAATTCACGTATGGGTGCTTCCCTCTTATACATGCGATTCACAACAAAGTCTCCAAGAAACAGTTTCCCCGTTCCCCTAGCCTAGTCACAGACCCCTTGTGATACATTCCTTGGTTCACAAACAAGATCATTAATCTTCTGCTTATCTTATTCTAAGAGCATTGTATGCTGCCTCCAGACAGGTTAGCATTCTTACTTTCCTGCACTAGTTTAATTATTTATTAAATCCCTAAGACTACCTGCTAGGTTACACACAAAACCCAACACACTTTCAACGGCTACAAAACTACTTTTTAACAAACCAGTTCACACACAACTCACTATAATTAAATATTTTGCTAAATTTCATTTCTTTTCCAACATTTCCCCCCTTTTGAGCATCCTTCAGTCCTGCTGCAAGGATGCTCAATCAACAGTATTGACAGTAACATCTTCATAACGAAGTGGGGAGTGTTCTTCATTTTGCCGCCCGCGGGTCATCACCTTCAGCAACCGGAGAGATCGCCTCTTTTCCTTTTCGATCACACCTAAGAGGCATCTATATACAATCCATATAGTCACTAGAAATACTAAAAACATTAGTACATATTGTATAGCAGACGTAATCCAGCCAGACAGGTGAAGCCCCAAAGAATCAAATACTGCTCCTATCCAATTATGCTGTGCTTCCTTTTCAATTTCCTTGGTTTTTGTTTCCACTTCTGCCAGTTTAGAAATATCTTTCTCAACTTCAAGTGTAACATTGGGAATGTGTACACAGCAATGATCTATTCTCCTACTCAGGTAACCACAAACTCCATGTTCCTTTAACAGTAGCAAATCCAATCACATTCAATTTTGTAGGGTCATTCTTGATGTAGCTTGCAATTGAAAATTTAGATCTTTAAATCCCTTCTTAGTAGCTGCTGCCAACCTTTCTGTCTGTCCTAACAAATTGTTGAGTATTTCCCTATTTCGATATGTCACTACCAGAGGGAATAATGACTCCAATATCTATCCAAATTGTACTCCTGAGCCAGGTTCATGCCACTGCTCCTCTAGGGATTCTTCCCTCTTTCTGAGTCCTTTCCTTTGGATCAATCTATTCTGTTTCCAGTATGAACACAATGTGGGAACCCCTAGGGTGATTTGTGTTACTGATCCATCTAGAGGTAAATGTGTGGTCCACTGTCCGTGTCCCAACACCCAGACTAGATTTCCAGGACTGTGCACAGTAGTATATCTGCAATCTATAGGTCCATCCATGGACTCTCTGCTAACCGTGTGATCATACCCCCTACACTCGCATCCCCACTTTAATGCCATTTTCACCGGTACCAATCCAATTCAGTCTTCCGGTGTATCACATGTAAAAACCTCAGTACAATTCCAATCCTCCTTCTGCGGTCTGAACTCTCGGGAAGACGTAGACGTGATAAGGGCCCTATAATGTGACTGATTCTTTACTCCTGACCATTGGATGCACCATTGTACTTCCCCAAGGTAATTATAGTGTTCCAAAACACTAGGTCCCCATAATGTCTTCCAACTATTCCAGGTGTCAAAATTCTGTGTGACATTCTGACAACTCATCTCGTTTCGTTGGGATTTCGTTCTTATTCGTACTGTATTGCTGTTGGAGTGAGGGGAGAACGACCAATCCTTTGATGCATCGAACTCAAGTTTATTGATCGATCAGCCAGTTTAAATAATAGTGTTAACGAACTTCATGCATATTCCAAAATCCAAGTTTATGATAGGCTAACTAGAGAAAACTCTAACCACACCTTTTGTTTTACTATACCGTTGATTGTTTACACAAAATAAAACCAGTGTTCCCACTGTGATATGAACGGTTCCCAAAACTTCCACATCTGTTCTCAGGATGCCATCTTTTCCCAGAGAGGGTGTTACACTTGTTATGGGAAGACTGCCTGAGAACCCTATTGTTTATACAAAGATGCCTAAGAGAGTCTAATTGTTTATAGAAGTCAGGCTGGGAACTGCTTCACAACTACCTGTTACTTTTCTCTCAATTGCATGGCTTCATGGCCTTTTTCTTTAAGCCATGCTTGAACTAAACTCCTGACATTTCCTCTGCTTTTTTCTTTGAGAGAAAGGAGGTTAGTTTGCCAGGTTTTCTCTATCATTCTACTAACATCTTTTGAATACAGCTACAAAAACAAGGTAATATAAGTAAAAGCAATAAGAGTACACCTAATATCCCTATAGCATATATTACAAGGTTTCTTAGCCATGGTCCCAATCCTAGGCTTTTAAGCCACTCATCAATTCCCAGTCCTTCTTCTTCCTTAAGACTGTTAAGCCCTAGTCGTAGCTCTTTTAACTTAGCATGAATAGATACAGAATGAACAGATAAGTTCATGCAACACATCCCTTCAAACTCTTCACACCCATGGCCTTGTGCTAATAGTAAGAAATCTATGGCAGCTCTATTTTGCAGAACAGCGTGATTAACACTCTGTACATCTGCAGTTAACATATCTAATATCTGTGAAGTTTTATTCAATTCACCCTTAGCCCAACACCTTATTTGTTTTGCTAAAGTCAATGCTTTGCTTGCAGCACCTCATGGTAGGAGAGCTGAAACCATCACTTGTTTAAATTTACTCCAGAACCATGGATCTCCTATTTGACTACAGTCTAAATTATGTAAGCTACACTTCTGCCTGTTTATCTTATGACTTAGTTGCATTAACACAGATATATTAGGGTGGAATAATGATAACTTGCCTAAATAACAAGGTCCACCCTGAGGTTGGGCAGGTATACCATTCCAGGCTCTATCTCCGCAAATTAGAAATATTCCTGTAGGTAATTTCTTAGGTGTCATGATAGAGCCTTTACATTGGTTATAAAGTTGTTTGGACACTATGTCTGGGCTTAGAGATGAATCCAGAGTAGCCCATGTCTGTTTATGCTGATTCATCTTTTGAGGATTAGAGTAATCAAAGCTGAACCACCCACCGTTGGAAGTGCTGGTCATGCTAGCATTTGCACTTCCGAAAAGCTCTAACTCCTCAGGTGGGGAATGCAATGGAATATTAAGTGATTGAATTAACAGGCATTGACGGTAGCCGTTACTCTGACTGGCAGTATACCCTTTTTGTTCAGGCAATTTAATATTTACCATACTGCGCATACATAAGGCACGGTTATTACTAAGACTGCAGAATTCTTGAGGAGACCATACTGGAAGCCCTACCAAACATGTTCGAAAAGGGTTAGTAACTCCTCCAATGCTGAGACAAAGCGATGACTGATTAATCTGCCTAGCAAGTGTTATCCATACATTATCTCTAGGTTGACTAAAATGTTTTACCTTTAATTCTTCAGCTACCACTACACCAAGTAATATCATAAAAGTAAACCTCATTTTTCTGTTTTTACTTTGACCTTCTTTTTCTTATATCTGTTTTTAACCTTACTGTTCCTGAGACCTGAAGACCGCACCTTTGTAACCTTCTAATGCAGTTATCTAATGCCTGATTGGGATCTCCTTTTATAGGCCCTACAACAGAATGTTGTGTTAAAGGCACCAGTTTTTTACACCTTACAGAAGTTATATATAATGCACTTTGAGCTTTAATCCTTTTCAAAATACACTGTACCTCCCACCGATAATAAGCCAAGATTTTCTGCTCATGCGATTCATAAAGATCTAAAGCTGAGGCAGTGTTTAGTCCTGTTTCATTCCGTAGTGCCCACTCCCAATTATGTTCCCAGGTATGTCTATGATTACAGGTATTACACCATAAATGAAAAAGTGACAACTGATCCACCCAAAAGGTCCTGTCACAACCCCCACAACACAGTGCAACCCAAGCAGCACAATTTGGGCTGTGACATTCAAGACAGTTCTCTTTTGCCGGTCCTTTTATATGGAATGATGATAATGATTCAATCATGTCAATCAGTTCCCTGGTCGTCCGGCAACGGCATGTTATCCCAAAGGGTTAAACGCACCCCCAGCTGAGCCACAATGTCCGGCCTTATCAGGCATTGCAAGGTAGGTGGTAATTGGACTAAGAAAAGAAAGCTGTTAGCTGTTTTCATTTTCATTCATGTGAACCTGGAGAGGAGGTGAATGGCAAGTCTGAAAACAATCCTTTTTGTCCTTGAGATTTTCACATCCACCTTTTCCTTGGGTTTCTCAGAAAAGTTCAAAATCAGTTTTACAGTCTGTAATCCTTTAGTCATTTGGCTGAAATGGCATCAGCTGGGCGATTCTCAGTCCTTTGTTGATTTGGAGTGGTGAGAAAATAGTATACACTTAAAGCACTTAAAGTATTTAACTTAGCAGACTTATTTGTAAATTAACAGAACTTAACTGGCTTCAAAATTCTATGGGCTAGCTGTGTTACATTCTTTGCAACATAAGAATAGGCAATTCTAATAATTAAATAGTATTTTCAGCTAGCAAGGTTTCTCTGATGTTCACAACAACACTTTGCACACAAGCCATAAAATAAACGCCTATCGTAAAAGCATAAATCTATCTAACATCACTTAAACTTAATAGCACTTATACTTAAAATACTTAAACTTAAAATATTTAAACTTAATAGATCTTAACATTACTTAAACTTAATAGATTTTTAAATCAACAGAACTTACATGTAAAATCTTTCAATTCTAACAAAACTTAACTATAACAAAACTTAACTGACTTTAAATTCTATACAACTTAAACCAAATATAATTTAAACTTAACAGAATCTAACTTAACTTAAACCTAATATACAATTTAAACTTAACAGACCTCAAACTTAACAGAAAATAAACTTAACAAACTTAACCTCAATAGTATTCAGCATTTAATAAATAATTTAACTTAAACTACTTAATAACAGATAACTTACTATAGACATAAAATATAGCATTCACTATAACTTATTTACAGGCCTGATCCTAAAATACTAAGCTAAAATAACTTTGTTTACGTGTTTGCTATAGCATTTCTATACCAAAAAGCAGACTCACAACATCTCACTCATACAATCAGTCCAACACATCTTAACATTTTTAAACTTTTCAAAATATTATTTTAGAGTCTGATGTTCCACTGACTGAACCATCTGGGCTTCTGATGTTAAAGTCTATGTTAATGCAGGTGATTTCAAGACAGCATAACCAAAGTCAAGGCAAATCGGCTGAAATTTGACCCATGCATACAGTACGCTGATTTCTGTTTCATAGTCTCTGCCAGGAAGAACAAAAGTGCCTTTAACTTTCCTTGTTTACCATCACTTGTTTCTTAATTTCAACAGGGATCTTTTCCTTTTGCTGACAAAAGTTACATCCATTAGGTGGTAGGTCCTAGACCGAGGCATCCATTAGGCTGTTAGGTCTTAAACTGAAGCTTTTGCCGGCTGTGGGGGGAGGGAGAAACGCTCCCACTGCAAAAAGCGCTCCAGTCCGCGGTGCGTGTGTCGGAGCGGGCGAAAACCAAAACCCCCCCCTACGCTGGGCTCTTTGTTTACTTGCCGGCAGGCTGACTCCGCTGCAGGCACTGCTGTACCCTCGACTCCCCCCGCGGCGGCTTCGCTCTCTCCCGGGACGGCGCGCCTCGGCTCCCACGGTGGTGGCTCTGCTCTCCCCGCCGCTGCCTCCGCTCCCGCCGCTACAGCGCAGCATTTCAGGCGGTCGCTCGCTGCGGCTGCTCCCCATGGCGGAGCACCCGTGCCGAGTTCGGAGTAGCACAGCCCCGCAAGCTCCACGAGCTGCGGCCGCTGTCTTGCACTCAGAGAGATAGTAAAACAGTGCACCATATATCACTCGCCATGGCTTGCTTAGCTTCTTGGCAGTTTTACCACTCTCTAAAGCAGCCTCTGACAATAAATCACTGAATTCACGCAATTCCGTTAACTCGTAAACTGTGTGGGGATTCACAAATATTCCCCGTTCCAGACCATAAGCCAAAAGACCTTGCAATTCCTTCCATAAGTCTATTCCCTTAATTTGCCTTTTTTGCAAAAACGTAATAAAAAGTTCATATGCGGCTTGCCTTTCCATACCTCTTTTAAGTGCGCACTTTCACTTAGCAGCGTTTTCCAGGCATTGGCCGCACGTATCAGCTGGACCCATCTGTATGGTTGCCAGGGCACGGCGCATATCGGCGGCTTTTTTCCTCCGCTTTGGTTCGCGCTTATTTGCCGCTCCCGCTGCTTCAGAGCCCGAACGAGTCCTCACTTCTCGTGGTGTTCGCAATCCCCGTGGTGGTCGCGATCGTCGTGGTGTCCGCTATCACGTCCGGGTGTCGCCATTTGTTGAAGTGAGGGGAGAACGACCAATCCTTTGATGCATCGAACTCAAGTTTATTGATCGATCAGCCAGTTTAAATAATAGTGTTAACGAACTTCATGCATATTCCAAAATCCAAGTTTATGATAGGCTAACTAGAGAAAACTCTAACCACACCTTTTGTTTTACTATACCGTTGATTGTTTACACAAAATAAAACCAGTGTTCCCACTGTGATATGAACGGTTCCCAAAACTTCCACATCTGTTCTCAGGATGCCATCTTTTCCCAGAGAGGGTGTTACACTTGTTATGGGAAGACTGCCTGAGAACCCTATTGTTTATACAAAGATGCCTAAGAGAGTCTAATTGTTTATAGAAGTCAGGCTGGGAACTGCTTCACAACTACCTGTTACTTTTCTCTCAATTGCATGGCTTCATGGCCTTTTTCTTTAAACCATGCTTGAACTAAACTCCTGACATATTGCGTGGCTCATCTATTGGGGTTGCAATTAAACACCTCCTGGTATTTTGAATCCAACCATAATGATTGGATTTCTTTTCACATTCCTCTCTAGTCATAGCCCGAATGGTCATACACAAATCCCTCCATACATCTACTGGTTTGGGAACTGACTGGCAGGACCATGAAACATTCTTGAATGTTTCAGGCATTGTGGTTACCGGTATTATTCCTCAGGGAATTGGTTCACCTGCAGCCTGTAGTAATGGCAGGCAAGCTGTTATTTTAGTCACATTCTGCATGATCCCAAAATCTCTGATTAATCCTACCACTAAATTTTCCTGCTCAGTACTTCGTTCTATTGTATCATTAACCTCCCGTCTACTCTTTCTACCGTGTCTCTGTAAGGATAACATCATTCTGTCATGCCTCCACCATGCATTTCCTATTCTAGGATTAGTGACACTCGACCACCCACAACCTTTGCCTTCCTTTCCCCTCAACTGGTCCCGTCCTCTATTCTGTCCCAGGTCAGTTCCCTATTTTGCTTCCACCATTTGACCCAAAGGTTCCTTTGATATTTTGATCTTACTAAGAAGGAACAATTTATTCTGAGAGGTGGCCCATCCCACATGTCCACTGCCATTGATACTGGATTAACCTTTATGTTTTCAGCACGATCCCCTGTCCATGGCAAAACCCTCATACTCACTCTTTTGTAATCAAAACTATCCCGTATTTTGACCAAACATGTATATTCCCCTGTATCGTTTGTGGTTACCTTGAAAAGATTCAGTACCGTGTTTCCTTGTTGTTTATCTTGATCCCAACCGACTCCTATCTTGCCTCGGCTTCTTTCAGCCCCCCATTGCCATATTGCAATAACTTCACTGGCCTCAACTTTCTGGCTGTCAAATATAACACAAGTTAATTGAACATCCATCCCTTCCATGACTGTAACCTTTGTTTCTTCAACCTGTATAAGAGTAGACCCTTGAACGGGTACTAGTCTCATGATTACTAGCAGTAATATAATTAAGAAGGCGGCTTTGCGCGGAAGATCATCCGGGTTGGAGACACTATCTGGGTTTCCCATTGGAATGGTGCCTTCTTTACTCTGGTGTAATGGATCCAAGCATCCATCCCCTGGACCTTCACCGCTGTGTAGGTCGTCATCATCACCTGGTGGGGTCCACTCCATGAATTCCCGTAGCGCATCCGTGATCCACTTCTTGACGTACACCTGGTCCTCTAGGCTGGATGTTGTGGACAGAATTCTCCAGCGTGAGCGGTCTATTCCACTGTAACGTATTTCTTAAAGAATTCAAGATCTTATTAAGTGACATAACATACTCTGCAATCGCCTGATCCCCACTCACATGTACCTCCCCTTTTAATACAGTTGCATGATATGGTTTGCCATATAATATCTCATATGGACTTACGCCTACCTTTTCCCTTGGTTTAATTCGAATCCTGAGTAAGGCCAAAGGCAAAGCTTGAGGCCAGTGCAGTTTAGCTTCCTGGCAAATCTTTTTGATTTGTCCTTTCAGGGTTTGATTCATCCTTTCCACCTGCCCACTAGACTGAGGTCTCCAGGGGGTATGCAAATTCCAGGTCATATCTAACATTCCTGCTAATTCCTGCACTACCCCGACTATAAAATGCGTACCCCTAACTGATAACAATCCTAAAGGTACTCCAAATCTTCGTATTATTTCTTTTAACAAGGTTTTTACCACCTCCTTAGCCTGTTTAGTTCTACATGGAAAAGCTTCCGGCCACTCTGAGAATGTACATACGTACACTAACAAGTATCTGTATCCCTGTGCTCTAGGCAATTCAGAAAAATCAACTTGCCAGTAATCTCCTGGTTGTGGCCCGACTTGCAACTTTCCCATTTGTATTTGTCTCCTAACTACTGGATTATTTTTCAAACATACCGGGCACATTGCATTAACTCTTTTTGCCATTGTTAACATCTGATTAGAGATTATCTCATTCTTCAAAAATTTTACCAATACTTCTGCCCCCCAATGACATTTATTATGTTCTGATTCCAAAATAAATTTCATTATGTGGGTAGGTACCACTATTTCTCCCATTGGTGTAACGTACCACCCAAGTTGATTCTTCTGTGCCCCTAGCAAGTTTATTAGTTTTCCATCTTCTATTGAATATTTGGGCTCCTGATTCAGGTATGGGGTAGCTGGATTTGTTCTTACCGGTACCAATGCCATTTGAGTCCATACTTCCCGTGCCACTTGCTGTGCTGTAACATCAGCAAATCGATTTCCTCTGTAAACGTCTCCTTCCGCAGGCTGGTGCCCTCTAACATGCATTACTGCAACTGCTTTGTGACTGTGTACCACAGCCAGTAGCTGTAGCACTTCTTCCCGGTGCTTGATGTTGGTTCCCTGTGAATTCAAAAGCCCCCTTTCCTTCCATAACACCCCATGTACATGAATCACACCAAAGGCATATTTAGAATCTGTCCAGATATTAACCCTTTTGTCCTTGCTCAAATACAGGGCTCTGGTGAGTCCAATCACCTCTGCCTTCTGGGCCGAAGTTCCAGGTAACAAAGCCTTTGCCTCTATGACCTGATCCAATGTTACCACTGCATACCCGGCATAGCGAGTCCCATTCTCGACAAAACTGGATCCATCAGTGTATAGTTCCCATTCAGGTTCTTCCAATGGTTCATCCTTTAGGTCGGGTCTGCTGGCATATACTTGTTCAATTACCTCTACGCAATCATGCACCAGTCCCCCAGCTTCCTGGTCACTGCGTAAAAACTCTGCTGGATTAACATGATTAGTAGTCCTTATTTCAATATCATCCTGTTCTCTCAGGATGGCCTGGTATTGCAACATTCAACTGGATGATAGCCAGTGACCCCCCTTTTGCTCCAAAACAGCCATGACCATATGGGGAACAAACACTTTCATTTTTGCCCCCAAAGTCAATTTCCGGGCCTCTTGAATAAGAATTATGGTTGCCGCCACGGCTCGTAAACACGAGGGCCACCCGGAACTTACCGAATCCAGTTGTTTAGAGAAGTATCCCACTGCCCTCTTCCAGGATCCCACCTTCTGCGTGAGGACCCCCAAGGCCAGTTTTTGCCTCTCATTCACGTACAACTGGAATTCCTTAGTCAGGTCAGGGAGTCCTAGGGCTGGGGCCTCTTTTAGTGCCTGCTTCAATTCCTGGAAGGCCTTCTTTTGCTGTGTCGTCCACTCCAACCGATGCTGCTTCAAGGCCTCATATAGTGGCTTGGCTAGGAGACCGAAATTCATGATCCACAGTCGACACCATCCCACCATTCCTAGAAAATATCTCAATTCCTGATGGTTACGAGGCAAAGGAATAGCACATATTGCCTCCATTCGGTTTACTCCCAAACGTCTCTGCCCTTGTGTGATCTCACAACCGAGGTAAATAACGTTATTTTTGACCAATTGAGTTTTTTCCTTAGAAACTCGATACCCTGCTTGGCCAAGCATGTTGAGTAATTTAATTGTTAATTCCACGCACATTTCCCTTTCCTTAGAACCCAGAAAGATGTCGTCCACGTACTGCAGGACTACATACAAGGATGGGGATATTGTTACCTGGGTTATCTTCCATTCCTCCAGCTCCTTGGCCAGTTGGTTTCCAAAAATATTAGGGGAGCATTTAAATCCCTGTGGGAGTCTCGTCCACCTAAGCTGCTTCTTTCTCCCAAAATCAGGACTCTCCCACTCGAAGGCAAAATATTTCCTACTCTCTACTGCCAGTGGGATGCAGAAGAAGGCATCTTTAAGGTCAGTCACTGAGAACCATTTAAACTCCTCCGATACAGATGTTAACAAGGTATAAGGATTAGCAACAACTGGATGTATGTCTTTCACTATTTCATTAACAGTCCTTAAGTCTTGTACCAAACGGTACTTACCATTAGGTTTCTTTACTGGAAAAATTGGAGTACTATATTCCGATTCACATTCCTGTAATATTCCTTGAACCAAATATTGTTTAATTAACGGGGCTACTCCCCTCCTTGCCTCAAGCTTCAAGGGGTATTGCTTTATCCTCACTGGTTGGGCCCCTTCCTTTAGTTCCACTTTTACTGGCTGCGCAGCTTTAGATTTTCCGGGGACCCCTGACTCCCATACCCAGGGTACTACAGCCTGCTCAATTTCTTCTGGAATAGGAGAGGCATCCACTTCCTTGATCACAAAAATGCCTGCTATTTGTTCCTCAGGTATTTCCAATTTCACCCTTCCCCCTTCAAATATTATTTTCACATTAAGTCGGGACAACAGGTCTCTGCCAAGAAGGGGTGTGGGGCAGTTTGGCATATACAAAAATTGGTGATCTAATTCCTTCCCCCCAAACCTAAGATTTAAAGGTTGTAAAAATGGTTGTTCCTCTAGCTTCCCTGTTGCCCCCACCACCTATACCATTGTGTCACTCAAAGGTCCCAATTGTTCTATTGAGTAGAGAATATGTAGCTCCATTGTCTACCAAAAATTCTTGAACCTTTCCATCTATTTCTAAAACTACCCTCAAATCCTTTTCTAGTCAGCTTTGATTCTGATAGTTTCCCAAAACTAGTGCTTGAGCGGCCTCTGCTGATCCTCCCGTAAATCCTCCCACAGGAGCATTCCCCATTGGACCTGTCCTTAATCCCATGTTTCCCATGCCCATACCTCCTCTAACTGGGCATTCATTTTTCCAGTGTCCCAATTGTTGGCAAAACGCACACTGGTTTGGATCCAACCTCCCCATGTTAGGTGCAAACCCAAATCCTCCCCGACCTCTTGGCAACCCCCTCTGTCCGCGATTAGCTCCTCCCCGACCTCGACCCCTAATGGGTCTTCCTCCTGCCCCTGTCTGTTGCATTACAGCCAGAATACTAGCTTGTTGTCTTTTTGCAGTTTCTTTTTCCCTGTTGTTGTATACCTTCCATGCTACCTCCAGCATTTTATCCAAACTTCGAGTATCATCCCCTTCCAGCTTTTGTAACTTTTTCCTAATATGCTCTTGTGATTGCCCCATAAACAACAATGCCAATTGAAGTTTTCCTGATTGATCCTCTACATCTAAATTAGTAAACTTCCGAGCCATGTCTTTTAATCGTTGTAAAAAGGCAGACGGAGACTCATTCTTGTCCTGCTTGACCAAATACAACTTAGACCAGTTCATAGTCTTAGGTATTCCTGTCCTAATTCCTTCCACCAACAATTCCTGATATCATTTTACAGCCCTTATTCCTCCTGTAGAGTTTGTGTCCCACCTAGGTTCCTCACTTGGTACCAATTCATCAACTGTCTCATTTAGTTGTCTCAACCGAATCTCCTCACGAGCCTTTTCTCTAGTGGCTCTAATAACCATTTCCTTTTCCATGGAATCCATTATAGTATCTAATAATACCTGTAAATCATTCCAGTGTGGATTCTGAGTCTTTATTACCATTTTAACCACCCTTGCCGCCCTTTCAGGATCCTCCCGATAACTCCCCGCTGATTGCTTCCATATTACCAAATCTCCGGGGGAGAAAGGCACCTTTATAAGTATCCTTTCTCCCTGTGATCCCACAGCTTCCCTTAATGGCGCAATTAACTGTGGCCCCTTCTGCCCCTTCTTTCCTTTGCGAGTCCGCCCTGCTAACGGAGTTCTTTTAACACTCTCATTCTTTTCACCCTCACCACCATCACTCTCACTAGATCCTGTTTTTATAGCTATATCCGCAGAGGGAGCAGGGGGCACATTAGGAGCAACCGGAACCCTCGGAGGTGCTATACAATAAGACAAATCTTCCTCGACTGAAGGATACAAATTACGCTCCTTTCTTTCTTTACATCCCACACACTCTCTTTCATCATTCACTTCTAAAACAAAAATACCGCATTCCTTTTGCCATTCCTCTTTCCGATATAAAACGAAAAACAAATCTAAATATGGTATTTCATCCCATTTCTCATTTCTCTTTAAAAATTGCATCAAAGATTCCATTATCCCCAATTCCAGTGTACCATTCACTGGCCATCCCGCTTCCCCAATCTCATATTCAGGCCACCAATGATTACAATAATCTATCATTTTGCTTTTATCCAATTCTTGATAATACCCCTCACTTTTCCACCGTTTCAATATACAACCTAATGGTGTATTTCCAGGTATTTTACCATTGGCTTGCACTAAGGTTTTAAAAGTTTTAAAAGACATCATATTACAACCTTTAATTCCACTATTAATCCCAATAAACTAATATACCTTAAACCAATATACCTTCTCGCCGTCCTTCCCTAAAACAAACAGGAGGCGAGTTCCGGTCCTGCGTCCTTAGACGTCTTATGGCCGGAGCCTAGGCTTTTTTACCAACCACCAAATCCAAATCCAATTATCACCTTTTTCCAATATAAAGCACCTTCGGGCTTACCTTAATGCAGTTTGTCCGACAGGCGCGGGGGGTCGGGCACGACTGATGACTCCCCGAGAAGTGCTCGGTGCCGGCTTGGAGTGGATCGGGACGCGAACCGCCTCAGCAGCCTTCGGAGTCCTGCCGCAGTCGTCAGAAAACTGTTGCCCGATTGATAAATGACACAAAACTCGGATAAGTTTTGTGGGTGCTTTATTAAGGGCCCGGGGAACTGGGGGACTCATGTCCCAAAATCCGAGCCCCCCAAATTCACGTATGGGTTCTTCCTTCTTATACATGAGATTCACAACAAAGTCTCCAAGAAACAGTTTCCCGTTCCCCTTGCCTAGCCTCCAAGAAACAGTCCTCCGTTCCCCTTGCCTGGTCACAGACCCCTTGTGATACATTCCTTGGTTCACAAACAAGATCATTAATCCTCTGCTTATCTTATTCTAAGAGCATTGTATGCTGCCTCCAGACAGGTTAGCATTCTTACTTTCCTGCACTAGTTTAATTATTTATTAAATCCCTAAGACTACCTGCTAGGTAACACACAAAACCCAACACACACTTTCAATGGCTACAAAACTACTTTTAACAAACCAGTTCACACACAACTCACTATAATTAAATATTTTGCTAAATTTCATTTCTTTTCCAACACCAGCAAGCCCAACAGTCGCCCTGTCCTTCCCACGCCCTTGCGGCCAGGGCCAGTGCTCCCAGAGTGACCTGGCCTTGGCTCGGCACACAGGTTTGCAGCACAGACCAATGAAGACTCTGCTCTCCCGCCTGGGCTTTGACAAGAAGCTGGTGGCTCTGGAGCACAAGCAGCTCTGGGACAGCCTGCTCTGTGCTGACACCCAGCACTATGCAGCGGGTCTGCTGGCCAGGTGAGATCTCCTAGTCCCCGCTGCCACCACCAGCATTTGTGCCCCCTGCCCGGAGTGGCCCACACAGTCCCTGGGGCTGTAAGCGAGAGGGCCTTGTCAGCGAGGGAGGGCCGAGCAGACTGCAACAGGCTAGGAGAGGAGGATGCCCAGCAGAAGCCACCTCCCAAGGGGCCCATGTACCCTTGCAGAGTGCTGGGGAAAGATCAGACCTCTGTGAGACCACACCTGGGAGAGGTCTGCCCGCCCGGCTCAGGGCCTTGGTGCCTTTTTCCCCTGGCAGGGAGATGCGCTGTGGCTTGACCCCCTTGTGTCCATTCATGGCCTCGCACCTGCTCAGCCTGCTCGTCAGGAGCAGCCCCGCTTGCATCTGCCTGCCCTGGCGTTCTTTGTGGAGGTGAGCCTGATGGCCAGTGCTGCCTGGCTGAGCTGCCTCCCAGCTCTCGGGCCTCTGGTACATGCAGCCGCCTGGGAGGCCGCCCACGCCTGCTGCAAATGCCGGCCCTGCAGCTACAATCCGTGCCCGGGCTGCGCAGGGCTCTGCTGCCTGTGCGGACCAGGGGTGGCAGGGGCACAGCCCGGAGAGCTTTCAGGAACACATGGGGGATCCGTGGCCAGCACCTTCCGGCCGAAGCCCTTGTCTCCTCCTCCCTCCTGGCCATGGCAAGAGCTGGCTGGGATGGCCCTGGCAGGAGGCTTTCCTTGGATTCCCTCAATTTGGCCTCTGACCATGGCTCTGTTCCACTCTTCCAGCTCCTCAAGCCCTGAAGGAAGATGAGAATCCATCATGCATGAGCAAACTGCTTTAGATGACCTTTGAAAGAAGATGTGCACGACTTTGTTCATCAGCTGGATGAGATGTACCAGCATCCATCGGCAATTTCCAGTGCCCATTGAAGATGGGAGCACCTGCAGAGCAGAAGTGACCAGCTGGAGCTCCACGCACGGCTCTGGCTGCTCACAGCTGAGCCTGTGCGAAGCTCCAGCAGCTCCTGCCATCTCTCTCCCTGTTGGCACCTCCCTCCCTGCAGCCCTCAGGCCCTGCCCATCCCCTTTTCTGCCTCCCAGCTCACCCCTTACCTTCGCTTTCCCTTAATAAATTGTTTGTGTTTTTCACTTGACCCGCGCCTCCGTGGAGCTGAAGCGGCGCAAAACCTGAGCCCGGGGACACGCAGGGCCCTGCTGCCCTTCTCCTGCCTGCTGTGTTCCGGGCACGGACAGAGAGGAACAAGGGCAGCTCAGGCTGCAAAGGTGCCTGTGCCGCTGCTCCAGGGGCCATTTCCAGCCAATCAGAGCGTTTGTCGCTGATGACTCATCAGTTGCCAGAGGCGGAATTTGGGGCGGGGGGAGGTGACCCCGGCGATGGGGATGGGGCGTGCGGGGGCAGCCGGGGCCGCACTGGTGGCACTGGGGGTGCTCGGAGCCCCCCCGGCCGCGGGGGGAGGGGAGGGCGCGGTGAGAAGGGGGCAGGGCCCCAAATTAACCCAAAGGGGGGGTCGGGACCCCCAAAGGGAGCAGGAGGCGCCTGGAACCCGCAAAACCAAGCACGGGGGAGGGGATTGGGGACTGGGGGAACGATGGGGAAGGGGCGGGAGCGGGAGAAAGAGAGGAATGAACTCCCAAACAGGATATGGCCAACTTGATGTGGCTGCCTTCAGACGTGGATGGCAGCCAAAGGCAGCCTATGGTAGCCAAAGCTTTTTCCCAGTCCGTGTGACCCCAGTCCGTGCAATCCCAGTCTGTGCAATCCCAGTCCATAAAATCTCAACCCAGTTCATCCCAGTCCTGATCTGTATGGTTCCATTCCATATGGTCCCAGCCCATTTTTGATCCCAGACCACTTGATCAGTTTGTGTGGTCCCAGTCCACTGGATCTCAGTCCATACAGTCCCAGTCCATACTTGATCCCACTCCAGCCTATCCCAGTCTGGAGGTTTCTGATCCACAGGATCCCAGTGCACGTGATCCTCGGCCACGTGATCCCAGTCCATTTGATCCCAGTCTGTGTGGTCCTGATCCATATGGTCCCACTCTGTGCCGTCCAAACACATAGGATCCCAGTCCATATTTGATCCCAGTCCATACTTAACCCCAGCCCAAACTTGATCCCAGTCTGTGGTCCTGCACACACTCCCAGGGTCTGGAATTCCAGTTCCAAGCCAGGAAAAAACGTTCCTGCCCTTGAACTTCCTTCCTGTCCTCTCAACAAATTATAATAAAATAAAAAAAAAATTATAATTAACTTGAAATACATTACAATAAAATTGAAATATAAAAATGAAATATAATTTCAACTCTTCCTTACAATACTCCAATAATGACTCAAGCCAAAACAACAGTAAACTATTAATATAACATTACCAAAGAAAAAAAAAACAAAATTACATACAAAGAAATACCTTTGTAAGTTTTAACTCAGTAACCAATATACTTTAGATAAAAAATATCTAAAAAACTATAATAGAATCTAACACACCTTAGTAAAAAAAATTCCTATTACAAATATACTAAACACAAAACCAAACACCACTATAATTTCTCACACATTTGAACCAAACAATTAAACTTTATCAACATCCTTAAGTACTCTAAAAAATTATTTTTTTTCTCAAAATTCTAATTTCGGGTGCGTGGTTTTATTTGGATATTGGTTTTTGAATTGTTTGGGTTAGATGATTTAAAAAATGAGATTTTTATAGGAATTGAAACAGCTGAGAAGGCAGCACTCTGCACACAGAAGTGACTGAAAATGAATGGGACCAAAATCAGTAACTCTGAAAGTTTTATTTGCTGTCAAATACATCCCACCCAGCCACCCCACACAATCCCCATCCCACTGCTCCAAATTGGGATCCCACTTCTACCAATCACCTCCCAACCCCAACTCACCCTGGTGGCTGTGGAATGGAGTGAGTCTGGCACAGGATTGAGTTTTTGTGAGGCGGGAACCAGCAATTTGAGGTGAGATTGAGCCCTGTTGGGTTAAAATGCAGTTGTTTTCATTGGGATTTGAGTGGTTTTGAGGTGACAGATTGATCCCTCTTGGCTTTTGGAGTGCAAAGACATGGAGAAGAGAAAAAAATTTAAGCCAAACCAAAAGGAGAAGCAGCCAGGTGTGTTCCCAAAACGGATCACAGGGAATGTGAGTGACCAGGACTGTGCCCAAAGTGCCTCCTCCAGTGGGGGATGGAGCTGGAGCAGCGCACGAAGCTCTTCTCGCACTCGGGGCACTCACAGGGCTTCCCTTACCGGTGCCTCCGTTTGTGTTGGGTCAAGTTAGAGCTGCTGGAGAAGCTCTTCCCACACTGGGGACACTCGTAGGGCCTCTCCCCAGTGCGGATCTTTTGGTGGCGGATCAGTTGGGAGCTATGGCTGAAGCTCTTCCCACATTCCTCACACTCGTGGGGCCTCTCCCCAGTGTGGGATTGTCGGTGCACAACAAGACAGGAGCTGTACCTTAAGCCCTGCCCGCAGTCAGGGCAGTGGAAGGGCCTCTCCTTTGTGTGCGTGTGCTGGTGATCGAGGAGATTGGAGCTGGTCTGAAACCTCTTCCTACATTGATCACACTCATAGGGCCGTTCCCCAGTGTGGGTCCTCTGGTGCCTGATCAGGTTGCAGTTCCTCCTGAAGCTCTTCCCACACTCCAAGGAGTGTGGGGCTTCTCCCCATCATGGAGCTGCTCGTGGAGCACCAGCTCCGAGCTCTGGCTCCATCTCCGGCCGCCTTCCCAGCCCAGGCTGGCTCTTTCCCCCTCAGATCCCTGCCAGCTGCGCTTGCAGCCCCTCCTCGTGCAGCCTCTCCAGGGCTTTTCCTTCCTGTTGGCTTCCTGAGCCGTGGAGCCGCTCAAAATGGCCTCTTCCACCAGGTTCTGCCGCGGGCATTTGTCCTCCCTGCTCTCCATGCTCAGCTCCTGCTCTGGGGGAGGAAGGACAAGGACAGGATGGAATTTGCCGCCGTGCCACAGGCAAGGGCAAGGAGATCCCCCCAGGGCTGAGCTGCAGCCGGGGCCATGCTGGGCTGGGAGAGGGAGCAGCACAGAGGGGAAAGAGGCACTGACTTCCTCCTCACCTGCATCAGTGTCCCGGGGCATCTCCTCTTCCTCGCAGCCTCCCAAGCACTGCAAATGGGAAATCCTGGTTTGAAGACTACAAGGTATAGGCACACTGAGTTTGAAGTTCCTTCTGCCCAAGTCCATCTCTAAAAGTCACTGGCCATCTGAGCTCCATAAAAACCTCCCAAACACCAAGATTCAGCCATGGAAAAGCCTCCCAGGAGTTCCCCATCCCTGGTCCCTCCCCTTTGGTGTTCGGGGGTTCCCCCCGTCCCAGCTGCTGGGGTCACGCTTGGATTCGGGGTCCTCCTGGTGCTCGGTGCCCGCCCTGCCCAGGCTGCTGGCAGTCCCAGCAATGCCAAAAGCTCCCCCCTCTTCGCTCTCCCCATTCCGGGATGCCGCGGCTGTTTGGGCTCCCGGGCTCCCTTCTCCCCTCGTTCTCTGCTCTGGGCTGCAGTGGCTCCAAGGAGTCCCCCCTGCCCCTCTCCAGGCTCTTGAGGCTCCCGCCCATGGCGGCGCTCCCCCCTCTCTGGGCTCCCCACTTTGGGCTCCTGGGGCACACAGGGCTCTGCTCCTCCACGCTGCCTCTGCCGGCAGCCGCCACCGCCACCCCCCGATGTCCCCCAAGGGGCCTTTTCCGCTCAGCCTTGGACTGCTTCATTCACCAAACATCCCCCCAAAAACCCAACTGGGAGCAACTGGGAGTGACTGCGAACGTGCTGGAGGGAACTGGGATACACTGGGAGATAATGGGAGTGACTGGAACAAAAGTGAAGGTGAAAGAGAACAACTGGAACCATGTGGAGAACAACTGGTTCATAGTGGCAGGGACTGGGAGCACACTGGGCTCACCTTTGGATCATACTGGGAGGGACTGGACTAATACTGGGAGGATCTGAGAGCGACTGGGAACACACCCTGCACATCATCCCCCATACTGGGCCTGACCGGGAGCAACTGGGAGCAAATGGCATCATACTGGGACTGACTGGGCTGATCTAGGAAGCAACTGGAACCATGCTGGAAACAGCTGGGACCATACTGGGAGAAACTGGAAGCAACTGGGAATATACTGGGACCACACTGGGAGGGCTGGCATGTGACAGGGATCAAACTGGAGCTTACTGGGATCCTATTGGGGTTGAAAGGGAGCAACTGGGATCACACTTTGGGCTACTGGGAGCAACTGAGAGAAACTGGGACAATGCTGCAAGCAAACTGGAGGAACTGGGAAGGACTGGATGCATGCTGGAGGCAACTGGGATACAATGGGCATGACTGGGGAATCATACTGGGATAACTGAACCCTTACTGGAGCCACTGGCAGTGCCTGGAAATGGCTACAGACATGCTGGGGGCAATTGGGATATACTGGGAGTGTCTGGAACAATACTGGAATGACTGGAACCACACTGGGAACAACTGGGACCATGCTGGGGAGAACTGGGACCACACTGGGAGCAACTGGGAGTGAGTGGGACCATACTGGGGGGACTGGGATCATATGGGGTATTGGAAAAAGGCTCCCAATATTACCAGTTAGATTGTGCCTGGGCCAGTCTGACCCTCGCTGCTGGGCCAAAGGCAGCAACTGCGGTGTATAACCCCAGAGATACCTTGGCTTGCTGGTGGTTGCAGCTGGGCACTGAACAAGTCCAGGCTTGTTAGGAACCCCGTTAGGAACCCTCAGGATGAATAGCTTCAGGCGATGGTGAAGAGAAAAAGGAGAGGATTCTGCTGGAGGGTTTAATGTCCAGAGGTTTATTCCATGGTTACAGAGGTCCGAACGTGAGCAACTGCTCCAACAGAACCTCGGCCGCATGGTCTGATCACCTTTTTAAGCTCAGGGACAGGGGGAGGGGAGGTACAGGTGAGCCAACAACCAGGTGAGAGGGGCAGGGTCTCAGGGGAAGATGACACCCAGAAAGGCCAATGACCTCTGGGCATAGGGGCATCCTTTGAACTTGACCAACCACACGACGCCTTGCTGGAATGTTAAGCCTGATTGACAGGACTCACTCAGCATGGGGGCAAGGGGGAAGGGAGAGAGACATAGCCACACCTGGGGGGATGACCTGGAAGGCCAAAATGGGACATTACAGCACACCACAACACTCATTTATGGAGCCAACTCCCCCAGTCATCAGGCAGTTTACTAATTCAGCTGCAGACCAAATAAAAGAACAGCCACCTGTGTTGATCAAAGACCCTGAATCTAAACAAATTTTTGGCACCTTCCCATTGATTACTTGGGGAAGAGAAGATGCCTTTGTCTCTATAGAAACACTGGCAAGATGGATCCCAGCAAAATACATAAAAACTCTTTCTGGGAACCGCGAGGCAAACACCAGAGCCACCATCGAAGAACAGAATGGAAGCCTAAGAGAGCCAGCAGCAGCCTGGGAAAGAACAAGGAGAAGGACAGAAGAAGATCTCCTAAGCAGCGCTGACCACACACACCAAGACCAAGATGGCTCAGACATCATTAACCAGGATATATGACTTAACATTTGTAAAAATTATATTTTAGCATTGGTATATGGTTCTTCTAATAAGCTTTGTTCACACCCTTGCCTTACAGTAGAGAAAGTTTAGTGGGACCACAACTTAAGTTCCACCTTCTAATCTCTTCATCTGTTTACTTTAAGGACACCCAAGCCTCCAGATACTAAATTACCAAAGTCAGAGGATGCTGCCATTGGTTGCTGCTGCAGCAAGAATCTGGATGCTCCTCACTGAGCCACATGCCTTCAGCTGGGTGCCACCACAGACAAGCCACAAATTCTTGTCCATGGCCATGCCTGTCAGGCATTTGAAAGCATGTGTTTTTTCAACCTGCTGTCACATAGGGAGTCAGAGTACCAGGGCATCCAGCTGCTAAAAGATCAAGGAAACAAGATCCAGATAGAAGGCAACAACGACTGCTTCCCTAGACTTTCCAAACACAGGGGTTTGCGAGGCTGGCTTTCATCTTTAGTTAAGACTGTAGTGTGGGCTTTGTTTTTGTATTCATTGTGTTGGTTGTTTTGTCCTTTTTTTGCTAAATGCCTGCAAAACTCGATAGCAGAAGCCTTTCTTATAGATAACAAAAAGGGGGAGACGTGAGGGCCCAGGGGCCAACCACTGGAACTGTAATACCTCAGGGCAAAGTGACCAAGGTAAAGGAGAGACACCGCTCTGAATGCAATGGCGTCACCCATGGGCATTTGCAGGCTCATGGTGTTTTATTGGTATCACCCGGTTCAACTGCTGTATTTTCCTTATATGTATTTCCCCTAGGATGTCCTCGCCTCTCCTGTACCGTTTCAGTCCTGGCTCTTTCCACTGCTCCCCAGCTTTTCCCCCCAATTTTCCCTCTGAGTGCCAAGCCCCATTTTGTCTCTGTTCTGGACCCTCTTCAGGGCAATCCACTGATGTGTTTGCAGTTCCACACAAAGATCCCTCACTCGCCTCGTTCACCAGCAGTTTAAGCAAGCGTGCTCCCAGCTCTGTGTGTGCAGGTCACACACAGAGGTTGCTGTGGGCAGGCTGCAAAGCAGGGACTGAGTGCAACAGAGAACCTGGCTTCTAATAAAAGGCACGAATACCGCAACCCACCAAAGAAAAGACATGCATGTCTCTACTTTTTCCTTATCCTCTCAGTCCTCATGCCACTTTCCCCATTTTTTCTGACTGGGAATTTGGCTTCTCTCTCTCCTGTCTGCAGGTCCAGCCACACGTATGACCCTGCAGGAACAGCCTGACCCACAGAGAAGTGGAGGAGCACATTTTGTCAGGAAATTTAGAGACAGGACAAGGAAAAATGGGATCAAACTTCCGCAAGAGGCAGAAGGGATTAGATAATGGGAAGAAGTTCTTTACTCTCAGGGTGCTTGTCCCAGACACAGGGACCAGTGCACAGAGGCTGTGGATGCCCCATCCCCAGCAACATCCAAGGCCAGGTGGGACAGGGGCCGCAGCAACCTGCTCTGCTGGGAGCTTGCTCAGCTTGGAACCACATCATCTTCAGGGTCCCTTCCATGCCAAACCATTCCAGGATTTGATCATTCTGACATCCCCACCTCCCACTGCGCAGCGGCCCTGAAACTTCAGTGACATCACAGCTCACAGACGGTTCCAGGTGGAACATCCAGGACCTGGAAACAAGCACAGCAGACACTTCAGCAGCTGCCAAGGGTCAGTTGCCACTCGCTCTGCACTCTGACACTCAGCACAGAGCTGCTGCTGCTGCCTGGGCTTTCCTGCCGCCTGATCTGGAGTGCCGATCCCAGCACAATGTGCTCTGCTGTGCCCGTGGAGGTACAGTGCCATGCCAGCAGGGGGCACCCGGCTTGGGCAGGCTGCAGCCATGTGGGAATGGATGGTGTGGGACAGGAAGCCCACTGGGAGATTGTGCTGCCCCTTGCAGATTGACAGAGACACTGTGGAGGAGATGGATGTGGACCAGGGGCTGGATGAGGTAGAAATGATGGAGGTGGACTCCTCCTCTGCTTCCATGTCCTCCACTGTGGAGGACATGGAATTAGACGAGGAGGACAACATCGAAGAGATGGAGGTGGATGAGGAGGATGACAACGAGGACATGGAAGTGGACGAGGAGAATGAGGAGGAGCCCATGGTCCTTGGCGGAAGATGGAGCCCCACAGGTAAGACAGGCAGATGCTTCCCACGCCCTGCCAACACACACACACTGGGTCCCCTGACACCAGGCTGGGGCTGGGCTGGATGGCCCTGCTCAGGGACACGGTGCCCGCAGGGGGCCTGGATTGTGCTGCCACAAGCACCAGCCCCGGCCTGCCCTGTGCTTGCCTGGGGCCACGCCAGCCCTGCCGGCCCCGGCCCAGCCCCTGGGGCCCAGCTGCCAGCCCTGCTGGGCCCAGTGCTGGCGGCTAAGTCCAGCTCTGCTGCTTCCTTTCTTCCAGGACTCATGCACATGATGGCACTGCTCCGATGCCTTTGTAAATACGTTTGAGAATTCAGAAGTTGCTTGTAAATATATTGACTGCGTTGGAAGTTCTTTGTAAATATGTTTCGAAGATTGTTAGCCCATCAGATCCCATGTAAATATGTTCTGTACATTATTCCTGTTGTTGTAATAATGATTGTCACAACGAAACTTCTTCTGTAAATCTGAGATTTGCCGATTTTCGGCAAATAAATCCTGTTTCTTTTTAAAGCCTGACTTCTCTGGGCCATTCCTTTGGGCGCAGGCAGCTTTTGTCCACTTGTGGTTTACATTTGTTCCACGTTCCCAGGGCTGGAGGTCCCTGGGGGTGTTGGCACGGCCACCCTGAGGCTGGGGGTCCCTGTGCACAGGGGCTCCCACTGACACAACTCCTGGCACTGGGCACTGCTGCTCTTCGTGGCCTGGGGCACAGCGCTGTCCCCAAGAGCTCAGCTCTCACCAGCTCCTGCACAGGGGGCTCTCACAGCACTGGTGCCTGCAGCCATGCCACCAAAGCAGGCAGCAAACCTTCAGCCACCCTTCCTGCTGCAGCCACAGGCACTCCTGGGCCCAGAGCCGCCGGCAGGCCACAGCCCTGCAAAATCCACCTGCACGCTCTCAAGGCCACCACAGCCTTGGTAACTGGGCCACCTGCATCTGGGCTGCTGCAGGGGCTGATCTTTAAGCCTTGGTGCCTCCAAAGGCCCTGGGCTCTGCTTCCCAGCCTGCTCTGCACTGCCCTGAGCCCGCATTGTTCCAGAGACAAAAGCCAAGCCAGGGCATCCTCACCCTGCCTGCATTCCTGCTGCTGCCAGCGGCCACGGGCCCCTGGGCCCCACTCGGGTGACAGCTGCAGGGACAGGGCAGCCTGTGCTGGGCAGGGGGCACGGGGCTTTGGGCCCTGGGGCTGCTGCTGCTGCTGCTGCTGCTGGGGGCCATGGGCCCAACAGGGCCCCCGAGCTCAGCCCCTGCCCGGGCAGCTGCCCCCAAAGCCCCACACTCCCCGAGCATCCCCATCACACCTGCCAGGGGGAAATTCCACGGGCTTCAGGAAAGAAATTCCCCATAGTGACTAAACCAAAGGGTCCAAGGGGAAAGTCAGCACCCGCTGGTGTTTACAGCACCTTGACAATGGTGGCTGCAGGGCAGGTGAGATCTCCAGCGCCTCTGGCAGCGCCTGCTCTGTACGTGAGCCTGTGGGGCTGCTCACAGTGGGACACAGCACTGGGCTCAGGCCAGCCCTCTTCCCCTCACAGCTGATCCCAAGGAGCAGGCTCACAAAGCAGTTTCAGACCACTTCCTGCAGATATTTCAAAGCACTAAATGGCATTCAAAAACCCAAACTGACGATTTATTTTTGGTGTTGTGGCATGAGAAGCCATGAAGGTGCCTCTGAATGTGCACTCAGGGCAGTTCCATTGCCATCCCAAAGGGATCACAAAGGACAGGCCTCAGCTTTCAGCACTGTTGAGCTCCTCACCCAGCAATGAAGTCTGAGGGAGAGGCAATGTTTTGCAGGCCGGGGGGCCTACCACTGGAATAGTAATACCTGATGACAATGATATGGAATTAAAGCAAGGTGAATAACCCCTCTGAATACAATGATCTTGCTCATTGTCTTTTGTGGGATCATGCAGATTCAGCACATTTTCTTGGTATCATGAACTTTCTCCTTTCCTTATATATACTCCTCTAGGATGTTCTCCCCTCTCTTAACACCTGTTAGTCCTGAATTACTGCATACAAGGTCCTTTTTTCCCTCATGGAAATCCTTGTGTGTCCACCCCCCCTTTGTCTCCCTCCCTGGACCCTCTCCAGCGCAATCCACAGTATTTGCAGTTCCACACATAGATCCCTCTCTTGCCTCATCCATCATGCATTCCAGCAAGTCTGCTCCTACCTCTGGGAGTGCAGGTCTCTCATAGTGTCTGGCTGTGGGCACGTCTCAAGGGCTGCCCAAACAGGGACCTTCTTTGAGAATTCCTGAGAGCCACTCCAGTGACAATGCGGCTCTTCCACCGTCACGGGACAGAAGACGCCTCGGCTCAGCTAGCACCCTGGATTGGGACCTGAGTTTTATATGGGCTTGCTTAAGGCAGCGTTGGCACCATGCAGCAGCAACAGGGCCGGCTCAGCTGGTGAAGCCCAGGGACATTTTGAAACACCTGCATCCAGAGCAACCAGAGCAGTGAGCTGGGGGACAGTGGCCTGCAGTGCAGGATCCTTGGGTGATATTTTAGTCCTGTGGGTGGGCCACCCTTTACATCAGGGGCAGCTCTGGGTAACAAATTATCCAAACCTTAGAGGGATATATAACTTCCAGTTAGGTAGTCTCTCCTTTCAGAGTGGAAGACTTTTACTAAGGGAAGTTGAAAGTCATTTGTTCATTGGCTTTTTAAGGAGCTCCCAGACATGTCTGTTGATTCAGTTTGTCATGTAGCATTTTGAGACTGAGTTAGGGAAAGACTCTATCTTTTGCAAACTCAGAGAGTGATAAGAGTCGCAAAATTTTACCCAATTTTTCATATGATTTATGGAGTTTTCTCAAGGGTTCAAAGTTCTAATATTCAACCCAGAGTTGGAGTTCTGCCCCCAGCATTCCTGAACCCACAGACACCATTAGGATGAGAGACAGGAACTGCTGTAAAGCACAGACAAGCCACCTGCTGTCTGCCATCTCCCCTCCTTCTCTACCCGCCAGCCACGTCTGTAGTGATCACACAGGCCTGGATGCGACCCTCACCCATTCTCCAGTACCTCTCCTCACTGGATCCCCCTCAGATAGCTCACAAAATGGAGTCCCTCCTCTGGAGGGGGTCATCAATGTAAAACTCCCTCCCACCCCCAGCTCTCTCATCAGGTCCTCCCCCTATTTTGGTCCCAGCTCTGGGTCAGGTACCACCCCTGCATTGGGATCCAGCGCTTCCTTGCCTACTCCCGCTGTCCTACCCCCTCCAACTCAGCCCCTTGTGGATCCCACACTGTCGGAGCCGGAAGTGTGAGGGGCGGTAACCGGAAGGCCGCCATCTTGGCTACCAAAGGCCCACAACACCGGGCCTGGCCAGTCACCCCAAGGCCCCGCTCCTCTGCCAAAGAACAAGTTCCCTCTTCTGGAGAGGAGAGGGAAGGTTCATCCCACCTTCAGCATGAGCCTGAGGATTCTTGGATAAGGATGCGGAAGCTGGCGGCAGAAGAGGGGGATTGGGAATTGGTAGCTAAAATACAAGCAGCACCGGTGCAGTACCAGAAGGGGGCTAACCCTCGATGGGAAACTTTCACACACGGAAGATGAAAGATCTTTATAAAGCAGCCAAACACCATGGTCGGGGGTCACCATATTTTAATAATTTTTTAAATGCCACCTTCACTACACATGTTATGGTACCTCACGATCTGCTCCATTTTATGCACATCCGACTTTCTCCCACTGAAATTATTCTGTGGGAAAGAATGGGGGAAAAACTAATATAACAGCTATTAAAAGACTATGCTAGAGGAGACAGGCAGGCACACCTAACACTAGTCCATCTAGGGAGGAAGATTTCAATAAATCTCATTCAATAGACCTTCCCTGAGCTCGGTTAGAAGAGATAAAAGTGCTGCAAAGACAGGTCTCATGCAGACACCCAATGGAGAAACACCTACTCTAGATTTCACAGACATTCTCCAGGGACCTGTGGAATGCCTTCTAAAATTTATTGTCCACTTTAAACAAGCAATAGAGAAGCAAGGTGAACATCCAAAAGCCAGGAAGGTACTGCCTCCTAAACTTGCTGAAACAAATGCTAACAACACCTGTAAAGACATTTTTCCTTCGCTACCCCTTAACCCAAAGCCTACCATTGCACAAATGTTGAGGCATGCACACTTAGGACATCCCTACACTGTCACACCAGCCAAGCTAAGGCTACCAGTCAGGGTGTAGTAGAGGTGCTAGTAGCCTCCCAAGTTATTCCCTGACATACGCATGAAAAAGGACCTGGCTTTAAGTGTAGGGAGATGGGGCATTTTCAACACCATTGTAAAAATACAGACTATTACCGGGGACCTTCTATGTGTCACAGCCACTGTCCTCACTGCCCCCCTCGTCCACACGCTTTCCAACACCAACAAAACCGGTGGCCTGCGGGAAACCCCACACAGACACAGAAAGGCCCCGCACAATGACACCAAACGCGAGGCCGTTCCGCCCTACTCTCCCCAACACCATGGAGAACCAGCACAGCGACCTTCTCAGATCCAGCGGGACAGCTCGATTGCTGCAGAAAACTCGACAGAAGACAGCTCTGCCCTGAAACCTAAAGGCAGCTAGTAGGGGCCTTTTCTATTCCAATCCACGATATTTATGTTCACCATATTCCTACAGCAAATACGGGCCTGAAGAAAAGGCCAGAGACATTTTGATTTTAACCAACACCAGGGAAGGGATGGAGACACTCACTCTACTACCTGAGGTACTCGCCTTGACGTCTTTGCAGGAGATAACTGTCCAGGCTCTATGCTTAGACTCTCCCCTTTTCATTGCAAAAGGAACAGTTATAGCCAGTGCCTACCTCCTACTGGACATGATCACCACACCAGCTGATCCAATGGTGATGTGGGCACAGACAACAGGTAGAAATAGACCCGTTCTAAAGTGTGCTTTGTCATGTAAAGCGAGAAAGAGATGTCATTCAGGACTATTAGATACAGGAGCTGACATCACCACAATTTCCCTCTCTGACTGGTTAAAAGAATGGCCCCTGGTTCCAGCTGCTGAGGTAATTATTAGCTACCAGGGGAGCCAGTACCAGCTTCTGGAGTCAAGGTACAATCCACATGGAAGGTCCTGAGTGCACAGTTTCTACGGTAGGATCATTCATCACTCAGGCACCAATAAAAATTTGAGGAAAAGACCTCTTGTCCCAATGGGGGACAGGGCCAGAGATCCTATCAATACCTCAGGATTTCTACAGGGGGCCACTGAGCAGCGTGCCAGCCTTCAGTCAACCTGGAAGACCAACGACCCCATATGGGTGGATCAGTGGCCCCTCCCAGGCAGAAAGTTAAAGGCCCCGCAGTCCCACGTGCAGGAGCAGCTGTCTGTGGGCCACATTGTACCATCTACCTGCCCCTGCAATGTGCCAGTCATTATCATACAAAAGCCTGGCAAAGACAAGAGGCGGCTGCTGCAGGACCTCAGGAAATCAACGAGGTCATGGAGGACATGGGCGCCCTCCAGTCCAGCCTGCCCTCAGCCTCCATGATACCCCGAGACTGGTAGATACGTGTTATACTTCTAAATGACTGCTTTTCTGACTTCTCCTTGCACCCCAATGAAAGCCCCTTGTTTGCTTTTTCCGTGCCCAAATCAACAAGCACCTTAACAGAGGTACCAGTGGACTGTATTGCCTCAAGGGAATGAAGAAGTACCCACCTACTTGTCAATGCCTTGCAGCCCAAATTCTTTCGCAAAGCCAGAAAAGATGTCCTAATGCTATCATTTCTCATTACATGGACCATATATTAGTTTGTGCAGAAGCTCAAATCATTTTGGACTTTGCAGTACAGGATGTCATAACTGTGGTACAGCAGAAAGGTTTTGAGATTGCAACAGATAAAGTCCAAAAGACAGCCCCCTGGAAGTATCTCGGCCTAAAAAGCACAGAGAGAACCATCACAGGCTAAACACTGCACATCAAGGACAACCCAAAGACTCTGCATGAATTCCACCAGCTCTGTGGAAGCATCAGTTGGGTACGCTCACTGCTGGGAATCACCACAGAAGATCTCATGCCACTGTTCCTGCTCCTTAAAGGCAGTGAAGGACTCGATTCCCGTGATCACTGACATTGGAGGCAAAAGCAGCTGTACAAAAGGCATCCTGAGTGATTCAAACTAAACAGGTACACAGACACCACCTTGATTTTCCTTTCTCCCTGGCAATGCTTGGTGTAAGTCCAAAATTCCATACATTATTGTTTCAGGGGGACTCAACTATCTCAGATCCCCAAAAACAAATTGAATGTGTCTTCAGAGCACACCAACCTACTCAAATGATAACAACCCAACAGAAAGTTATTACACAACTAATCAGGAAAGTTAGAAAACATCGGTGCTCCCTTCCAGGAAGAGACCTTGTGAATATATACTTAGTTCTCACTCCAGAGCACCTCAATTGCCTACTTCAAACATCTGAACCACTGCAATACGCCTTAGACAGTCTTTAAACAGGCAAAGATCAGCCACCAATTCTACCATCAAACCATTTCTGTGCTGCACAGGATGTTCAAAATTACCTGAGACCTGGCAAGATCCATTGTAGCCACCTGCCCAAATTGCCAGGAACATGGCCTTGCTTCTCTCAGAGCTGCAGTCAATCCAAGAGGACTAGAGAGTCTCCACATCTGGCAATCAGACATCACACACTAAGCCCCTTTGGGCAGATTAAAATACATCCATGTCTCAATCAAAACCTTTTCCAGTGGGATTTTTGCCTCTGCCCATGCTGGTGAAAAAGCAGAAGATGCTATAAAACATTACTTTTTCATTTTTTCCACCTTAGCAGTTCCACAGGAAATTAAAACTGATAGTGCTCCTGCATATACCTCACACTGATTCCAACAAGTTTCTGACTACTGGGGTATAAAACATGTCACAGGCATGCCACACTGCACCACAGGACAGTCCATAGTCGAGAGGGCCCACTGATCCATCAAAAGGACCCTTGATCAACTGAGAGGGGGAGTCCAGATATTATCTTCCATTGAGAGACTGGCCAAGGCCTTCTATATATTCAACTTTATGTATTCAACCAACTCATTCATGGAGATAACTCCCCCAGTCATCAGGCATTTTACTAATTCAATTGCAGCCCAATTAAAAGAAAAGCCACCTGTGTTGAGCAAAGACCCTGAATCTAAACAATTTATGGGCCCTTTCCCATTAAATACTAGGGGAAGAGAAGATGCCCTTGTCTTTACAGCAACACTCCTAGGATTGATCCCAGCAAAATACATAAAAACTCTTTCTGGGAACCGCGAGGCAAACACCAGAGCCACCACCAGAAGAACAGAATGGAAGCCTAAGAGGGACAGCAGCAGCCTGGAAAAGAAAAAGGAGAAGGACAGAAGAAGATCTCCTAAGCAGCGTTGACCACACATACCAAGACCAAGATAGCTCAGACACCACTAACCAGGATATATGAATTAACATTTGTAAAAGCTATATCTTAGCATTGATACATGATTCTTCTAATAAGCTGTGTTCACACCCTTGGCTTACAGAAGAGAAAGTTAAGTGGCACAAGAACTTAAATTTCATCTTCTAATCTCTTTATCTCTTTAATTTTCAGCCACCAAAGCCTCCAGATAATAAATTAGCTAAAGTCAGAGGATGCTGCCGTTGGTTGCCGCTGCAGGTGGAATCTGGATGCTCCTCACTGAGCCACATGCCTTCAGCTAGGTGCTTGCACAGACGAGCCACAATTTCTTGTCCATGGCCATGGCTGTCAGGCATTTGAAGGCATGTGTTTTTTAAACCTGCTGTCACATAGGGAGTCAGTATACCAGGGCATCCAGCTGCTGAAAGATCAAGGAAACAAGATCCAGATGGAAGGCAACAACAACTGGTTCACTATACTTTCAAAACAAAGGGGGGATGAAAGGCTGGCTTTCATCTTTAGTTAAGACTCTTGTGTGGATTTTGTTTATTGTATTCATTGTGTTGGTTATTTCGTCCTATTTTGCTAAATGCCTCCAAAACTCTAGGACAGAAACCTTCTTTATAGACAACAAAAAGGGGGGAGTTGTGAGGGCCCAGGGGCCTACCACTGGAACTGTAATACCTCAGGGCAAAGTGACCAAGGAAAAAGAGAGACACCGCTCTGAATGCAATGGTGCCGCCCATGGGCATTTGCAGGCTCCGGATGATACAGCTCGTTTGTTTCGCATCACCTAGTTGAACTGCTGTGTTTTCCTTATATGTACACCCCCTGGAAGGTTCTCCCCTCTCTTCTACAGTTTTGGTCCTGGCTCACTGCAATGCTTCCCTTATTTTTCCCCCATTTTCCATCTGTGTGCCCACCCCCAATTTGTCACCTTCCTAGACCCTCTTCAGGGCAATCCACAGTGTTTGGAGTTCCACACAAAGATACTTCTCTCACCTCGTTCACCAGCAGTTTATGCAAGCCTGCTCCCAGCTCTAGGAGTGCAGGTCCCTCACAGAGGTTGCTGTGGGCAGGCTGAAACACACAAACTGAGTGCACGATGGAACGTAGCCTCTAATACAAGGCATGAATCCCGTTGCCCAACCCAACCAATGCCTTGCATTTTTCTACATTTTCCGTCTTCTCTCATCCCTTGTGTCACTTTCCCCATTTTCTCTGACTGGGAACTTTGCTTCCCTGTCCTGTCTGCAGGTCCAGCCACACGTGTGACCCTGCAGGAACAGCCTGAAACACAGGGAAGTGGGAGAGGACTCTTGGTCAAGAACTGTAGTGACATGACAAGGGAAAATGGGATCAAACTCTAGGAGGTAGAAGAGATTTGATGATGGGAAGAAGTTCTTTACTCTCAGGGTGCTTGTCCCTGACACAGGGACCAGTGCAGAGAGGCTGTGGATGCCCCATCCCCAGCAACATCCAAGGCCAGGTGGGACAGGGGCCACAGCAACCTGCTCTGCTGGGAGCTTGCTCAGCTTGGAACCACATCATCTTGAGAGTCCCTTCCAAGCCAAACCATTCCAGGATTTGACCATTCTGCCATCCCCATCTCCCACTGCACAGCACCCCTGAAACTTCAGTGACATCACAGCTCCCAGAGGGTTCCAGGTGGAACGTCCAGGACCTGGAAATGAGCACAGCAGACACTTCAGCAGCTGCCAAGGGTCAGTTGCCGCTCGCTCTGCACTCTGACCCTCAGCACAGAGCTGCTGCTGCTGCCTGGGCTTTCCCTGCCGCCGGCTCTGGAGCGCCGATCCCAGCACAATGTGCTCTGCTGTGCCAATGGAGGTACAGTGCCATGCCAGGCAGGGGGCACCCGGCTTGGGCAGGCTGCAGCCATGTGGGAATGGATGGTGTGGGACAGGAAGCCCACTGGGAGATTGTGCTGCCCCTTGCAGATTGAGAGAGACATTGTGGAGGCGATGGATGTGGACCAGGGGCTGGATGAGGAAGAAATGATGGAGGTGGACTCCTCCTCTACTTCCATGTCCTCCACTGTGGAGGACATGGAAGTAGATGAGGAGGAGACCATCGAGGAGATGGACGTAGAGGAGGAGGATGACACCGAGGACATGGAAGTTGACGAGAAGGATGAGGAGGAGCCCATGGTCCTTGGATGAAGATGGAGCCCCACAGGTAAGACAGGCAGATGCTTCCCATGCCCTGCCCGCACACACACTGGGTCCCCTGACACCAGGCTGGGGCTGGGCTGGATGGCCCCGCTCAGGGACACGGTGCCCGCAGGGGGCCTGGATTGTGCTGCCACAAGCACCAGCCCCGGCCTGCCCTGCGCTTGCCTGGGGCCACGCCAGCCCTGCCGGCCCCGACCCAGCCCCTGGGGCCCAGCTGCCAGCCCTGCTGGGCCCAGTGCAGGTGGCTGAGTCCAGCTCTGCTGCTTCCTTTCTTCCAGGGCTCATGCACATGATGGCACAGATGCCACGCCGTTGTTTGAAAGTTTTGAAGATTTCTGTTAATACCTTTGAACATTTAGAAGATTTCTGTAAATACGTTCACTAAGTTTGAAATTTCCTGTAAATACATTTTGAAGATTGTTAGCCCCTCAGATCCCATGTAAATATGTTCTGTATATTACTGTTGATGTTGTTATAACGATTGTTATAACGAAACATGTTCTGTAAATCCTAGATTTGCCAATCTTCGGAAAACAAATCCTGTTTCTTTTTAAAACCTTACTTCTCTGGGCCATTCCTTTGGGCAAAGGCAGCCTTTGCACACTTGTGGTTTGCATTTGTTCCACGTTCCCAGGGCTGGAGGTCCCTGGGGGTGCTGGCACGGCCACCCCGGGGCTGGGGGTTCCTGTGCACAGGGGCTCCCACTGACACAACTCCTGGCACTGGGCACTGCTGCTCTTCGTGGCCTGGGGCACAGCGCTGTCCCCAAGAGCTCAGCTCTCACCAGCTCTCACACAGGGGGCTCTCACAGCACTGGCCCCTGCAGCCATGCCACCAAAGCAGCCAGCAAACCTTCAGCCACCCTTCCTGCTGCAGCCACAGGCACTCCTGGGCCCAAAGCCGCCAGCAGGCCACAGCCCTGCAAAATCCACCTGCACGCTCTCAAGGCCACCACAGCCTTGGCAACTGGGCCACCTGCATCTGGGCTGCTGCAGGGGCTGATCTTTAAGCCTTGGTGCCTCCAAAGGCCCTGGGCTCTGCTTCCCAGCCTGCTCTGCACTGCCCTGAGCCCGCATTGTTCCAGAGACAAAAGCCAGGCCAGGGCATCCTCACCCTGCCCACATTCCTGCTGCTGCCAGCGGCCACTGGCCCCTGGGCCCCACTCGGGTGACAGCTGCAGGGACAGGGCAGCCTGTGCTGGGCAGGGGGCACGGGGCTTTGGGCCCTGGGGCTGCTGCTGCTGCTGCTGCTGCTGGGGGCCATGGGCCCAACAGGGCCCCGAGCTCAGCCCCTGCCCGGGCAGCTGCCCTCAAAGCCCCACACTCCCCGAGCATCCCCATCACAGCTGCCAGGGGGAAATTCCACGGGCTTCAGGAAAGAAATTCCCCATAGCGACTACACCACAAACACATCTCAATGGCCAGCCCAGCACTGGGGTCAAGGGAGGCAATATTTTGTTGCTACCTCTTGATGGCATTTCTTCTTCTCCTAATGCAGGAATTCTGCCTGCCCAGGACAGCAAGGACACAGTTGAACAGCCACAGAGCTGCTCACAGATGGACAGACAGACCAAAGCTGCTCATCTTCCCCCTTCTGAGGAGGATTTCTTATTCAGCCTTTCCTTTCTCTCTTCCTTTTACCTAAAAAGATACCTGGGATAGAGTAACAGCTTGCAGGAGACAGGGAGCATCTCCTACCAAAGGGAAGTGAAGGCAAGGGTAATTATTTTGTGGAATAAATGCATGTACTCACAGACAAAAAGCTCTGGTCTTGGGAACAACTGGATTGATCCCTCCCTGTTCAAGACCAAAGAGACATTTCCCTGATCAAAGGACCTGGTCCCTCCTGTGTAAGACTGGGATGTTTGTCACAATTCAGACAGAAACATTTCAAAGCCTGTAGTCATCCAATAGGTATAAATGCATTTGGAAAGTGCAGGAAAATCCATCTTGGAGGATTTCCTATTAAAACAAGGTTTGTATTTCTGGTAGACTCTCTTTCTCTCCATCAGTCCTGTCCACTGGAAGCTGCATTGGTTGCATATGTGAGAGGACAGGTGTGATTATCTCCCCCTTTTTAGGGGAGGATAGGCTACATGTTCCTCCTCCACACTTGGAATGCTTTCCACGGACAGATCCCAACCTTCTCCTGCTCCTTAAATTTGTGATACACTGGACCTTTAATCTCTGTCTATCTATGGGAGCATCCTCCCACGCTAAGAAATTGGGCTCCGCAGGAATTTGGTGCCCTCACCAATGTGTGCCCCTTGCTGGCGGTGGAGTGCTGGTCAGAAAGGAGTTTGTAGGATCTCCATGAAAAGGCCAACATCACATCTCCTGTCCCTGGCTCGGGCAACACCAGGACAGGGCTCTGCCAGCAAGGAAAACACAGCCAATGCTAACCTGCTCTAGTGGGAGACGTCCCTGCCCACGGCAGGGAGGTGGAACAAGGTGAGCTGTGAGGTCCCTTCCAGGCCAGGCTCTGAAGGATGAAATGCCATCGCGGGCTGAACGGGAGGCGGGAGGACGATCCCCTCCTCTGCAGACACAGTCAGGGCCCGGCTGGCTGCCCCCAAAGCCCAAAGCGTTCCTGACCGTGCCACCAGCGCTGGGCAGGCCAGGTCACAGCCCCAGCAGTGGCTGTGGCAGCTCTGGGCTGTCACACAGCCGGGAACGGCCCCTGACAGGGAGCACAGCACAGCCCCAGCTGCATCCAGCCACAGCAGCCTGCCAGGGAGGGGAAGGAGGTGGATGGAATCCCATCGAGGGAATCACCCAAAGGGAAAGCACAGGAGCAGGCTCCAGAAGGGTGGGGGACTGGGGGGCCCAGCCCTCCTGTTTCTGTTCTCAGTGTGAGAAATGCTACTCACTTCCAAAAAATTTAAAAGGTTTATTAAAACCCTATCAAAAATAAAACAGAAGACTGAATAGAGACAATATGACAGTGCTGGGAGCAGAGGATTTCCCCACCATGTGCTCACCCACACCAGGGAGGTTTCACCTTTTAACCCTTTAGCCCCCCCAAAGTTCTGTCCATCGACTCCTCCTTTCTTGCCCAGGGGTGGAAATCCCTTCCTGACACCTTGAGTGGGGCTCAGGTGCTGCCACAGGAATGAGTGACCCTCCCAAATGTCCCAAACCCAGGGCATCCCTGATAACAACACAAGGGGGTAAAACACAACTATTAAACTTCTGTTAACATTTCCCTTTTAAATGTGAGAGTCAACCATGGCATTACTCATCTGTCTAATCAGCAAGCAGAAAACAAAACCAAACCCAGGCCTGGTGCTCATGAGCTGCACCCCCAGCACAGCCAAATCCCCGAGGCTGTATCAGCCAAGGCACAAACCCTTCCTGCTCCTCCTTTGCACACTAAATGGGATTTAACCAGGAGCATCCGAACCCCAGAGCAAAACTCACAGCCCTGATGTGTTTAAGCAGCTCTTGGTGCTCCAGAGATTTCCCCTCACCACCCACCACAGCAGCCCAGGTTCATGGCACAGCAGGACAAATGCGCTGCTTTAATAAATAAACCATGAAAAACATCTCTGTTTTCAACAAAAAGATTGACATTGACATTAAAAATGTTACAGCTGTTCAAGGAAGGTCTTCTGTCTTATTTAGTTTGGGGTATTTTGAAGTCAAAAGCGTGTTTGAGGGTAGGTTGGCTTGAATAATGTGATTAAAATTGCTGATTTAGACGAGTGGATTCAAGATTTGGAAATCTTGAATTTTAATCATGTTTCAGTATGTAGCTTCCAGACATTTCCCTTAAAAATAGTTGATTCTCTTTGATTCCTATAATTGATACTATTCAACAACTGGGAGCACACACTGGAGCAATACATGTGTAAGCAATTACACAGCTTCACATGCTGCTAACACAGAACCATTCGGTTAATAGCTTTTTCCCAAGAGAAATTAATTTCTTACTTATTGTTTGCATTAAGTTGCATTTGAGAAATGAAACTCAATTGAAAAAATACAAAACCACGTTTTCATTTAAGCCATTTCGTAACATTTTTTCTCCTTGACACCTCAGACAAATAAAATATGTGTATCCACAGGTAGGCACTGCATAGATGTGTTACTGAATCGTCCCTCTTCCCTGAGAGCTGCAAATCCTACAGCTGCCAGACCTCATCCCTTGCTCCTCATAAAGGGAAAGAAGAGTATCCATTCTAGTTAATTTTCCAGCTCTAAATCAACTACCCAGTGAGTAGAAATAGCTGTGAAATCCCCTCCACAAACCTGCCAGAAGGGTTCCAGCTGTGGAGGGGGAAGCAGCAAATTCCTGCTTCCACAATTGGTTTGGAACCCTTACCAATTAAAAAATATCCCACTCTTGGGATTTTTTTAACCACAACTAAAATAAATTAAAATCAATTAAAAATAAGATCACAGACTCACAGAATGGCTTGGGTGGAAAGGAACCTTAAAGCTCATCCAGTGCCACCCCCTGCCATGGCAGGGACACCTCCCACTGTCCCAATGTCCAGCCTGGCCTTGGGCACTGCCAGGGATCCAGGGGCAGCCACAGCTGCTCTGGGCACCCTGTGCCAGGGCCTGCCCACCCTCACAGGGAAGAATTCCTCCCTAATACCCAGTCTGAACCTGCTCTCAGCTGGAATAGGTGTTATTGCATTGCCTTGGGATGATGGATCAGGAGAAAGCCCCAGGGTGTGAGCAGAGCTCCCAATGCCGCTGCTGGGGACATGTCACCCACCTGCCCCTCAGTCACTCAGCTGCCTCACAGCCAAAAAGACAGTGTCCAACGGGAAAAGTACTCCCAGAGGATAAAACCCTTGTCACTGCACAAATGACAAGGCCTTTATTGGGAATAAATGTCAAAGCAGAGCGACTGCGTTTATTTTCCAAACAGGAGACACTGATCCTGTGGCGACACTGCAGGGATGGTGTTATTCCTGTTCCTGATTTAATCCCTTTATCAGCTGCAGAAGCACCAGGACAGGCTTTGGTCTCCCATGCCAGCTCTGACTGACACTGCTGTCCCCACAAGCTGTCCCCACCCCTGGGTGCTGCCTCTGCAGCCCAAAGCACCTGGAGGTCCTCTGAGCACTGGCACTCCTCCATTTGGATGCACTCTGTCCATAAGGATGCTTAAAGAGACGCCGAGGAAGACTTTAATTTATAGCCCCATTCTTTTAATCTTGGTCAGCCAGATTTTTTCAGACATCTCTTTATATCTCCTTATAATATATTGGCTGGAGCAGCAGCACCAGGCAGCAGCTCCCTCGCAGGGGCTCTGCTGACATTTATAAACCAAAGCAATTTCTCTCATGTGCTTTATGTTATCAGCTAAACCTGTCCACTTAAATTATTGCCTTGTAACCAAATCACAACTATCTGTTACTCTTCTCTGTGCACCTTTCCCAGGGTCTATACCAATATCAATTTTTAGCCTTTGCAGAGGCTAAAAACAAGATGATAAATTAATAAACAAATGGAAAACAGGACATGCTTCCACCAGGCTCACAACTGAGGGAGGATCAGGCACGTTGTGCAGCGCATTAGTAAAAGCAGAGGGCTGCTGGTGGAATATGCAGCACGCAGTGATAACCAAAGAACCCCATCTCTCTTCTTCTAGAGCAACCAAATGACCATTTGTGTTCCCTCACTAAAGGAGAAAGGTCTCATCCTGGGCTCCTTTCCAGCACATCATTCCACATTCCACAGGTGGGTTTGTGTTCCAGCATGGGGACAGGGCTGAGCCCCAGCTCACTGCACAGCTACAGGCTGGCAAATTGTACATCACACACTGACCTGCAAACCTCCCACCAAGGTTGTGCAGTAACTGACTGCATTCCTGGCAGTGGCTTCCCCATCCCATCCCATCCCATCCCACCCCATCCCATCCCATCCCATCCCATCCCATCCCATCCCATCCCATCCCATCCCATCCCATCCCATCCCATCCCATCCCATCCCATCCCATCCCACCCCTTGGACAAAGCTGACAGCCACTGACTGCCCATCAAGAGGAGCCCAAGAGGGACAGGAGACTCTCCCCCTGCAGCACCACCCTGTCCCCCCTGGCACAGGAATGTCCCCTGGGAAGGCTGGAGCAAGCAGAACAAAGGTGATCCAGCTCACTGAGGCAGATTCCTGGCTTGTCCCCAAGTGAGCATCCGTGTTTGCCATTGCAAGAGAATTCAAAAATCTGTCAAGGGTTTGAAAACAAACCCCAGTTATGAGTCAGTAAGTGGCTCTGCAGCTCTCAAAAATTACCTCGGTGTGTGAGCAAGCCTCAGATAACATCTACCTTCCTTTACTCTTTGTTTCTCTCCACGCAGGGAGTGAGGGAAAAGGGACTTTCTTTCTAGTACAGGCAACAAAGGAACTTGGAATCAATATGTGAATGTTTCAGCAAAACACACCGGCAGTGCTGCAGTACTGAAATAATCACACTGCCAGAGCATCCATAATAAGTTATCTGATGGCACCACACCTTCTCCCTTAATAAAATAATGATTAAAAACCACCAGGAGACAAATCCCAGTGAGCAGCGGAGCTCCCCACAGCTGCGTCCCCAGCTCCTGGAGCCACCAGTGCCAGGGCTGGGGACCCGGCTGAGGCTGGGGCATCCCGTGCTGGTGACACACAGGGACACTGTGCCTGACTTCAGCTGTGCCTGGGTGGATGGGATGTCCCACACCAGCGTGCTCAGAGGAAAGCAGAGGAGCCAGACCCAGTCTGGGGGCTCAGCTCACACCCTGACCCCAGACTCTGGTTAGAGCTGCTGAGCAAGGAAGCAGCAAAGCCTGCCTCCGTTTTTCTTTCCTCTCTTTCCTACAAAGGCAAGTCTACCACTCTCCAGATTGTTTGTTACTTCAAAACAGAACATTTTTACACATTCAAAAGGAAGACATGTAACAGACACAGGTAAGAATGAGATGGATTACTGATGGGAAGAAGAGGCCCAGAACTTGAATCTCATTTCTTTCTGTCCCTTCTTCACTCAGCCTTTTGCATTAGTTCACTGTCTGGCTTTTACTGCTCCTCCCAATTAAGTGCCACTAGAAAATGTCATTAATATGCTCTATGTCACCTCCTCCTGATAGCTGGTGGGGAGGTTTCACAGCACCAGGCCTGGAAGCTCCCCCAGCAGCTGCCCCCGCACCCCCAGCATTCCCCACCTCAGGCAGGGAGGAAGCTCAGACACCTGTGTGCACATCCCAAGTACAAACTCCTGTGACAAACTCCTCTTCCTGGGGAAGAAATGCTTTACAAATGCACTCCCTGGGCAGCTCCTCCTCCCACGGTACTGCCGGGGGGCCAGAGCTGCCTGCTGAGTGCAGCATCTCCTCAGAGCAGCACCAGCCTGGGCACTGCCTCTCCACTGCTCAGGTAACCAGGGACAGCAGGGGCTCTGCAGGGGATGGGATGCAGGAGGAACCCCTGGGGTGATGCACCATGCCCAGTGCCATGGTGCCACCTCTCCCAGGCGCTGCCCAGCTCAGGCTGGAGGAGCTGGGCTGCTCTGCCTGCGAGTGACCAGCCCTGGTGCTGCCAGCCTGGTTTCAGCACTGTTCTGTCTGATCATTGCCCAGAGGGCTGACAAGGACAGAGATGTCCTTCTCTTCCTGGGGTTGCAGAGGAAACCCTCCGAGAGGAGTTCTGTCCTTACAGCATGAGCAAACAATTGGCATTGCTGCTTCCTTCTGCCTCCCAGGGCACCCCGATGGAGCAACACAGGGGTTTGGATGGTGGATGCTGCTGCCTATTTCCCAATAAGCATCTCCTTGGAAAAGCTGCTTGGGTGAACATTCAGGGAGAGCAGCCAAGTCCACACACCACACTCACCATGGCCAGTTCAGCCACGAGAGGCAGAAGGGCCTTTTGTATGACAAATTCCAGCAAAGGTTTATTCCAGCAGGCCAAAGGGGAATCAGAGACAAAAGAGCTGGCCATGTGGTGTGCACAGGGTTAATTAGGGGTCAGTGGCCAATGGTCCAAAGGCACTGGGGTGGCACAAAGGGCAGGGCAAAGGGCACTGCCCTACAGGGGAGACGCAGAGCCAGGCACCAGGGATACCACAACCAATGAGGGAACAGGGAAAGGAGAAACTACCAGAGTTTGGGACATATGGGAAAGGAACTGGGGTGGTTCATAGTGTTGTGCAAGGCTCCATGGGGAAATTTTCCCTTTCAGCCTAGGTGGAGACTCTATAGCATAATTTAGGGCAAGGCCCTGGGGATTGCCCTGAGGGATTCAAAGGATTCCACACCCAGACACACAGGGAGCAGGCAGGGCCTGATCCCCCAGCCACAGACCTTGCAGAGGCTCTTCCAGAAAGGCCTGAAGGGAATGAATTGTTGAGAGATTGAATGAAGAGCTCAAAGCACCTCAACAAAACCAAGGAAGTCTCATGTAAGAACTTCAGTTGGCTAGTTTATCTGACAAACCTTTCTGTGACATTCCAAGCTATGTTAATAAACATCCTGGAAATCAACCTGTCAGAATGGTGATGTCTAAGTATGACATCTTCTCCAGCATCTGATTTTGTTCTGTGCTGCACTGGAGCAGGGACAGAAGCCATCTGAAATGCTTTCAAGCTTGCCAAGGGTGAATCTGTCCCCTGTCCAACATCCAGCACAGCTGCTGGCAGCAAAGGCATTCCTGAGAAAGCCCCAAAGCCACCCTGTTCTGGTACATCCCAACAGCAGGTGTGCTCCTGCCCAGGCTCCTCACAGGTCCCAAAGCAGCAGCACTGCTTTCTGCTTGAACCCCACTTGGACAGGGACAGGGAAAGAATTGTGGAATGGTTTGGTTGGAAGGGACCTTAAAGATCATCCAGTTCCAGCCCTCCTGCCACAGTGATGCCACCCCAAAAGGGCTGATCCCGTTGCAGTTTCTCATTTAGCAAGAGACAAGTGCCCCACTGGTGCTTGCTGTGCTGCTGCTCTCCCATGGCTGATGCCACAGAGCTCACTGGTGGACTCAGGGTGTTAAGGGCTCCTCACACCAGGATTACAGGGAGACAACCCCCCACAGTAACCTTGGGAGAACTTTCTTGCACCCAGGGATTTTTAATGCCAACCTTGCTGCAGTAACAACATCTTTAAGCACCATCCATCAGGCCTTCAGCTCAAACACTTGTTAGGCTGAAAAGGGTTTTAGAGCCACTCTTTTGTCACAGTGCTGAGAGGTCTTCTCTGTAATTTGTTGCCCTCGGCAAATAGAATGAAAACGTTTTTAAAATGATGCCAGAATCCAATCCCTCCTCCTGTGATTCAATCCACAGCTAGCAGAGAACAAAGCCTCACAAGGAAGGGGCTCTCCACTAAGTAACCCTTGATTAGAGATGTGAAAGCACCATTCCATTTGGACACTGGGCTGGACGGCGCTCACAACTGGCCCTTTTCCCTGAGCCAGGGCTCTCCTGTGGCACTGGGATTTATGTTCTCCCAGCTGATCAGTGGGTGCTGAGTGCTCTGAATGCTGCTATTCAAACAGAGGCACTCTGTGGGGGAGGCTGGGCTGGGCTCCCTCCTCACACCGCCTGCCCAATCCACTTGGCTTCTCCTGCAGCTCCTGCAGCAAGGGGGAAGGAGGAGCAGGTGAACCCCTGGGACAGGCAGGGCCGTGGGGACAGGCAGGGCATGGCAGTGCCAGAGCAGGTCCCTGTGACTGCCACCCACCCTCCATGGCAGCCAAGGTGACGATGATGATGGTGGTGGCACACCAGGGGGCCCAGCCTCATGCCCAGAGCTGAGCCTGCTGAACACACACCAAACCTCATCCCTCCCGTGCAGGGGAGCCACAAGGACAGGAGGGGTGTCCGTCACACACAGGGCACAGCGTGGCCCTCCCATGAGGTGCCTGGGTCCCCTGGGAAGTCTGGAAGTGATGGAATTGAAGGTGAAAGCCAGCGAGGAGCCTGGGGAGGAGGGATCTCAGGGAAGGAGGGGTGACAGGAGGGCTCCAGGGGGAAATACAGGGCCTCTGATGGAGGCACTGCTGCAGCATCTGCTGATGTACCTGCTGCTGCTGCTGCTGCTGCTGCTGCAGGAGGGAAATGCTTCCCGTGGCAAAGAGCTCATCCAACAAGTGCTCCATTCTCCACCTCCCTGCTGGGAGGGCTGCTCTGCCTTCAGTGCAACAGCAGCAAACACACCAGGAAAAAATAACCACAGGGCAGGAAGAAGAAGGGGTGTCCTTTTGTAGAGTGGGGTCAACATGTTTTCACTTTGCCAGCAAACCCTTCTCCCCAGCTTCAAGGCAGGCACTGCAGTGAGTTACCACAGCCCCGGGTGCAGCAGGAGCCATGTGCTCAGGATTTAATACAAGGCACTTGATTTATTTTTTCTTCTGATACTGGGCTTGAAGTCTGTGAACTGCAGCAGTTTAGAGAGTTTAATCCCACAAAGGTCCAAGCAGAAGAAACAGAGAGCCCAAAGGTATCCAGCCACACTGATATTTCATCTCTCAAATGGCACACCAGGCTGCAGAGACACTGCAGTGACCTTTGTCTCACCACGTCCCCAAGTCAACATCCATGAGAAGCTTACTTACAAATGCCAGTTTTAATCCCTTTCCAACTCCCTACAATATTTATCCCCAAGCCAATGCTACAATCCATTCAATAATTGTCATTCCTCAGGTCTATTTGTTACTCCAGAAAGCTCATCTGGGATGCTGAAGGCTTGGCTACGTTCAGAGAAGATCAATGCAGGATGTAGGCAGAGAAGAACAAGGCAGCTGACCAGGAGAATTGAGAACCTGACAAAAGGAACTGAGGATGATATTAATTTTGTGGGATTTTAGGCATTTAATACCTTTTGAGAGAGGCTTCTTTACTATGATGGAGGTTAGCACCTCCAGAACATCATCAACCATCGTATCTCCCACATGTGTCACTCTCAGAGAGCCTCTCCTCCTCTCTCAGCGACTCAGGAGAGGGCCACCAAAGAACCTGGCGATGTGGAGGCACAGAAAGGACACAATAGGGAGGGATAATCCATCAGGACCAACACCAGTGTGAGAATCAGGAGGTTTAAAACAGCCCTGGTTAATCTGTTGTTGGAAACAAGGAGTTACAGGCTAAAAGGGCTCAACTTGAGGAGGGTAAAGGAGCTAAAAAGGAAACTATTTTCCAGGGGAGGGCTGGGAAGCTCAAGAAGGGGATTCATGACCAGGCCTCAGCACTCTCTGTTCCTGTCCTCAGCTTCTGAGTCTGTAACTCAGCGCTGAAATTGCAAGGATGAGACACGCACAACACAAACTCCCTTCTCCCAGCTCCAGCTCCGAGTGGGAGCGTTTCAGGACACGCTGTGCCGCTGTCAGGGCGTGCAGCTGACTGCCTTGGATCCCCTCTGTGCTCGATGGGTGTCAGCTGCCTCCCCTCCCCCAGGCCCCAGCCCCGTCCCAGCAGTGGTGCCCCCCAAGCCGGAGCATCCCGGGGCCGAGGGCTCCGCAGGGCTTGGCCAGCACTGCCCGGGCCAGCCTGGAGGTGCTGCTCCCACCCCTGGCTGCCAGACCAGCAGGATGGATGGGCAGAGCTGCCTGCCAGCCCTGCTGCCAAGGCAGAGTGAGAACAAATTTGGATAATAAAAGCTGGAATAAGGAGATGCCTTGGAGAGGGCGCTGGAATAGCGCTTTGCGAAGCTTCAATTTAAAGCCTTGTTTCTACAGCTAACGCAGCCGTAAGGGACATTAGCCTAATTTCTGTCAAGAGAACTTGTCAACACTGCAGTATTTAAGATAGACACTAAAGATGTGGTTTATCTCACAGATAGATCACTGGGAAAGGAAGGAGCTGTGCCACACTTGGTTCACAGGAAAATAAATTGATGTTCTCCCTGGGCCTAATTGGTGGATGCTGTTTTATAACACCACATGCACGAGCAGCCTCCCATTTTATCAGTGTGCAGCTGAGATTGGTGCCAAATCCACTAGAAAGTGGGGTTAGATACAGGAACCCACAAGGACATGCTTCAAATGGGCACCCAAGGACACAGAGCTGGGCATTTTCCAGCCACAGAGTATCTGAAATATTGGGCAATGTCCTGAAGGGTCAGGTCCTTCTACTGATGGTGCTCACCAGCTGAGCCATAGTTGGTGGGGGGGCTTTCAGGGCCAAGGGGAGAAAACTGGGGATAGAAGAAAAGAACTATCTTGGCTTCCTCAGGACCAGCAGCAGGAACTCACCTGGCCTGGTTTTCAGAGATGCTCCATTGTGAGTCAATAGAAAGCAAAGAAAAGAGAGGCTGTACCCTGAAGCTTTAGGAGAAAAGTGTTGCAAGCTCCTGCTCCCATCATACCCCACTCTGAGGAACTAAAACATTCCCAGGAGTCCAAGTATATTAAGGCTGGCATGGCTCCACATGTCCCACGTGCCAGCCTTGGAGCTGGGTTTGAGACATGCCCAGGAGAATGCTGGTGCCACGGCACAAAGGCTTGTCCCAGACTTGCAGCTTCTGCAGTGGAAAGTTGAAAATGCCCTTTTATTTGCAGTTGTTACACAGAAATAACAGCCATGTAACCTTGTCCCAGCCTTGGAAAAGGAATCAGCTTGCAGAGAAAGCCTGAGGGAGCGTGACCCTGAGCTGCAGGCTTGAGGGCAGGAGGGTGGCTCTGCTCTGCCACGGATTCTGCCCTTGCAGAAGAACTAAATCACTACAGCAGCCAGAAATGTCCCTCGGGAAGGAAATCCTCTCAAAGATAAATCAATAACTCAGTGTAATTTTAGTATGCAGCCAGGAGAATTTACGTTGCCACGAAGGCTGAGAGCTCTGCCACAGTGACAGAGGCACAGCATCATCAAACAGCCCTGCAGCAGACCCTGCACAGAGCACGGGCTCTGGGTGTTCACTGCCAAGCCACGAGGCTGGGCTCTGCATTTTGGGACCCCACAGACCCAAATCACAGGGACAGCAGCAGGGATGTGGTCCAGCCAAACTCCCTTGGGACAAACCCACCTTTCCCTTTTCTCCTCTGCGGCAGCAAGGCTGCAATCATGGCAGTGCTGGCAAACACTCCAGATCCTCCACTCCAGGGTGGGACTCACAAAGCTCAGCTAAACCAGGCTCAGGAGCAGAGGGGGAGTGCTCCAGCCACAGCCCCCATCCCTGGCCAGGGGTTCCCACCAGCCAAGCCACCCACAAAACAGCACAACAAGGATGTGCTGCAGCCCTCAGTGATTAATGAGACTGCAATTTACATAATTATATTAATGCTAAGTACACTTGGAGCAGTAAGTTCAAGGGAAGTGATGACACTGTAGAGGACAGTTCAACACTGAGCAGTAACTCCAGCAAAAAGGGGGGAGAAAAAAAGCCCCTAATTATTCAGTAGCTCTTCTCCCAGATTCTCAGGGTCAGCTTGGAGGAGAAGGTGGCCTGAATTATATTTTCGTTTCCAGAACATCAACAGAATTGCTAAGTGAGTTCCAGCAGCAAGGTCAGAGCCTGCCCATTGTTATGCATGCCAGCCCTGTCCCCTCCCAAGCTCTGCCCTGAGCCTGCCAGCACTGCCACCACCGAGCCCTGCCACCCCGGGGACACAGAACCAGCTCCTGTGCCAGTGCTTGTCCTGGTCCCCAGCACGGACAGACAAACTGCAACAACCAATTCCTCAGAAGCCAGGTGTAGCCTCCATGTGTGAAGGTGCAGGAGCCTGTCCAGGATAAGCCTGAGGAGCAAACAGCCCAGTCCAGCCAGCAGAGGTTTGTGCACAGCCAGCCCTCTGCAGAGTGCCTGTTGGCACAGCCACAGCCCCTGGCAGATGTGGAGCCTGTGCCAGGGCATGCAGAGCTGGGAAGGACTGTGCCCCCACACACACAGAGCTCTTCCCCTGTACACCCACCTGGAGCCACGGAAGCATTTTGGAGCACCCGTGCTGGCCACAGTCCTGTCATTCCTCATAGGTTCCTCTGGTGCCAACAAGCTCTCCCACAGATTGTGCCATCAGTGCTGATGTGCTCCAAGAGCCTCAGTCTGCAAATCCAGCTTTACAGCAGTTACCAATGCACACTGGGCTTCTGCATTGCTTCCTTTACAGGGGCCTGGAGTGCCAGGACACAGGGAATGGCTTCCACTGCCAGAGGGCAGGGATGGATGGGATATTGGGAATCAGGAATTGTTCCCTGGAAGGGTGGGCAGGCCCTGGCACAGGGTGCCCAGAGCAGCTGGGGCTGCCCCTGGATGCCTGGCAGTGCCCAGGGCCAGGCTGGACACTGGGGTTTGGAGCAGCTTGGGATGGTGGAAAGTGTCCCTGCCATGGCAGGGGATTGGAATTGGATGAGCTTCAAGGTTCCCTTCCAACCCAAACCATTCTGGAACCCAATGACTCTGCACCTCTGAAATGCTGAGATCTGCCTGCAGAGCTGCCCCAAGGGCCAAGGTCAGTGCTGGAAGCTAAAGGTGCATTATGACCACCCCACACAAAGCCAGGACAATGACTTGTTTTGCTCCTACAACACACAACACGAAGCTGCCTGAAAAGCCAGGGCAGAAGAACTCTGCAAAGACAACACAAAAGAGGAGACCCCACAAGCCTCATGCAACCCCTGTGTCTGATTGAAAACCAAACCCAAATTAAAGCAGTCACAAGTTTGGTGTCTCAGGATTGCACTCAGAGCTCTCCTGGTGCCTTCCACGCTCAGCAGCCGCATCCAGCAAGAGGGAACATGCAGAAGGCAACTCAGTGATGATTAGGAAGACACATATAAAGTTATCCATCACAGAGCAACCTGTGTGCACCTACATGTCCTGCAATACAATCAGAAATCAATAGCAAGATGCAGAAATCCTCAACCACTCAGTAAAATATAAAGAACAATTGTAATATTGATTTTAAAAGCACCACTGTAAAGACAGTTGGGAAGAAGCCTGAGAAAGCAAAGCAAAATGCCTGAATTGAAACCTTTTTTTTCTTTTCCCTCAGAAAGAATTAATAATGGATTTTCAATGCAAGAAGGAAAACTGAAACCCACACCAGATTCTCCTGGTAATAACAGCTTTCTGCAAAGCCCAGCTATTAATGTAACAGGGACATCCATCAATCAAGCACACAGAAAGTACTTTGAGAGCTAAAAAAAGAGCATGCAAACATCTGCTTTTGGCAACTTAAATTTTGCCCTTAAGCCCAAGGAACATAATAAATTAACAGGAGGTTGGGCTTGAACTTGTTTTCCTCCATCCTGGACCTAAATGCTGAGGATAAGGATGAAGGTACACAAACATGCTGCTGCAGGGATATGTCATGACAAAAAGTGGGTGAAAGGAGCAGGAGCACAATTTCATTTGTGTTTTCATTTGAGAACACTGGTGCAAGAGGACACCAAGCAGGGGTGTAGCATCTCCCTGTGTGCAGTTCAGGGAGCTCCTGTGAACCCTTTTCCACCTCCAGCATCCTCAGCACATCCAAGACTTCTGGGGTGGTCCCACAGTGGAGTGACAAATGTGCCAGTGTGTTCCAAGGTGCCCATGGCTCCCTCCTCGCCCAGCTCCTTCCCTGCTCCCTGTGGAGCTGTGGTGATTTTGGCAGCTCCTCAGTCCCTCAGTGTTCTCTTCAACCACCACATCACACCTGGGGTCCATCCACGCAGCCAAGCACTGCCTGGGGTGTCCCAGCAATCCCAGAAAAGCTGGATTGGCACCAGGGGAATGGCTGCAGAAAGCAGCTGGGGTGTCCCCACACCTCCAGTGTCTCCCCCCTTGTAAAACACAGCAGGTCAGAGCAAGTGCTGGAGATAATGAACACAATTTATGGATTCCAGCACAGGAGGCTGCAGGCATGGCTGCAACTAAGTCTTAATAAATTCTGAAGAGTGGCACCATAAAATGTCATTATGGAAGGCTGTATTTATTGTCTCCCCATGCTTCCATCTCCAAGGTGCCACGTTACACTTAGTAACAGTTTTCTCCCCAGCTGCCAGTGTTGCAAACCCTGACAGGCTAATGGTCGGGCCAGCCCTCCCCAAACACACACACCTCACCCAGTACACAGCTTCCATGGCAGGAACAGGCAAAAAGGATTAAACCAGTGCTGCCCAGCTGCTGCCCAGCCTGTCCCCTCCGTGCTGGCTCTGCAGGGCTCCCTGCCACGCAGCAGGACAGGAGTTCTGCCCCTGAAAGTGATGCAGAGGAGGAGCAGCTGCTGTGGGGTGGTACCTGCATGCCCAGTGTCCTGCTGGGACAGGAGCATCCCTGCCCTGCCCTGCTGGGAACACCAAGGCCCTGCCAGCAGAGCAGCCCTACCTGAAACTGCTGCCTGCTGACACAGCAAGCTCCGGGCAAGGCACCAGCACAGCCCTGGGGGGAACCATGGGGAACCAGGGATCCTCATGGAAAACCAGAGGTCCTCATGGAAAGCCAGAGATCCTCATGGAAGACCATGGAGAACCAGAGATCCTCAAGGAGAACCATGGAGAACCAGAGATCCTCAAGGAGAACCATGGAGAACCAGAGGACCCCTGGTTCCTGGTGCCAGAAGGGCAGGAAACCTCCCCATTCAGCATTCCCACCTCCCCTACCACTGCAGTGTGCACTTCCATGGTTCCATATTTAGCTTTTGGGCCACACATACAGTTTTTCTGGAGCATAATCTCCACTGAGTTTCTTGTTCTCCCTGCTGGTGTAGTGTTCTAAGCCTGCAAAAAAATCACTTTGAGCTTCAGGCAGTGCCTTGGGTGTGGATGGAGACTTGACAAGTATAAAGATGCTGCTGTTCCATCCCTGCCTGTATCACCTGCACTGCAGAAGGCACAAAAAAAATCATGTGAACCATCTTTAGTTCTCTTCAGAATACAAAAAGGTGACAAAAATCCCCAAACTCACATCTATCAGTTTATCAAGTACAGCAAACAGTACAAACAGGAGTGCAGGTGTGTTTGGCACTCGCAGTGGATGGAGCTGAGTGTGAACATCTCCTCACCCAGTGTCCCCCCCTCTGGCCTCCGTGTCCCTCCCCTCTTGCCAGCTGACAGCCACCAGCTCTCCTCAGCAGCCTGGCTCTGCTCCTCCTCCAGGACAAGTCCTTTCCCCTTCAGAAAGCAAACCAAAGGTTTGGAGAGCATCTGAAGAGATCAGTGTGTGGAAGGATGGTGAAACAGGAGTCAAGTGAAAGCCCCTTGGCTTCTCTTCCAGCAAAGGCTTTGCCCTCATGGACCCCCTTCCCTGCAGCCTCTGGCTCCTGGCTCCAGCCCTCTGGACCCACAGCTCCCCAGCAGCTCAGACATTTCCTGCTGCCTCTTTTCAGAGGAGCCCTTTCTGTGCTTGCCCTGCTCAGACTGCAGCTGATGTTAGTGGGGCAGCAGTCAGCACCACCACCAGGGCTTGCAGCCCTCTGTGAAGCCACTGTGAGATTTTCTGTCTCAAAAAAGGCACTGCCAGAGAGTCCCTGACAGCTGAGCCTGGAAACACCTCTGGGATCAACCCCTGCTCCAGCAGTGTCCCCTCCAGCCCCAGGCCTGTGCCCAGGACTCCATCACCTCTCCTGTGGAGATGGCTTGCTCCAGCCACCCTGCAGTAACCATTTTTCTGTGTTTAAGCAGTGTTTTCTGTATGTTTTGCTGCTGGGATGGCAGCACAGCCAGTGGGGCAGCAGCCACTCCTCCAGCATTTCCTCAGACAGTCTATAAATACCTGCACTCCACCTGTAAAACTCATCACCATGTGCACCCCCCTTACAGCTCCAGCTAATCCAGATACAGCCAGGGATAACAATTTTTTGTGTATTATCTGGTGAAGAACAGACAGATAACTGTAATTAGTAGCATACTGGTTAGGTGAAATGATAGTGTAATTAATGAAGATCAGGTGGCCTTTGTTTCAGATAAGGAAAGTAGCAGATTCTATCAAAATGTAAATGCAGCTTAAAATCCAGCCTCAGTGATCACTTAGAGGTGCTTTTAGAAACACCACCAGCCTGAGATGCAGAGGTTTTGCTTGGTTTTGAATGACACATCCTAAAAATAAACCCTGGTCCAGGGCTAACATGTAAATTGTTGATTAGATCTATTTATTCACACCCTGCAGTGAGGGGGGAGACTTGCAGCTCCCTGCTCCTCCTCTGGCTTTGCAGGATCACAGGCACATTCCTGTTATTGCTGCTTGCAAGGACTCTGCAACCCCGGGAGCTCCCCAGCAGCAGAACAGCAGCAATTCCAAGTGACAAGCTGCACACATTAATTCTGTATTCCCATAACACCCTGTTGCAAGTGAATGACCCAAGCAAAACTTCCTGCAGTCTGAAGGATCAGGCAGAAAAATCAGAAGAGAGGAGCCTGAGTCTTTTGAATCAGAAATGTTGTCCCTCATTAGAATTTCCAGCACCACCACCCTTACTCCTTCCAAAATGTAAACACATAATAAAAAATTAAACGTTAATATGGCGTGGAAGAGTTCTTTCAATAAATGGGAATTAGCTGTACAAAACATCAGGACAGACCCCAGGAGATTACATTTCCTTCCCCAGCTTTTGCTGGTAAAGCAGGGCTGGAAAAACAGAGCCATATTTATTTTTTACTGGGAAGCTTCCTCAGGATGCCAAAGGAAGCAGCTTTAGTAAAGCAGAGCCATTTGTCTCAGTGTGCTTTCAAGTAAGAACAAATGCAAAACCAGCTTCTAGACCTCAAGGAGCATCAAATAGCTTTTTAATTTATGTCCCAAATTCCCTGCAGATTCTGAAATGAACAGAGGGCAGGGTTCAGAGAAAATGCCTCGCTCAGTCAAGACAGCTGGATGGATATTCTGAGTTTTCCTCAGAGGAGAAGGTGCTTTTGCACCAGAATGGAGCAGGCACAGCACGTGGCTCTGGAAGGATCTGTGGAAAAAGCAGACCTGTTGCTTGTGTGACCCTATAAATAAATGTATGGAAAACTGAATAACTTAGGAAAGAAAAAGGAGAAAAAAAAAGAAACTGGAGCCCCATCTGAGCAAGAGGACAATTTGCAGGCAAGAGCTGTGAAGGAGCAAGTGAAATATTCCTCACAGGAGCCATTTGAATGTGCTGACTGCTGAAAACCCTCTGGCCTTGTCCCTGCCCACCCAGAATCAGCTCTGTGGAAGTTTCAGTAAGTCAGGCCTTAACCCACGGGGGAAACTGCAGGGAGAGAGGGCCTGAGCAAGACCATGGAAAACACTCCCTAATTATGGAAAAAGATAATGCTGCAAAACTGTGGGTAAGGGATGTATATGATGCAGACTGAACAGCAAGGAAAAACCAGGGATTAGCCCCTAGAGCCAAGTTATTTTGTAACAACTGCCACACACATCCCAGGGCCCAAATCCAGCAGCTCCTGGAGCACATGGCCACATGTATCCTGGGAAAAGGGCTCAGAAATGGTCATCCTGGCCACAGGCTCAGACACCTGTGCTCCAGCAAACCTTCAGTCAGGGCAGGGTCTGGGTACAGAGACAGCAATGCCAAAGGGACAGATGTGGAAGGAGGTGGAAAGATGGTGCATCCCCTCAGGGCTGGGGCTGCCTCCTTCACCACCAGCAAACGACAGCAAACGCAGGAGAGTGGGCTGAACACACAATGTCTGCAAGATATCTATAGGTCAGGGCCGAATTTATGACAATACAGAATAAAGTTGACAAATTTAGGAAAAAAAATCTCTGCAGGAATGCCTGACCCCAGAGCTGCCAGCCTCTCCCAGAGTGTGTGGTCAGTCACATCCTGCAGCAAACACCAAACACTGCAGTGCCTGCAGTGCCTGTCCCACACAAGATCACACATTTGAAGCCTGAGGGAGTTGCTGTGATTATGTTTGATCAAACCTTCATAACTGTTTCAGTAACCCTGGGACCAAAGTCCCATGTTTTGAAAGCATATTCCCCCAGGAATTTCCCATTTCCCAAGGAAAATATTGGAGCTTTGGGCCTGCTGTGGTTTGCTGGCTTTGGAAAGAGGAGAGATGCCAGCCAGACTGGAAATTCAAGATAACCAAGGCTGGAGGCACTGCCAAAACATTTCAGAGGAGGGAAAACATTTTTTTTCCAAAGCACTGTTACAAGCTTGAAATAAATGTGCAGACTGTTAGATAAAGACAGAGATAAAAATAGGCCTGTTATTAAATACCTCTTCTTTAATGAGGTTCATCCTTCTAAACAGCCACTCAAAGGTTATTGGAGCTATTGCAGCAAATCCAGCCTACTTGCACATAAAAACCAGAGCAAGATATTCCTCATCACCCAGCACACATTTGAGCACCTCTCAGCAGCTCACAGGCTCACAGCATCCCCACCTTGGCAGGGAGGAGATAAAGGCAAGGAATGAGAGATGTGTTCCCTGGGAAACAGTCTCTCTTCCTTCAAAGCACTTTTCCCCCACCAAACAATGTACATTTAACCACGGGAATGGTTCCACTGCTGATGTCTGCTGCTATTACACCACCAGCAGCCTGAGCATCATTAAAGTGAAGTTTGAAATTATTCTGAAAGCTGCAGCTTAACCTCCTCCTGTTGCACTAAAACCACTGCTTGACTCTCAGCACCTCATACCCTGGTTTATGGCCACTCCTGACCACCTGGAATACCCTGCAGGGCTCAGAATTCCACAAACCACTAGCAGGAGTCATGGCTTGGCTCATGGAAACACAGCCCTGCACCCTTGTTTTGGCAGTGCCCACAGCCTAGCCCATGGCTCTGTGTTACAGAAGCTCAGATTTTATTCTGGCTGCTCAGAAGCACAGTTAGTTTTTGGCAGAAGGAGCATCCCTGCAAAAGTCTTTTGTAACCAGTTTGAAACCAGAACATCGTGGCCAGTAAGGGACAGGACGGACCTGACACACCAAAAACCCACCCCAAGCCCACTCTGCTCCTACACCTGAGCAAGCATTGTAGGGCTTTTCCTCACCACACCAGTGCTGCCAGGACACTGCCACTTCTGCAAATGACAGAAGAGAAGTTTTACCTGCATTTGGGGGGCAAAAGCTGGCTCCCAATTAATGGAATTGGGGGTCCCAATTCTGTACAGAAATGCTGAAACCAAGCTGCAGGGCAGGACATTTTTCCTGTGATTCCCTGACCAGAGCTGTCATCCTTCAAACACATCCTCCTGCTGGAGCAGGGGGCTGGGAACCCCTGTCTGCTCACTGTCCCAGCATCTCCTGAGCCCCAATCCTGTCCTCTCACCAACAGCTGGAGGGAAACACCACTGTCCCTCTTACCCAGACCAGGACCAGGGCATGGAGGGTGTGCTTGGTGAGCCCCACCTGCCTGGCACTGCCCCACACGCCAGGCAGGAGCAGCACCTGGTGCTTCAGCCCTGGCACTTCTGCCAAGGACTTGGAATTAGGCACAAGTGTTAGGGACACTGTGCCTCCTGTGATGTGAGGATGAGGGGCAAAGGGAAGCTCACAAGGGTAGGAAGCTGAGAGAGGAGCCCACGAAGGCAGCTGGCAATAAAAAGGACAGGCAGGAGATAAATTAAGGAGATGGAAAGCCTCCTATGCTAGAAGTCAGGTTGAAAACAAGTAGAGGGAGAACTACCAGGGACTATAACTCAGCTTCCAAGCACTGAACATTTGCTCTCAAGTCAGCCTGGCCTTTCCTACCTGCTGGAATCATCCTCCAGCTCTCCTGTTGCTGGCCAGACAAGATTATAACAACTCCAGAGTCGAGATTCCTCCCATCTGCACATCACTAACAAGTCGTTTTATAAAGAAACATGGAGAAGAAGCATTTCATCTAGTATAGATGAGGTTTTTAAAATTCCATTTGCCTTTCCTCTGTATGCAAAACCGTGCTGATCTGATGAGGCTCCTATTTCCTGGATTAGACACGTGAAACTTTGCAAAAACGAGCATACCCTGGTGGTTTCACTCTGTATTTCACAGCCCTCTCTTGACTGTGCTGCCATAAATATTTCAGAGACATGCCCACCACTGTCTCAGTTAGGTCTGGGTCAGTGAGAAGCCAATGGTTTGGACAGTGATGAATTCAGCAGAGCAATTAGCAAGAATTGTTGCAGCTCAGGACATCCCAGCGAGCAGCAGGAGCAGACAAGGTGTGAGGGGACCCTCAGCAGAGCCAGGTCACCCCCACGGGCTGTGGCACAGGCCTGGCACAGATCCTGCTGCCTCCTGCTCCCCTGCCTCAGGAACCCCCTGTCAGCCAAATCAGTGCTGCCTCATTTGGCCACTGGAATCCCCTGGAGGACAGACTGGCAGTGAAACTGGGCTGAGGTACTGCCCATCCTCAGCCCTGTCCTTGCACAACAAGCCCTTCAAAGCAGCCCTGAAAACGCCTCCCTGCCGTGGCTGCCTGCAGAACTGGGCTCCCACAGGTGTAAAACCTTGTTTGAGCAGCAAATGAGACGGGAGAAGACCTGTGACAAGCAGGAGCAGCAAAGGCAGCCTGAGGGTCCTTGGGAGCTGCAGCCATGGATATTTAAATGCCAAGCAATGTGTCACTGGCTCCCTGCTGAACATGAGATGGTTTCATCTTTGCAGAAGCAGCACCAACAGCATGCTCACATCAGCTTCACTCTGGCAGCCTGACCAGCAGCAGCAGCTGTGGCTCCTTGGTTTTTAACTGGGAAATCATTGGGCACTGCAGAAAATTACTCTGGGCAGCACAAACAGTGGGGATCACTGCAGGTTCAGCTCTGCAAGGCAGAGCTTTAACCACAGCTGCAGGTGCAGGCCAGCTGAGCTCCCTGCTCTGCCCTGAGACATCCATCCAAAGCCCAGAGAGATCCACACTGCACTGTGCCAGTCACAGTGCCACGCTCTGCTCCATCCCTCCAGTCTGCAGGGAGCTGCTCTGCAGCAAAGGCAGCCTCTGTGCCCCACTGCTGCCTCTCTGCAGAGCAATCTGTAAATATTTTGATATTTGGGCAGTGGAGGTTCTCACTTGTCCATCTGGATTGGAAACTGGACTCATTAACTCCCAGCTGTCAGCTGGAAAAGCTGCCAGAGGGTTTCTGCCACATTAGGGAGCAGCAAAGGACTGCTGCCACGGGGATGGGCAGAGCAGAGCCCTGTGCAGCCCCAGCTCTCCACTCATCACTGCTGGGGGGCGATTAATGCCCTTTTCCTTTCCCAATTAAACCCCTGCCTCTAATATCCTTGCTCTGAATCTTCACAGCAAACTCTTCCCAGAGGAGCCACTGCTTGGGTGGAAAATTTCCCACCACTGCTGGGTGGAAAATCTGCTGCTCAGTGATACAACTAGATGGCCAGAGAAATCCAACTTCCAATCATCATTAGGAATGCTGAACAAAATATTGGGAAATTTGGTGCCCAAATAACAAAAGTAAAATATGTTCCAGCTCCCAAGGGTACTGTCACATGGAGAAAGTGTATTCTGAAAGAAAAAAGACTGCAGAGGAAGCACAACTTTAACAAACTCTGTTACCTGACCATGAGGAGTCAGAGCAGGGGTGTGAACCTTCATTCAGAGGAAACAGCAATCCCACTCACTAAACCCCAAAAAACCTCCAGGTTCCTGTGGACTCCAACCATGGACAGAAGGAAAAGCCCCACAGATGATGCCCAAAAGTCTAAGAGCAGAGGTGCTGGAAGCCTCTCTGGGGCACACATCTCCCTTCAGTCTGAGCCTGCACCTGGTGCATTATTTAGTGCCAAGTGAGAAAGAAGCAATGCCTAACCAAGTGTTAAAGGGCTTTGGGAAGTTTCACCAACCTTTCCAGAGCCGTCAGCTCCGGCTGCCTGGCAGAAGAGACAACTGATCTTGCTTCCAAATTACAGGCAGCACAGCTCTTAGGGCAACTGTCTCTCTGTGTTTGCATCCAGCCACCTCCAGCAGCTTGAAGTGTGCTCATAGTGCAAGGAAGCACTTGATCAAAATCCAGCTCACACTGTAGACAGCGAGGAACAAGCACCCAAAGCATTACAGACACAACAACAATCGAATCTGGGGAGGGATTTGACAGGTTACAGGTTGATGACACTGCTGCAGTCCCGGTGGAAATGTGGATTGATGCAATTAGCAACAGGGAACTGGAAACTCAGCAGAGGAAAACTGGGAACACATCTATAAAAGATGAGCTGCTGCACCATTGTAGAGAAGCACAAAATCCTGCGTGAGCTCAGAACAGGAACAAGTTGAAACAGGAGTGAGATGGGGGAAACGCAGCTCCAAGCTCCCTCCCAGTGCTCAGAACTGTAGATCCAAATTCTAAATTCAAACACTTGAATTTGCTTCCCCCAGAGAGACTGGCCTATTTTGCAGCAGGGATACAACGGGAGAGGGAGCGGGGGTGTCCTGGAGACATGGGCAGCAGCAGGCAAACCCTGAGCCCAGCCAGGCTCTGCTCAGCTGCCAGTGAGTGCAGCCACATGGAAAACATGGCAAGATGCAGAACCAGTGGGATGGACACGCTGCCAAGGTGCGTGGCTCTGCTGCAGCACCAGAAGGTGAATCCCTGTGCAGCCACAGCAGCAGCTGTGCCAGGTCAGCTCCCTGCCAGCCAGAGCTGAGCTCACACTGGGAAAGTGTGGCCAGAGGCTACAGGGATGGGCTCATGCTGGCAGCAGGGCCCCAGCCTTGGCTAACACGTGCTGAAGGTGTCAGTGCCAGTCCTCACAGGGATTTCACTGCAGAAGAACCCCAGGAGACAGAAACCCAGGCTGGCAGCAGGAGACCAAGGCCGGCTCCTCTTTGTGCCACGTCCCCAGTGCTGGGGTCTGTAGCAGTCAGAGCATGAGGCAGGACACCATTTAAGTCTTTACAAGAGTAACCAAAATTCCTCTCCTCTGTGAATACTGACAAGCTCCCCACTTCCCCAAGCCCTTCACTGCATGTGTCCAACATGGAATAACTACAGAAATGAAGTGGAATAAGGCACCCGAGTGGAGAAGGTGCTTGTGAACAAACCCTGCAATGAGGTTTCTAATGATTGCAAGTATGTACATGTTCTGCTCCAACAAAGCTGGTGGGGATCTGCCAGGCTGAATAATGAGCAGGGACACCACACGCCTTCCATACATGATGGTACAGAAATGGAATATAAGTATATACTGCAGCTCTGTGGAACGCAGGGGCTTTTGTAGCCATTTATGTTATACAAAGATTTACATTTGGAAAAGTCATTCTGCTATATCTGGCAGAAATTTCAAGACAAATGGAACCCATACTTATTCTTTCAATGATAATACTGAGCACAGGATAAAGCTCTTAAATTCAGAGCACTTTATAAAAATTAATTACTACTTAGTTCACCCTTGTGAGGTGGGAAGGTATTACACCTGCATATACATGAGGACACCAAAGCACAAGTGGATTAAACAGCTCGTTCAGGATCCCAGAGACAGGCTAATTGTTGAAATATGTATGCACATGTGCATCTGTGTGTGTTTGAATGGGTTTGGCCCCTCCAGAGCCTTCTCAGCACACAGAGGCCAAGCTGCTCTGCTGGGCTCCTCTCACCACAGAGTCCCAGGCATGTCTAATGAAAGACACCAACCCAAAGAAAGGGAAGAGATTTTTTGTGGTTGCACAGATGGAAATAAAAGCTAGCTTTCAAACAGGCGAGGAACAGAAAAGCCATTGTTAAAAAGCTGTGCAGTGCTCGAGTGACAGCTCCTAATCAGCTTGCCACTGAGCAGCACCACACCGGAGCACAGCAGACCTGGGAATCCACGTGCCAACAAACGTTATAAAACCTGGCCCTTGACAAATGAAGAGAAAAAGGGCTGTGGAGCCAGTGACAGAGACAGCCCCCCAGCCACAGGGGCTGGCAGCCCACTCCTCCTGCTCCAGTGACCTGAAAGCCCTGGAGCAACCTCTCCCCTCCTTGGACACTTTGCTCACCACCTCCAGTCCCTGCACTGGGTCACCGAGTCCTCCTCTCTGTGTGAGCACCAGCAAAAGCACACATTGTCATGGGAACAAACAGCTCTTGGAGCGTCTGCAAGGCTCCTGTCAGGCTGGCAGGTGGGTTCCAGAGGCTTGCTATAATTAGCAGTTACCTGGACGCAGGGTTTGCCACTGACCCGTGGGGTAAAACACTTCCAGGTCTTCAGGATCAGCGTCATCCTCTGTCCCCAGCTCCTTCCCACTGTCATCCTTTATGTCGCTCTCTTCTATTTTTGTAAGGGCAAACTCCTTTTGGAGAGAAGAGATTCAGCTCATTAGCAATTGCATCTGGGTAATTTAGTGCTGGCTGAGAATACAAAATTTTTTCCCTCGCCAGCAGATTTTTTTTTTTTTTTGACATCTGAGATTCTTTCCACATGGTTAAATTGAGATTTAAAGTATATTAAAGGTTAAACATGCATAACTAGCATGACATTTGTGCTGAACAAAGCAACGCAGCTTATTTCCTATTCCAGAGCAAGTTGCAGGTTTCAAACCAGCTCTCACAGAGCCTTACCTGTATTTCAGTCAGAGGCAGGAGCCCTGGCTATTATTAGGGTTGTATAACATTGTAAGACCCCGTTTTCCCTTGCCTAAAAATATGTCAAACTTTTAACTTTTTCAGCTGAAATTTTCCACACGAGTGGAATGCCTCAAGGCTTGTTGGTTGGTTTGGGGTTTGGTGAGTTTTTTTCGGTTTTGTTGGGTTGGTTTTTTTTGGTTTTTTTTTTGTTTGTTTTTTTTTCTTAAATGCACTTATTTCAGGCTTGGAGAAGATTTCAGCTAAAACAGTTCAGCTGTTTCCAAAATAGGACACGGGAAAAAACACACCGAGCTGCCCACATGATACAAATGTGAGGATCCTCTTCTCCACCCTCTTCCAGTGTTCTCCAAGGCTTTTAAAACAATGAGACGGGGATTTAATCACCACCTCCATGGCAAGTGCAGCACGAGGCTGGCAGAGGTGTGGGAGAGCAGCCAGCACGAGCGGCTCGATGTTACACCAAGGGAAGAGCAGCAGGGAAAAAAATCCTTGCTGTGAGGGAAACCTTGGTGTTCAATGGAAAGCCTCCCTAGGGAGTTGGTGGGAGTCACAAAAAACTCTGGAGAGTGCACAGAAATGACCTGTACTCTCACACCAGGCACTGACTCTGGGTCTGGGCTGTTCTGGTTCCAGCAGGAACAGATGAACTGGTCCAGGCTCATCATCCCCACAGCTCAGTGCCTGCTGAAGGGAATATTTTCAGCTTCTGAGATCACCAATTCAGTCACCACTGAGGAATTTGAGTTAACCACCCTACAGGGAATGATTAGTCCTAATTGTTGGCAATTAAGATGGGGTTACAGCTCACTTCATGAAGTGTTTGGTTCTTAATCCTTAGGATGTTTTCACAGGGAAAAATGTAAGTAAATTCAGAGGTTAACTGGGAAATTCTGGGACACATTCTGCCTTCAGTTCTTCCACTCTTTGGGAAAAAATGCATGCACATTTTCTGTCAGAATTTGGATGCTCTGCATATAAATATCCATTTCCAGCCTAGAAGAGTCTTTCTGAGCCACAGAAATGTCAACCTGAGCAAAACACGCAGAGTAGCAACAACAGTGTGGATGTGGCACTTGGGGACGTGGGCTGGTGGTGGCCTTGGCAGCACTGGGTTAAAGGTTGTACTCAATGATCACAAAGGTCTCTCCCAACCTACACAATTGCACAATTCCATGATTGTGGTAACACACAAGGAAGGCTGACAAACCTATAGAATGTTTTTATTTCAGCTGTGGAAAGTGACTGCGATTTCAGAAATGCACGAGGAACCAGATCTTAACTCCTGCTTTTGCTGAGTGCATCAGGGGCTTGGAATTGTTTAAATTATAACAAATGGTTAAAGCTCAGGAACAATCACAGCCATAAAAGCCCAGGTTCTGCAGATGAAAATCAATGTTAACATTTTCTGAGCCAAGACTCAACAGGACTAAAAAAGAGTGAGTGGAGCAGTTATTACTTAGCTGATTTCCACAGCTCTGTGATTATCCAAGAGGGAGTTAGTGATACAGGCTATTGTAAATTTACCACCAGGCCTCCCAGTGCTGGATCTGTTCAAACACATAATGGAGACAGCTGATGTTTACCAGCTCTGCTCAGGAAAAGTGTGGGGTTTAAACGCTCAGTAAGGATAAAAGGATGTGACTTGGTTCATTTAAGTGCTGCTGTCACTGCCTGGCCACAGCTGCTTTGCAATACTCCATTTTCATTAGCATTTCTAGCAAAAACGGGCAGCACCACACAAGCGATTCTTCATTTACACAGAAATCAGCAGAACCCTTTCTGCTTTGTTTTCATAATTCGAGCAGGAGAAAGACATTTCCTAAAGAATAATGGGCATTTCCTTAAAGGCAAAAAGCATCTGTGTTTTATCAGTCTGAAGTCAAGTGGAGCAGCCAAAACTTACAGGCACTCTGTCCCAGGCTGGAGCAGGAGAGGAGCACAGAGCCCAGCAGCAGCAGCAGGCTGACCCTGGAGGTGCTGGAGAGGAGCCTGACCCAAGGAGACATTGCCACCAGCCTGAAATGCAAAGCAAAACAAACCCAACAGTATTTTTTTTTCCATTTTTGCAGGTTTCAGGACTCTTTACACAACACTTTGCAACACAGCGTGGGATCAGGGGTGTGACATGGCAGGAGGCACAACACCTCGAGGTGTGAGCACAGGGACTCGTGGGGCTCACTGCTAACGGGGTTTGTGACAGGAAATGCCAAGAACTCATACTGACCCCACAGGGGATGATATCTCTCCTGGAAAATATGAGGAGACCTGCAAGACTTGTTAAAAATCTCTGTGTCAGTGCCATGGATGACAACTGGAGGGAAAAATAAAAAGCTGTGCAATCCCGTGAAGGCTTTTTATGCCTGTGCCTCATTTTAAGCACTGAAGCAGCTGCGTTAATTCAAATTAAACAAAACGACCAGCTGTCCAAGGAGCAGGGGTTCATCTAATGCATATGTAGGTTTTTCTTGAGGAAAACAACATTTTGCAGAGGTCAGCAAGGTTTACTCAGTGGTTCCTACAGCACAAGGCTTTCCCTGCTGCTCAGAGCAGAGGCTCAGCCCAGCCAGGGGCCAGGAGCTGGCTCTGACCATGCTCAGGTGTTCCAGGGAGCAGAGCCAAGGCACAGACCCACTCTGATGGGGCACAGAGCCACCCTGATGGGTATAGAGTCACCCTGATGGGGCACAGAGCCACCCTGATGGGGTACAGAGCCACCCTGATGGGTACAGAGCCACCCTGATGGGTACAGAGTCACCCTGATGGGTACAGAGCCACCCTGATGGATATAGAGTCACCTTGATGGAGCACAGAGCTACCCTGATGGGGCACAGAGTCACCCTGATGGGTATAGAGTCACCCTGATGGGTACAGAGCCATCCTGATGGGTACAGAGCCACCCTGATGGGTACAGAGCCATCCTGATGGGTCCAGAGCTACCCTGATGGGTACAGAGCCACCCTGATGGGGCACAGAGTCACCCTGATGGGTACAGAGCCACCCTGATGGGTATAGAGTCACCCTGATGGAGCACAGAGCCACCCTGATGGATATAGAGTCACCCTGATGGAGCACAGAGCCACCCTGATGGATATAGAGTCACCCTGATGGGCACAGAGCCACCCTGATGGGTATAGAGCCACCCTGATGGGTACAGAGCCACCCTGATGGGGCACAGAGCCACCCTGATGGGCACAGAGCCACCCTGATGGGTACAGAGCCACCCTAATGGGGTACAGAGCACATCACGGGGAAATGAAGGCTGCTGCTGCTGCTGTGGGTGCCAGTGCCCAGGCACAGAGCAGTTGTGCCCACCCTGCGTGTGAGCACACACACGTGTGCCCCCAGTGCCTCACACGAGGCTCGGGATCCACCTGCAGCCTTCAGCTCTCTGCTGGGCTAGGGAGTGCAGCAGCCTGCCAGCACACAGGCTGCACAAGTATTTCCTTTGATTGGCTCTAAATTTACACGCTGCTAAATTAAACTAAATGAGGTCTTTTGAAAGAAGATAGGACTGATTAGTTCCGTTCAAACACTCCTTCATTACCCATCCCTCCATCAAGTCTGCTCCTACTCCTATCCAGGTTTTAAAGAAGTTCCTCCCCTACACACAGTCCGAAATATCTTGCTTTGCTGTCCATCAGGGTGGCACATCAGATAGCAGAGCTCTCCCTCACTGAAGCAACCACTTTGTGTCCCACAAAGAAAAAACCTGCTCACAGCAGCACCCACCACCAGCTCCCGGCACCAAAGAGCCTCTGCCTCCAGAAGCCTTCAGGGACGTGGAGGGAACCCTCCTCTCCTTCCACCCTTTCACTGGTACCTTGTCCCTACACTCCACTTTGTTATTTCTTCCTCTCCCTGCTTGGTTTTTGCCAGAAAAGGAAGAGGAAAGCAGGAGAGGGACAGAGCAGAGGTAACAGTGCACCTGATGTACTTCTGCAGCCTCCAAAAACTCCTGAGCCAGGGTCTTCCTGAGCAGCAGCCTCTTCCTTTGAGCCACCTCGACCACATCAACTGGATTTTTCTCATTAATTGGTTTTGGAACAGATCTGGATTTGTGACACCCACAGCATGCCTGAGCAATGAGCATCCCCCTGCTTAACTCACACAGTTCAGGAAAGCATCACCTCCCAGTTCCTACTTCAGTGTCTCCTCTTTCCTAAAGGGTCAAAGAACCACCTCAAGGGCCCACGAGCCTTTATTAAACCACAGCTGGAGTAAAAGAAAAGCTCCCTGTTTTCATAAGCCAACCTGTGGCCAGAGCCTCCTGCTCTCTCCTGGGACAATGCCAAGCAAATCCAGGCTACAGCCAACACCCAGGCTCCTGAGCTGGCACACCCAGAGCACAATGCACAGCCTCAAACTCCCTCTGCTCCCAGATCTTGATCCTTGTGCCCTTCTGGACAGTCCCACGGTCCTGACCTCAGTCCAGTGTGACCACAACACACAATTAATTCCCTCTCACCTCAGAACAAACTAAAGCTTTTTACACAGGAACAGGTTTCTTGGTTTGATTGAGGTTTTTTCAGTTATAAAACAAGCAAAACTGGAATAATGAAAAATAGATGTATCCCTCAAACTTTATCTGCAAGCCTGGAAATAAAAAGAGAAGAGAAAAAAAAAAAAAAAAAAAAAAAAAAAAGAAAGAGAAATTCAACAAAGCAGTGGCTGAAAGCAAAGGCACACTCCCAATAAAAATAGAGCTCACGTGTACCGAGGAGGCTGCTAGCAAATGACAGCACAGCCTCTTCCAAGCCTCCAGCCTCCTGCCTGCCTGGCAGATGACATCTGCACAACAATTAGCACTTTGCTTCAGTCCCAGGTAGGCAGGAGGAGCCGACATGTGCAACAGGGGCTCTGGAGCTCCTGGAGAGGAGCTTCTGCACAGGCTGACATCTCCTTACAGACAGACACACACAGAGAGCAGGAGAGGATTTCCATACAGAATGTTCTGTGGATACAGTGGATTTCCAGAAACAACTCTCACAGCCTGTGAAGCAGAAAGGGTGGTCATGGTGACCCCACCTGCACACGGAATGTTTGCTTGGATTTGAGGGCATCTTTGGGGATCCAGCACGTACAGCAGCCAGGCAGCAGCAAAACTGGACTAGGAAGGTCACAAATTCCCCTTGTGCAGAGTGGAGGGGCTGGTTTTTTCTCAATAATCCTTTTTGTCAAACAAAATCAGGCACTATGGAAAGAGCAAAGGGTCAGACTCTGAGAAGTCTCCTCTGCTGGCAGTAACCCTCCTGTCAGAGATGGGGATGTTGCTGGCTGGGAGGTTCTGCTCCACAGCTCCAGAAATCCTGGTCTGCACCAACAGCAGCAGAAACAGCCCAGAGCTGTGCTCCCCATTAGCAGGGACATTCCAGCGAGGGCAGAGCTGTGCACAGGGGGCTGCACAGCCCCGGGAATGCAGCTCCCACAGCCACAGGTGACAGCCCCAAGGCAGCCAGTGAGAGGAGCACATGTCATTGATGCCTCCTGCTGCTGGCAGCACTGCCCTCACAGCCCAGCACAGAGCCCACACTGCCCGTCCCGTGCCACTCCAACAAATCCTCCAGGAGCCTCATCTGAGCCCTGACATGCTGCTCCAGGAGAGCACACAGACATCCCAGAGCCCCTCAGCCCCAGCATCAGCCTCTGCCTTTGCAGCCAGCTGGAAGCAGAATTCCAGAATCACTGAGCTTGGAAGAGACTGCCAGGACCATTGAGTCCAAGCTGTGCCTGATCCTCACCTCGTCCCCTGCCCAGAGCCCTCAGTGCCACCTCCAGCCCTTCCTGGGCACCTGCAGGGATGGGAACTCCAAACCCCCCTGGGCAGCCCCTCCCAATCCCTGAGCCCCCTTTCCATGGGGAAATTCCTGCTGTGCCCACCCTGAGCCTGTAGGCAATTTCCTCTTGTCTTGTCCCTCATTCCCTGGGAGCAGAGCCTGACTCCAACCTGGCTCCTCCCTCCTGGAGAAGGTTCCCCTGAGCCTCCTTTTCTCCAGGCTGAGCCCCTTTCCCAGCTGCTCCTCACAGTTCCATACACTGCTGGGACTCTCCAGCCCCTTCCCAGCTCTGTTCCCTTCCCTGGACATGTTCCAGCCCCTCCATGTTTTTCTTGCCATGAGAGCTCAGAACTGGACACAAGACTGGAGGTCCCTCAGCAGTGCCAGCACAGGGGACAGGCACTGTCCTGCTCCTGCTGCCACCCCAGTGCTGATACAAAAACACCAATTATCTCCAAGAATAAGCAATACCAATATGCTAATCCTTGTTTTCACCTAGGGATGACCTGAGGGAGCAGTACTGGTATTACAGCCTTACAAACTGTCTGCAGGTTAACTCAGGGCAGGTTTCTGTCCAGCCAGCCTCACTGAGATGGCAAGGGGAGCACCAGCAGCACACTGTGCCATCCAGCACAAAGCACCAACAGAGCTCCCTCGGTGAGAGCAGGTCAGGGATGGGAACCCCCAGGCACCTCCAGCTGAAGCAGGGCACAAAGCCCTGGCGGCACTCACAGCCTCTGAGGCTGAAGGAGAAGTTCCCTGCAACAGCAGCTCAGGGAATGAGCTCCAGCCAGCCGTGCACGGGGGCTGTGGGACTGGAGAGGCTCTCAGGACACAGAGTGCACTCACAGCGAGCTGAGATCCCCTTCACACACAATGTCCTTCCAATGGTGGCATCCAGGGCCGAGCCCCTGTGACAGGCTGAGTGATGTGCAGTGCCACAGACAAAGAGAAGGAAATGCAGCTGACCTGACCTGCAATTTCCCTCCTCTGAGCAAGAGGGTCCCCAGGTCTGTGAGGAGCACTCATGTTTGCTGGTGTGCTACACACACCTTGGGAGCACCCTGTGGCCAGCTGTCCCTCCTGCTTGCCAACTGCACAGCTACACCAGCAGGAGAAAGAGGAGGCTTGGAGCTGAAATTCAGCCTATGCCTAGGACAGGAAACAGCTGGACGGCAAAGAGAGGATGATTGGGAGGCCACAGAGGATTACTGGGAGGCCACACTCTAATGCCCTTCCCCAGTCACTAGCTGGGTGTGCACAACCCTGTGCTTTCACACAGGACAACCTGCACACACCATCACCCGAGGTCGATTCCCAGGATGATCCCAGCAGCTCTGCTCCTCCAGGCATCCTGTCCTCAGGAAAGCACCCCTGTGCCTGCAGTGGGTGTCCCAGCCCCACTCCAGTGAGAGCCCCCAGCCCTGCCAGAGGGTCCCACCTGGGCACAAAGCCCCAGCCAGGCAGGGCAGCCCCGGGAGCAGCAGTTGTTTTCCAGCCCCCTCACACCTCCAGGATCCCAGTGGAGAGGGTGTAGCTGCCACACAGACCATTCCATTCATGTCGCTTATGAAATGGCTTTAAAAATACATTTATTCTTCTTGCCTGCTCCTCATCATTTATTCCTACTAGGACTCTGCTCTGGCATGTTAAAAACACTCCTACACAAAGGGAAAAGTTGTGGGAACACCTTCTTGCTGCCTACAGAGAACCCACACAGCAAGGAAGCCACACTTTGAGGCTGGTAGGAATAAACTGGGCTGGCTGGGCCCAGCCTGAGCAGGGGCAGCAGGTCCTGCTCCAAACTTGAACCAGCCCACAGGAGGGAATTGTAACACGGGCACAGGGTGGCAGGGGCAGGATAACCATGGCACAAACACATGTTTACAGAGCTTGGCATCTACTGAGCACTCATGCAACCTTTGCAACCGCTGCTAACAAATAATAACAATAAATATTAATAACCCCTCCAGGCCACCTGTGCAGCCATCAGCTCACATCAGCCCCTCGAGCAGCAGCTTGGCCATGGCACCACCCAACACAGCTCCGACAGCCCTGCCAGGTGCCAGGAGCAGGACAGGGATGTGTCCAGCAGCAGGAGACAGCCCAGCAGTGCCTGGGCACGGTGGGGGCAGCTCCTGGCACCAGCAGCTTCACCAGCACTGCCACAGCTCCCCCAAGAGCAAGGGAGGCATTGTTGTGTGTTGGATAAAGCCAGAACCGCCCCTTCTACGCGGCCACAGCAACCCTGACCCTGCTGTTTATACAGCTCGCACAGTTTAACACTAAGCATCGTTTAGTCTATCATTTAAATTGACTTCATTCATTCATTCAGCAAGCTGCATTCACACAAAACGCTGCTCTCCAGAGGGCAGGAGCACAGCTTTGAGCGGGGGTGGTGTGAAGGCTGAGCAAGGCTGCCCTCACCCTCGTTAGCGGCCGTGGCACAGGGGCCACGCTCATTAGTGCTGCTGGCAGAAGGGGCCACGCTCCACCGGGGCTCAGCACGACCCCAATTCCTTGAGCTGCCTCCCCCAGACCCTCCACGCCAGAGACAGACTGCTGAGTCCAGCACGGGGAATCTTCTCTGCCAGCATGGAGTGTGCAGAAGCAAAGCGTGCCTCGGAGATCAGAGGCTGAATTTATCATTTATTATTTATAAGCAGCGCATCTCTCTGAATTTCTGGCAGCTGCTCTCACAGGGCTCTGCTCTGCCTGCACACCACATGACACTGACTCCTCAGAGCTCTGCGGTTGGCAGGGACCTCTGGGCCCACACCAGAGCACTGGTGCTGATTTGCTCCAATTTAGGACTTCAGGACTTGCCTGGAGATGAGAGTGCACAGGGACCTTCAGGACAAACATCTTTCTAAAAGCTGTCACACTGCCTGACCTCCACCACATGAAACAGCTTTTCCCTTCCTCTTCGCCTCCCCACCACCCCGAATCCCAGCCAAAACACCTCTCATCCTACCCATACCTATTCCCTTCTCCCACTCCTTGCTGCAATTTCCCATGCACAGCACAGACAATGAGTGATGTTTTCTTCCCCTCTCAGATCTATCCTTTCCACCAGTTCCTATTTGCAAGGTGACACGTTGCCTCACACTATCCCAGGAGTCTCCCAGCATTCCGTGTGTTTTTATCCCCTCTGCTTTCCCAAGCTTGGAGAATCTAACAGGAAAGAAAGCACATGCTGCACTAACAAGGTCCCAGAGAATCCTGATGTCCCACTGCAGCTGGGCCCACGAATTGCCAAAGATTTAACTGGCTTGTTCCCAGCCTCTCTGGAAACAGCTTTTTGTATTTTCCAAGTTCCTGCTGTTCACCCATGGTTCTCATAGGGAATAACAACCTCCTTCCCCTGTCAGATGCCAGCTTCCCTATAAAGAAACTCAATTAAGAGGTTAAGAAACCATGGAAAAAAAAATCCTGCTCAGTGTTACAGAAATCCAGCGGCGATGGATCCAGCACACGACTCCCACAGCAGCAGCCACACCACACTGCCTGCCCAGCACAACCATCCCTGCCCCTGGCTGAATCTCAGTCAGGAGCCCCAGCTCAGCCTGCAGGTTTCCTTCCCACGGGGATTGCCAAGCCAAGGAACCCCTGCCAGTCCCTGCAGAGCACTGGCACAGAGCTGCCCCAACAGTGGGCACGCAAAGGACTCCTCCAGCTGCCCTATTGATCTGCCAGGAGCCACGAGCTGTGAGCTTCATGAAAAATGCATTTTCTCACCTCTCCACAGAGCGCCAGTCGGTGGTGACAGCTCTGACTCCCTGTGACAAGCCAGGGGGCGGGAGCAGCAGGGAGCAGGATGGCACACGGGCAGCAAACGTGGGGCTCACCTGCTGCATGCCCTGGGTATGTGCACAGGAATAACATGGCATAGCAGCTTGTGGATTGAGCTCATGGAATGCCTGGCTCGATGTCCAGCCCTGGCTTGGCTCCCACATGCTTTCAGTTTTGTGGCAAGCTCCCAGATGAAAAGGCAGAGGCCACTGGGATCCACCTTGTGGGTCAAACCTAGTCAGGAGCTGCCAGACTGGCAGCAAAACCTGGGATAAAGCCCTAACAAGCCAATCTCAAACCCACCCCTGAAGGGGAGGAAGGAGCTCTCTGGGGATGAACACAACCTGCTGCCACACAGGCTCCCTCAGGACCAGTCCTGGCTTTGTCCCCAGTCCCTGCATCAATCTGGACACATCAGTGCCCACGCTGGGGCTCAGCTGCTCCATTCCAACACTGACACCGTGGTTACAAACACTGAGGTCAGCAGCAGTAGCTCCCTGTGCTTGGATCAAAGGCTTGATGCAAGTTTGCTTTTTTTCCGTCCCTGCACTGGTCCTTTCTCAGTGGTTGCAGAGGATGCCTTTGTTCAGCAATTAAATAAGCCCTGGGACAGGAATGAGCATGAAGGGAGAGCTGAGAGATTGCCAGTCCCACCATCCAGAAGTGACTCTTGTGGTCATTGCCGTTCCTCTATCCAGGCATTTCCCACCAAGACTGAAAAGCATCTCTTGCTCCCCAACCATCAAAGCTTCCCCAGGACAAAGCCAAAGCAGAACAGCCAGCCACTGCAGGCAGCATTCCTTCAACAGGGTTTTTCCTAAGGAAATTTAAATTAAAACAAGCCCCAAGGCCTGCAAACGCAGAAGCAAATGCACAGACACAGAAAGCAGAAAGAGAACATAATTCCTTCCCTCTCATGTTGTTCATCTGCCACCCCTGCTTTGGGGAATGGTTTGTTGCCTTTTAGAGCTATTTTAGATGTTACTTGCAGCAATGTGTGGAGAAAACAGTTGAAATTTGATGGTGCAGCATTCTTTTTAATTAAACAATCCCTCAGGCACCACGGAATGGCTCCAGTCAAGCCCAGGACACTGCAGGTCTGCCTCCTCCAGCACAGCAGAAGGTCTCCCAGGCCCCTCTGGAGGTCTGCTATCAGATGGCCCAGATCTTCTGCAGGCTTTGTCCTTCCTGCTGCCATCCTGGCTTTTTGCCCTGTCAGCCTCTGCTAAGCAGAGCTTTGATCCTCCAAGCAACTCCTGGTTCAGGGACCTTCTTTCCTTCTGCTGCCCAAACACGAAGGACATGCAGCTGGAGCTCCCCGTCACCTCACCTTCAGATGGGAAGGCTTTGATGTGGTACAGAGTGCCTGGATCTGAGATTCCTCAGGTCTCTTCAAACAGCAGCAGAGCCACAGCTTGTGATCTGTGCAAAAGAGCATTTTCCTTGGGAATGGAAGTCACGCCAGCGTTCATCTCCACCTTGTCATGGCAGAACAAGCTGCATCGGTGCTTCAAAGAGCTCCTCAGCCTTAAATCCTTATAAAACGTTGACTAAGTGGAGAACCTGTCTCTGAACATCTCATGAATCCCAGCAGAGGTTATGAAACAGCTTTCCTGTGACTGCCTGCACTGCCATGGGACCCTGCATGTGCCACTGGAACCGCAGCACCATGGGCTCCCCTCACAAGGAACGCTCTGCTGCCCCAGGAGATCTGCATTCACGGGTTGTGCAGAGAGAACTAAAGAGCCAGTAAAGCTCCCAGGTCCCTCCGGGGCTCCATGACCAGGCTCCCTGCTCCTCAGAGCCGTGGGGTTCACTCAGCAGAACTTCAGCTCCATCCTCATTGCCCCTCAGCCACAGCACTCCTAAACCTGCTCTGAGGAAGAACAGAGACGTGTTCTGAGTGGGTTTCCTCCACAATTTTCCCTTCTAAGGGACAATTACTCTGTTTGTAACCTCAGTACCTTCCAGTGAAAGCACTGTTTCTCATCTGGAGCTCAGACCAACAGCAGGAGATCCAGACACTCAAAAGGAAAATCCTTTTGGTGAGACACCCTATAAAGAGCCATTTCATGGACTGGCATATCTCAGTATTGAGCAGCACTGCTCCACAGAGGGTTCTTCCTTTGACACTCCTGGCTGTCACTGGACCTGCTGGCTCTGCAAACACCCAAGCAGCAGCCAAAGGACACAGGGACTTTCACTCCCATGTCTTGGTGCTTGCTGTGAGGTGATTGGCAAAGCCAAGAGCTCGAAATCTGCTGTCAGAGCGAGCAGCAGGCTGTTCCCTCACACACCCTCAGCTCTGATCCAAGAGGCACCTGCAGCACCTTCCTCCCTGCTGTGAGACACCAGAACATCCTGAGCAGCTGCCTGTGCATCCTGGTGGTGCCATGGCAGGTGGGACATGGCACATCCACCACAGGTTTGCCACACCACGTCTGTACATGTCTGAGCTTCTCCCATGATAACTGCAGCTCTCAGCTGTCCCCTCCTGCACACAGGTTTCCTACCCAGCTGTTCTGCAGAGCTCCTCCATCAGCTGCCATCTAAATGAAGCTGCTCTGTGAATCCAGGCTGTTTCAGTGACAGCCTCCACAGTGACTTCCAGTGACCACACACGTCACACGTCAAGACAAGTTTTAGCACTGGCCCCAATGAGGGAGTGAGAAATCTCCACGCACCCAGAGGCAGGCAGGGGCAGTTCCTCATATGTCAAAGGGAACGGCAGTGGGAACAGGCCACATGTTTTCTGAGGCAAGGACCCTGACAAATGGCACATTTATTGTGCTATTCAGGAAGAAAAAATAACTACAGTGGCCTCCAGTCTCCAGCTCTTTTAAGTCTGTACTTAAAGAAAGAGCAAAAAAAGACCAAAGCAAACAAGGCTTCCACAAAACCCTCTGAACAGGCTTTTAGCTGCTGGACAAAAGCGTGGCAGCAGGAACTGCTCTGCATTGTCCCATCTCGTTCCTGTTTCGTAACAGCCCCGGCACTGCAGGCAAAGCACAGCAGCAGCAAAGCCCTGCTTGGGTGCTGGAGCTGCCCTGACTCCAGCTCCTGCCTTGCCACTGTGCTCCAGGTGTGCTCCAGGTGTGCCCCAGGTGTGCCCCAGGTGTGCTCCAGGTGTGCCCCAGGTGTGCCCCAGGTGTGCTCCAGGTGTGCTCCAGGTGTGCCCCAAGTGTGATCCAGGTGTGCTCCAGGTGCGCCCCAGGTGTGCTCCAGGTGTGCTCCAGGTGTGCCTGGCTGCCCTGGCACGTGCTGCCTGCTGGGCTTGTTCATCCCAGGGCAAGGAGCAGGGAGCCATGATGCCATGAGGATTTTTGCCATTCTTTTATGTACCTTTTATGTATTCTCAGTGCCCCTAACATGCACACTTGTAATTCCTTATGTCTGATCTCTTACCATAAGCCTGGCATTCTGTTAGGTCAGAAAACCAAATATCCAAAAGGTCTCTCAGCTGGAGGCCAGAAAGCCCTAAGCTATCTTGAGAAACCAAGATCCCCTTAAAATACATCCTGTAAACTAAAATTAAGCCCATCCAGTGAGAAATACTTTGAAATAGGAAGATATCAGGCTATTCCTTCAAGCCTCTCATTGAGGCATCTTTGTTAAATATGCTAATTTGCAAGGTCTATAAATTGTATACCATGTGTGTGCATTTCAGCACATTCCACCTTGGTGAAGTGGTGCACCACCCACAAAGATCTTTATTAAATACCAAGATAAAAACCCTTTATCCCCTAACTGTGTCTGGTTCCTCATTTTAAGACCAAGGAAAAGGCATCATCTGGTGGGTTCTGTGTGCCCAAGGGCATAGAACAGCAGCACCCAGGGCTCCATGCACAGCTCCAGGATGATCTCCTGGGAACACATTCCCAGCACACATAACTCTCTGTCTAATCAGGCACTCAGGCCTGTTTTGGAGGAGATTTACAGAGAGGTTTTTTTTCTCTTGGAAGCAATAACAGATGGACAGCAGGAAAGGGAAGAAATTAATGAACAAGTAATCATTCCCAAAGTGGCAAATAGGAGCAATTCCTCACTCTGAGACAACTCTGGAAAAACAGATTAAAATGCTTAGGGGACATATTCTGAAGATTGCGGGTAATAGAACAAATAAAATGTATTGACACTATCTCACAGGGGACATGTACTTTTTATTCTGCTGAGGAATGTAATATTCTGCTGCTCATTGCAGAGCTAAAAGGGTGTCCTAAAAAAAGGAACTTAATAAAGTGTTTTTAGTGGTAACTGGGTCTGATTCCAGAACACAGGTTCTCCTCTGCCCTGCCATGGGAGCCACAACCAGCACCTGCAGACACACCCAGCACACAAACACCATTAATAATCCATGCCAGCAGCACCGCTACCAAGCAGCAGAAAGGAGGCGGGGATGGCAGGGGGGGTCACAGCAACGCTCTCTGCACTGATGTTTCCTAAGAGGAGGAGGCAGGGCTGCCTTCCTCCACTTCCCAGTGCCCGCAGAGCCGCAGCTGCCAGCGAACAGACTGTGCCTCAAGCAGCCGCCAGCAGAAACAATTTGTCATGTGTCAGATCAAATAAACTCTTATGAGGCCACAGTGCTCCCTGAAGCAGACGGCTGCCAAACTCCAGAGGAGAAATCCAAGGAAGCGAGCCAGCCGTGTCAGCCCCGGGTGCTTGAGGAGCCCAGCACACTCCTTGTTGTGAGACTGCAGGTCCCGTGCAGCACCCCACACCAGGCAGACACCAGCAGCTCCCATCAGGAACAAGGGTTTGGTGTTTAAATTAGCCCTCCACATAGTCCAGAAACTCCACATTCCTCATCCAGTGGCACAGCACATCGCTCATCCCAGGGAGGCCTGAGGAAGGCTGGTATCTGCCAGGTGTCTGGAATGGGCTGCAATGATTATCACTTGTCTGAGCAAGTGCTTCTCCCCTCCCAGCCAGCACATGCTCTCCTGCTACAATAATTCCCTCAAAACTGCATTACAGATTACTACTTTTTCATTTTAAATAGACTTATTTTTGTTCACTCCCAAGCACCATTGTAGTTCCCCATGCATTGGGCTTGTGCCCTTGAGCTGAGGCCCCTTGCAGGTCCTGTTTGCTGCATAGTCCTGCAAGAGCCACTACAGCACAGGGCCCAGGCATGTCCTTGTCTGTGATCCTGCTGGGCAGAACAAACCCCTGAAGTTGCTGTGGGCACTTCTGCAAGAATAAATCATGCCAGCAGTACTGTGAGGATCTCAAATCACTCACCTGCTCGTGCAAAGACCAGGCTCAAGCACTCCCTGGTCTGCAGAGGGCACATCCCTCAGCCCAGGGCTCAGCCACTGGCTCCAGATGATCCAGTGTGCTCCATCTGGGAGCAGCCACCTGAGCCCTGCCACAGCCAGGAAAGCCTCTCCTTCTATAGATGATGGATAATGGCCCCATAAAAGTGAGTCTGCAAGAGGCCTGAAGTTCCTAGCTGGAAGGAGATTAGTTTATGGCACAGTGAGAGCAGCCACAGGCAGAAAGGCAGGAGATGCAAAGGAAGGACAGGAGAAGCTGGACGTGTTGCTTCAAGTCACCAGAAAGCAACATCCTGCCCCAAACCCCAGCAACAGAACCTTGACACTGCCTATCAAAAAACGAAATGAGCAAATGGGAAATCTGGCAGCCTAAAGCAAGGAACAAGGGAAGAACAAGGATTCAGGCATGGGGCATTCCCCCAGCATTAGCAGGGCCAGTACAAACCTCAGCTGTGAGGGGTTTTTCCAGTTTATTTAAACAGCATCCGGTGCCTGATGACGAGTTTTATTTATACCCCTTCTATCTGTGCCAGGACTCCTCTCCAGCCACAGGGACTGGCAGGAGCACAGGACCCCATCCATTGCTCCAGGAGCCTCTCACCAGCTCAGAACACAACCCTCAGCTGGCCCAGGCACCAGGAGAGCTGCAAAGGACTCACGGTGCTGCTTCCAGCAAGGAGCAAACAACACAGGCTGTGCCTGGAACACGGCAAGTGTTACACTGAGATCCCAGGGAGGAGGAGGAGGTTACGGCCTCCAGTCTGTCATTTCCAGCCATGCTTTTCAGGCAGGTACAGCTGCACAGACATCAGGAGTCAGGTTCCCACAGATTCCCAGCCTTTGCACGCTCCAGTTTCCAGCCAGCAGCTCTCTGGACTGTGACCCAGCCCAGCTCAGTGGTGGAAAGCAGTGCCAGCTCCAGGCACAGCCCTTGCCCCCAGCCTTTGAAGGCAGGTTAAGCAGGCAAAGCCTTAGGCATCAACCCAGGACATGGCTTGAACTCACATCTCTGAATGGAGACTCTGCCTCTGAAAAATTAATGCTTTGTTCAGCTCTCTGCCTTTGGGAGATTTCTGAGAGAATCAAAGGGCTGGAGGGCAGTGGGAGTCACACTCACATCGGGTTCCTCAGCAAACTCTGGTTCTGTTCCTGAACAATGGTAATTTCTCCAGACACCTGGAGAAACCAAATCTGCCTCAGCCAGCCCATCTCACCCTGCTCCTCAAATCTGAACAAAGGAGCCCATTAACAGCACCCGTGACAAATTTCTTTACCCAAGAACACGTGTCCAAGTGCCACGCTGTGAGCATTCAGATGGCTCCCAGAAACCTCCTGCTGATGTGGAACACTCTGCCCGAGCTTCCCCACATACACTCTGTGCTTGATTACCCCACGCTTGCTGGGAGAAGAGGAACAAAATGCACTCCAGAGCCACTTACTAATTCCTGATTTGAGTACAACCATGGCAGCAACACCATTTTTCCCTCCCTCTCCAAGGCTGGCACATGCCATGTCCAGTTCCCAGAGACAGGAACCTCACACCCAGCCCTTCTGTTCTGTCACCCTCAGGAGGGCCCATCTGGAGGAGCCACCACACACTAGGTACCAACACAGTATTCAAAACTACATGCAGAACTTGCAGGAGCACTTAGATCACCCACGGCTCCTGCTGGAAATTTTCCACAGTGTAAGAGTTTATTTTGTGGGCAGGAAGAGAGCAAGAAAATTAATTAAGGCAGAGTAAGAAGAAAAAACTCCTCCTGAAGTGAGTTAAATACACTAAAGCAGCAGTTGTGAGCAGGCCAAGTCCATTTTAAGGGCTATACATTTTCACTTCCACAGTCTTGAAAAGGAAAATGAAGAGACTTCGTTCTGTATGCATATTGTCCACCATTTTTTTATTGTCTGTCTATTGATGCTCAGTTGAAAAACAAAATTTAATTAAACCCCACAGTACTGCATTGCCTGCCTTTGAAATATGCCTGCATTAGTGGATCATTACAGTAAATGAAATACAGCTTCATATCGGATTTTTCAAATAATGTCCTAAAACTGTTACAAATTAAATAATACTCCTGCAGAGAGAAATTAAGAGACATTGTTTTTAGCAAGGGCAAAGAGATGTTTACAGATGAAGTCTGGAATAAGACGTGGAGGCAATGAGGCAGAGTTGCCACAGGGCCCTTCCAGACCTTGTTGGGAGGGTTCTGTGTACCAGAAACTAGAAAGGAAAGAGTGTGCCAGGGGCAGGCACACAGAAAGGGCAGTGTCCCAACCCCCCAAGAATGTCTGCATGACCAGAACAGGGTTTTGGGGTGTGCTCAACCCAGAGAGGTGTTTCTGCATGGGGGAGAACTCACTGCAGCCACACACCCTCCACGTCCTCCCCAAATCCGGCCAAAGCAGCAGCAGCCATGGGAGGTGAAGCCTTGTAACCACTCAAAGCATTGAAAGCCTGGACACTCAGTGGGCAAAGAAAGGGATCCAGGAAGGTGCTGTTGTGGCAGGATGACAAATACCTACACAGGGAGGAGAAAAGCAACAGGAGCTTTGTTATCTCGGGGTAAGTAAAAGCACAAGTGGGTCAGTGAGTCAGCATTGGGCACAGCAGCAATGCCTGATGTGGAACACATCAGGTGAATATTGTATGAGCCTTACAGCTCTGGCTTCAAGAGATCTTCTCCTTAATAGCACCTGAGCTGATGCCAAGTGTTCTTTGACGATTTATTTACTCCAAGAAACCATTTTCCCTAAATAAGAGGAGCCCGTTACCGCATCCTTCTTCACATGAGCCTGGAAAAGGCTGCGCCCTGCAGCTCCTGCGGCCTCATCTCCATGGTGATGCACCAACACACACACACACACTGACTCCAGCAAGAAGGCAAACCTCCCCAAAGGAAAGGCTGAACCTCCCCAAAGGAAAGGCTGAACGTGCCCAAGGGAGAGGCTGAACAGCCCCCAGGGAAAGGCTGCAGGTGGCAGAGCTCTCAGCAGCACCAGCCCAGGCACAAGGTGTGCTGCAGGTGTTGGCAGGCAGGGCTTCCCTGAGAAGCAGAGCAGGTCAGCCTATCAACAGGCTGGAAATAAAGAAAACCTAGCAAGGGCACCTCTGGATCCATTTTATAGGAAAACAGCACATTTCAAGCTGCTGTCCATGCCAGGGAGCAGCAACTGAGAGACAAGTTCCTGTAGTTCTCATCAGCCTGTGAATCAATTATTTATAGGAAGAAGGTTCGGCATATAATCATTGAAAGCTGTCAACTTCCAGCCCACACAGAGCTTCCTCTGTGGAAAGGCTGCTGGTCTGTGAGCCAGGGACTCCTCACCCCTCATGTCACAGGATTAAATGAGCAGCTGTGACACGAGGGGATCCATTACACTACAGCCACAATGAGCACTGGCACCCCAAGGCACTAACAGCACTCAGCAACATCGGGCAAAAACCACAGGAACACAGCAAATGTAGCCCAGCATCCTTCCTAAAGGAAAAATAGTGGTGAAAGGGCATTGGGAGTGATGTAACAGGGCTGGCACATGGAGCAGCTGGGGAAGGAGACTCTGACCAGGCTCTGTGGGGCCAGCCTGTCGAAGGCAAGGCAAGCACAGCCCTCAAGCACCAGCCCAGTGCTCTGCTACCCCCACAGCAAAGCCTCTGTAGGGATCAACAGCTCTCAGCCACTCACCTGCACACCCCCAATGCTCTCCATCAGGAGACTCTGGCTTTGTGCTTCCCAGGCTGTGGCAAAGCCACCCCTAATGGTTAAGAGCAGCACAAGCAGCTTGCAGAGAGGATGGAGATTGCTGAGGCTCTGCAGCTTCCGAGGGTGGGAGCAATCCTCGAGTGCCACAATCATCAGGCTGTGGGAGCACGCCAGGAGCAGGGCAGACAGAGGCTGAACACGAGCAGGCTTCACACTCCCAGGTACTGCAGGAAACGTGCTCATCCTCAGCTCACCAGCACTCTGAGCACAGCCAGAATGGGGTCTGAACATTACAAACACACCAGAGTGCTGCTCCCAGTCTGCTGGAGGAAATAGAGGGAGGGGGATGTCTGATGGGGAGGAGAGGGCGCAGCACAGGCACCTCTGGAAGAGCCCTGCCTCTGCAGTTCAAGGTTAAACACCTCCTTTGCACTCATCTCTGAATCTGCCTCTCTTTAAAGCTGCACCAGGTATTAGAATCATTATAACTGTTATTAGACCATAATATTATTATAGCATTTTTGCTACACTTGACAGCTGTTGGCTGATAGATTTAACTGGTACATAAGAAATAACTGTGCAGAGATTTCTTGAAAATGAGCACCAACACGGAAGACATTAAAGCATTCTGCATTCAAAAAGTTAATTTTATGGAAGGACACTTGAAATAAAAATTCTAAAATTAGGTTAAACCTTTAAAACCTGCCATTAAAGGAAGTATTTGGGCTTTAAGTAGGCAACCATTTAAAAAATCCTGACTTTTATTTAGATGCTGGAAGACATATATGTGGCTTGGTACCTCCTTCAGATCAACATATGCATCTTTTTCCCATCTACTCCAGAGATTTCTAAATCATCCTTCCATCTTCCTTTCCCTCTCTCTGCAGTAGGCACTTGAATTATTTGGGCAGAGTCTGACTGCACAGGGAACCAGTATAATCAGGGCTCTTACAACCTGCTGTCTGCAAATCCTATAGAATTATCAGCAAACACACATCCAGAATAAAATCCAGCTTCCTGCAGCCCATGAAGCCCAAAGGGCTTTGCAAACTAGACTTGGGATGCAATTTATCCACCACTGAGATTCAGCTGTAATCCAGAGTGGAACACAACCTTTCCATCCATATTTAACTACAGCACACAGCCCCCTGGAGAAAAGTGAGGAAGAATCCAACAGAAGCCATAGGAAGGTTTTAGGGAGACTGCATTTTCTGCCCTGGAACTGAAATTAGGTCAGGGCATCCACCAAGTTGGACACAATGATGCTTGTAGGTGCCATCCAACTCATAATATTCCATGATTCCATGACTCTACCATCAGCCACAGACCAATAGAAAGAGGGCACAGCATCTCCATCCTGTTGATGGTGTCCCTGAAGCACAGCTGGATTGGACAGCTGGGTACCACAAGTTACCAGCCTGGAGAGGAGGAAGACATGAACACCCTGTGTTGTCCCTAAATTCAGTGGGGCCCAAATTTCACCCAACAGTTACACCCATGTGCAAAGAAAGATGGAACAGCACTTCAGAAAAGGACCAATTCTTGAACCTCAGGCAGCTGAGCCCAGCAGCTCAGTACTCACAGAACGCAGGGAGGGTAGAGCTAGGCAGAGATGTTTGCTCCAGTGAAATCTATTTCAGCTCTTCCTTAAGCAGTTGGCACTGAGGTGACAGCAGAGGCCTGGTGCAGTGAGGTGTCTTGCAACCACACCCACCATGACACACTATTTAGGAATAAAAATGAGCGTCATTAATTTCTCCAGAGCAGGTAGTTTTATCTTTTCCAGAGAAGAGCAACCACACAAGGAACTTGGAATTGCTTGAGGAGAAAAATGCATTTTTGCTACCTTAGCCACATACAGACAAGCCCAACTCTCACTGAGGAGAGACTTATAGAGAGAAAAGGGGAGCAGGAGATGCTGGACACAACTTCCCCCATGCACAGCCCACTGCTGAGGCAGCTCTGAACGGGAAGCAGGGCTGAGGATTGTCCCAGAGCTGTGACAGCCCCAGCAAGCATCAGCAAGAAGCCCCAGGTGAACAAAGTTCATGAAAGCTCTTAAAAATCACCTCAGCCTTCAGAAGGAGAGCACAACACAATCCTCCCCTACAGAGACCTGCCCATCACACCTGTGACCAGCACAAAGCAGGTTTTTCACTCTATCCATCTGATGCTTTCAATAGCCAGAGGAGCTGGGTCTGGGCAAGCTCACCTTCACGAGGCCCAGTGCTCATTAATAAGAAAAAAAAAGACCAACCAAAGCAACTCAACCCCACACACTTGAGGGGTAGCCATCAGCAATTCCCTGTCACCACAAGAGAAATCCTTGTGTATGAGCCCTGGGAGCTCAGCCCAGGTCTGCTTCTGTTCAACCTTTCCATTAATAGTTTGAACAAAGAAGAGAAAGCACTTTTATAAAACCTGAAAGGATGCCCAGGAGTTAAGAGCTGGAGGCACTCTGGAGGTCATGATCGGAATTGATAAACTGAAGAAAAGTTCCCAAAACACCAACAAATCAATAGAAAGAAAAGCTAAGAAAACAATGCAAAGAAGTGTACTTGGAAACAGCACAAACAGAGATCAAGCACACAAACAGAGTCCAGGGGAAAGTTCTCCAGACAGAGGGAACCTAGGGAAAACTGGGGACCAGACTAAATGTGCCAGCACTGTGACACCACAGCTCCAAAGAGCTGAACTCCCCTCTGTGATCCAGAAACATAAAATACCCAGTTCTGGGCTCTGTGCTGGTATCAGCTCTGACGTACACACAAACCAGAGGGTCTGGGCAGCCAGCAGAGCAGTCAGCAGTATAAAACATGCTGCCCTACACCAGCTGTGGAGGGGTTTCTCCATCCCTGCTCCCTCCAGGGCCAGTCCCAGCTCTCAGATTTTAACAGGGTTTACTCACAAGGAAAACCAGCCACAGGACTCCCCACTCTATGAAGGCAAGACACAAACTGGCTGCTCAGTTTGCTGCAAGGACAAGTTAGATGGGCTGTCAGGCTCTGAGAGTGGGATTCCATCAAGGCCCAGAGGGAACTGGGCCCTGTCCAGATCTGCACTACCATCCACCACTGCCCAACCTGGAGCCAAGCATCTCTCACCTGGCTCAGGACAGGGGCACGGACAAGGAGGCTGTTCCAGCCCTGTATTTCCTTTTAGCATCCTCCATCTGGCTACTCCTACAGCAGTGACAAAGCCAAATGAACAGCCTTCTCTTCCCCAAAATACAACAGAGCTCCTCATCCTGCTGAGGGGCACCCACACTACACAGAGCCAGCACTGCTGTGACTGTTTCCATTCAGGCTTTCCTTATCCCTCACTAACAGAGCTCATCAAGCTTCATTTGCCACCTGCTGCTGCAGCAGAGAAGCCAGCAGGGAATGGGATGCTGCCCTGGGGGAGGGCATGGTTTCCTAGCTTCCCTCCTCCCCTTCTACCCCACTGACCTCTGCAATGCCTGAAGCCCACAGGGGCCATCACCCAGCCCTGCCCACCCCAGACACCTTAATTTGAGGGGACAGTTGTTAAAAGCCATTGCCACAGGGTGTTACAAAGCAGGTGACACCAGAACACAGCTGCACCAAACCCAACCAGCAGCTTGGGAGAAACCCAGCGAGGGGGCAAAAGCTACAAATCTCATGCAAAAGCAGGGCTTAGCTCTCAGGAACGTTTCACATTTCCCAAAGACTCAGAGGGATTTGGGGTTTTGCTGAGCTGCCTCGTGAACCACAGCCAGAATGGATCTCACGGTGAGCAGGCGCCGTCTCCCTTGCAGGGCTGCTTCCCAGAGACCCCCAGCCTTGTGTCACTTCCCACTGCAGGTGCTAAGAATATCTGCGTGCTCATAAAAAATAGCAACCAGCTATTGACAACTTATCCACAAAGTGCTCGACAAAGCTTAATTAAAGCTGATTCACCTCCCTCACGAGCCCGAGTGGAGCGTTATTTCTCAGAGGAGAACGCTGGGTGTAAGAGCTGAGGTGGGTTACAAAAGCCACGGAGGGAGTCAGTAGCACAGAGGATTAGCACATGGAAAGGCTGACTATTATCCCTAAATTTATCCAAATAATCCACTGCCTCACAAATTCTCAAGGTATGGCTGCTGTGCATTCAACCCCATCTGCTCAACCCAAGCAGAAGCAGAGACAGGTGTGGGGGTGCTGGAGTTTGCCAGGTGTTTTATTGCTCAGGCTAAAGGAATTCTCCACTGTAAAAATGAAGAAGGTGGTGGCAGTAGCACCAGCCCTGCTCTTGTGCTGCTTCAGGACACAGGGACAACACTGTGGGTTCAAAGGCTGTTCCGACAGTTCACCAGGAATTGTTTCCAGCTGATTTCTTACCAAGAATCATATTTGTATCCGTTCAAATTTAGTAAATACATGGTCACACAGACAGCAGCCTCCAGGAACTCGCAACACTGCTCTCCCACCTCTGGTAGCTGGACTCCTACACTGAAGTTTCTGGGACAGCATTTTGGGTACTTCCACCACAGAAATACCCTAGAGGCTGCTGAAAAACTAAGTGGATCAGGCTGGGTCATTTTAAGGCAGGATTGGGGGAAAGAAAAGACAGAAACTTAGAAGTGCATCCCTTAACAGTGCTACTCCCAGAGAACAAATGAATTCAAATGATCACAGGGAGCAGGAGCACTGCGGCAGCACGTTGGGTAAATGACAGGGCATGTCACCATCTTCTAACATCCTCTGGACACTTATCTGCACCTAAAAGGCTCCTGCCAGGCTGTGCACAGACCAGCCTCTTCCACAGACAGCTCCACCACGGAAATGCCTCTGCTGATCACCCTCCTTTGGCAGGCACAATGAGCAGCACCAGCGCAGGCAGCTCTGCCTCTGCGCTGCACTCAGACAGGGTTAGTTCTAGCAAAGAAACACTGCAGAATAACTAACTTAAGAAATTGTGTCTATAGAGCTTGGTGTAAACCCAGACCCTCCTGAAGGTGGGCAGCATCAGAGCTCTGTCAAAGCTCACTCCTAATGCAAGTGTTAAGCAACCACTGAACTAAAACATTTTAAGGCAACATTCCAAACAGTGTTTATATACAAAATCCCATTTTCTCAGCTTTCTCCTTCCTGGCCTTGTGGAATGCATCGTTTCACCAGTTCTCCTGCCAGAAAACCATATGCGGGCTTGTACCAAAACAATTAAACCTGTTTTAAAATTCAGACCTCGTGTTACAGAGCGCACACCCTGAAGAAACATCCATTTAAATATCCCAGAGCTACTTCAATTTTTCCAGCACGTTTTTATTCCACAGCAGCCTGGGCACACAGTAGGCCAGAGGTCACGTAGCCTCGTGCTCCAGGCAGGATCCAAACTGTGCCCGTTGGGGGAAACTCACGTGTAAAATTTTTGTTTAAAAGCCCTGAGTGTAAGGGACCCCTGCCCTGCTCCGACTGTGTGCCTAAGTGCCCCTCACAGGGCACGCGTTTGCTGCAGCACTCCAGCCGCACAGGCTGCCCGTCCTGCCGGGGCTGCCGAGCCTCCGGGGCCGCACACGCAACGTCCCCAACGGCCCGGCCACAGCCAATGAGGGGAACCGGGCCGGCGGGCAGCCTCCACCCGGCAAGGCCTTACCGCCGGGTCTGCTCGCGCGAGGGCAAAGCAGGGAGGCAGCAGTGGGTACCCCCGGGCCGGGACCAGGGCTCCGTCCCGGATCGCAGATCCCCGACCCGGAGCTGCGCCCCGGCCCTCACGGGCCGCCAGCACCACCGCCCCCTGCTACCCCCCTACCCCGACTCACCGCTCCGCACTGCGCACGCGCCGCCCGGCCCAGCCGCCCCGCCGCCTCCCCTAAGGTGGAAATGAGACCACCCATCTCAGCAGTGTCGCACCACTAAAGGAGAGGGGATGGTTATGAGCCATTATCCCCTGCACAAATGGGCTTTAAATTCATCATCCATCACCAGCACCCAGCACTGGATGTTCCAAAGGTGTCCAGCAAAGCCTTTGTGGCTCCTTTCCACCATGGCATGGGTGACCACAGTGCCCATCACCTGGAGATCCTCACGGAGCCTCCACACCCACACTCTGCTGCTGCTCTGGGAAGAAATCAGCCCTGCCAAACATCAGCAAGACCAAACGTGCTGCTTTGGGGTCTCAGGTCCATCTCCCTGGGGTGGGATCATAGGAGGGCAGGGTTCCTCAGCTGCCCCACTCCTCCTGGCCTGGCAGGGGAATTGGGTTGTTACGGAGCAGCAGTGCAGGAATTGAAAGCCTTTTTCCTTCTGGAAGCCCTTGAGGCTGCCAGTCTCAGCTGAGCCGCCGCTTGCCAACAGTTTTTCATTTCTTCTCTGTTTCATCTAAACTTTCCATTGGGTTCCTCATCCATCTGAGCTGCAATGATAAATATGGAAATAAAGAGGCGTTTACAGCCCCTCTCTTGGGCTGAATCTGTGTATAAACAAGCTGTGCTCACAGCATCCTCCTCTCCACAGTGCTGATTCAGGAGCAGCAGGGTCTGCCCAGGACTCAGTGGGCACAAGGATTTGGGGGAAATCCCTGGGTCACTGTGGGGAGAAAACTGCAGCAAAAGGAATGGGGCAAGCAAGGCCCACAGGGACTTCTGTAAAGGACTAGAAGGGAAAGAACAACAGCTGAAGAGCTGGATGTGCAAAGTATGAAGAAAGGCTTTAATTTGCACAGAATCTCCTAATCCATTAATCACAGGGACATTTGTGTATGGAAACCTCCCTCTCGTTTAATACTATCTCAGGTTTGTCCAAGAAGGTCATAACTGTTTGGCAGGGGAGTGGGAGGGGCGAGGTGGGACAGGCAAAGGCCGTGGGCTTGTTTCCAGGGAGAGATCAGCCATTAACAGCGTGGAGCCAGCCCAGGGATGAGCAGGCATGAAAAGCACTGGACATGGCAGTCCAGGAGTCACAGTGGCACTGGGGACACCAGTCCCCTGAAAGAGGATGTCCCAGTGCCTCTTGGCTCTCTGGAGGTTGCCTGCAAAGGCTGGACAAACTTGCCTCAGTGCCTGGAATAGAGGGTCTGGGGGTTTAAGAGCAGACTCTGACATCTTCCCTTCCCCTCCACCACAGTCATTTCCTCTTCATTTGCTGCTCCAGTGTTCCTTTCCTTGCCCTACAGAGCTGGATTGTGAGGATCATCCTGGAGGCAGGGGGAAGCTCTGGCAGCATAGCATGGACTGATCCATCCCCTGATCTTCACCTGATGCTTCTCTCAGGTTTAACCTGTTCTGCTTTAATCCCACATTCTTTCTCAGCAAATCCAGCCTTGCACCAGACCAGCCAAAGTCTCCTTGTGTCCCATGATGGTCCCACAGACCTCAGAATTCCCTGTCAGCCAGTGGGTAAACATAATATCTACAAACCCAGCTGCCTTCCTGGAGCTGTTACCTGTGTTCCTCAAGGGAGGAAAGCAGGAAAAATTAGTATGCGGCTTCTTCCTCGAGAAATCAATGCGATCTCAACTCACTGTGAAGTTCCCTGACTGTTAGAGATGCTGCACTGGTAAAATCTAACCCTCAGAGGAGAAAGGGTGGGAAAAAAAGAAAGAAAAATAAATTCCAGTGACTAGACAAGTCTAAAATGTTGCAGAAGGCTAAACTGCCAGGGCTGGGGCTTGTTTGGAAGTCCCAGAGTGGAGAGGGCTGTGCAGTCCAGCTGTTTATCACCTCACCAAGAATCAGCTGTAATTGTTAATTCTAATTAGAACTGTTGGGTAAAAATGTAATCAAGAGTTTCTATTAGAAAAAAAAAGACATTTCATCTAAATTAAAAATTTTGTTTTTTAAGAAAGGGGGTAAACGTTGAAAATTTTGTAACAACTCATTTCAGCATTTTCAAGATGAAAAGGGATGTATTTTTGCTGTGAAATGCATAATCAATTCAAATTGTTTTATCTTACAGTCTGAAGAGCAAAAAATAGTTTTCAAATCAAAGCAAAAATGGTATTTTTAGGCATTTTCTTTAAAAAAGCCTATCTGGAGGTTTCTGTTCTAATTAAGAATGATTATTGGTTTTCTTTTTTTCTTAATGGAATAAGCTGTTCCTAGTTAGCTCTGCTCTAAAACATTGGGTTGATGTTGACGTGCCCACCCATCTGCCCCAGCACCTGACCCCAGGGCTGTGCTCACACCACCCCACTCTGCGTATCAGCACTGCCTGAAATCCCTGGGGTTTAAGTCAGGCTTTATAAAACTCACAGAACTAAAGCAAATTCCTTGCTGCCAGGAGACCTGGTGGGGCACTGGAAGGACACAGGTGTGTTTGGTGGGCCTTTGCAGGTCTCAATTCCTGAGGCAGGCTGATTGTGGTGCCCACACTCGGGCAAGGCAGCTGCAACCCCCCCTTGTACGTTTGACCCTGTGGCTGATGCCATGGAATTGCCACAGATCCCAGCAGGGGTTTGCGTCCTGGGGAATCCTCTCCACACGATTAGCAGATCACCTGTATCACACTGAGACAGTGGCTTGGGATCTGGTAGATGAATAGCAGAGCTTGTGGTTTGTGATCTGCCCTCTGGCTAGGAGCACTGAAGGAGAGAACAGAAAAGATGGGGGTTAAATAGGAGCTGGGAGCAGAAGGGGACACCAGGGAAGGAGACTGGACCAAGGAGAAGCTCAGAAGGAGGAGAGGAGGGTGGAAGAGGAAGGGAGCAAAGCTCAAGGGCTCTGCCAGAGATAAAATGGAAAAAGGAGTTGCTGTGCAGCAGTTTCAGCCCAGAACAGAGGGAACTGCACGGGCTCCTCGAGCTGCCCGAGGGCATTTTGAACAACAAAACCAGCAAGCTCTGACAGGGCCAGGAGACCCAGGCAAGAGTGAATGGACAGAGAGGCTGCAGGGTCCCACAGGCAGGGTCCCACAGGCAGGGCACGCTCCTGCCCAGCCACATCCAGAGTGGCACTGCCCTTGCTGCTGCTGCACCGCCCCTCTGGCAGCCTGATCGGGGTTATGTAACCTTTCCTGACTGCTCTTTCCCCCGATCAAGTGAGGTTGCTGCTCCAGCTCCCTGCAAGGAGCAGCCGGAGCAGCCTTTCCTGAGCTGCCCAGAGGGACACAGCCAGCCCCAGCCTCCGAGGCAGCTGAGCAGCAGATCCTGCCCCACTGCCACCCCCGGGGAGCTGTGCTGGCAGAGCTGGCACCCAGGACATGGCACCAAGCCCCGGTGGGACGCTGCAGGCCCTTGGCCAGGGAAGGAGATGGTTGGATCATGGGTTCTTCCTGCAGGGAGCAACTGGTGGGTGAAGCCTGGAGCACCCACTCACACGTGGGAGCAGACACAGGGGATAAGACACTGCACCAGAGCTTTATGCACCTAACTCAAAATAAGCTTTCTTTTTAAAAAACATATCTAAGAAGAATGATTTTTCTCTCTCTTTTTTTTTTTGTTATTATTTTGAAGTTATAAATTATTGAAACAAATTATTCTCACTGCTCTCCCAAATCATTCTCAGGCAAAGAAAAGGCAGCTCTACCTTCAACACTGCTTTGTAACAAAATGAGTCAGATTCATTTTGCTCATGATTTGCCCTTGGCTCCCTTTGTCCATGTCTTAAACTACATCCTGGCTCAGTCTGATTAGCAGCGTGTCCTCGGAGGCAGAGGAGGCCCTGCAAGAGCCCGAGGTATTGCAGGTCAAGATTAAAGTGCTCTGCATGACATTCACTGTCAAAGCTGTAACTGGCTTTACTCAGTGCAATTAGATGGCTCAGGGGTTACACAGTAATGGCAGCAGTGTTTCAGTGCAGCTGATTAAAGCACAGCCCTGGCATTAAAGGATGTGATTAAAAGGCAGTGTCAGGACTGAGACCTGGCAGAAGAGCTCAGCAGGCAGGGTTAAATCCACAGCTTCTTCTGGGGTTGGACACCCCAGGGCCTGGAAAAGATCTCCAAGTATCAGCTGAGCCAGCTCAGCTTTTAGGTCTGGAATGCCATCTTGTGATGGCAGTGGGGAAGTGGAAATGGCCCCTCTGTGGAGGCAGAGGAGATGATGGAATTACAGAATGGGTTGGGTCAGAAGAGACCATAAAAATAATTTTATTCCTCCCCCTGCCATGGCAGGGACACTTCCCACTGTCCCAGGGTGCTCCCAGCCCCAATGTCCAGCCTGGCCATGGGCACTGCCAGGGATCCAGGGGCAGCCTCAGCTGCTCTGGGCACCCTGGCAGGGCCTGCCCACCCTCACAGGGAACAATTCCTGATTCCCAATCTCCCATCCATCCCTGCCCTCTGGCAGTGGGAGCCATTCCCTGTGTCCTGTCCCTCCATCCCTTGTCCCCAGTCCCTTTCCAGCTCTCCTGGAGCCCCTTTAGGCCCTGGAAGGGGCTCTGAGCTCTCCCTGGAGCCTTCTTTTGTCCAGGTGAGCACCCCCAGCTCTCCCAGCCTGGCTCCATGGCAGAGGGGCTCCAATCCTGGGAGCATCTCCATGGCCTCTCTGGACTTGCTCCAACAGCTCCAGGTCCTTCTGATGCTGGAGCAGCTCTGCAGGGGTATCTCACAAGGGCAGAATAGAGGGGGACCATCCCCCCCTCACCTGCTGCCTGTGGAGAGTATTATTAATAATTGGTTAGCTGAGAAAGGCCATGCTGACATAATGCTGCTGGTTAAGCTGAAAGAGGGAAGTCAGCAGTCAGCAGGCTGAAAGGAGATCCACAGTTTTGGGGTACATTCAAACAGGTGGTAGTTTCAATTATCTTGCCAGGAGGATCTGCCAATAAAGCCATGAATTTAGCAAAACAATTAGGATGCTGGGCAAAGGATGAGCTGAACAAGACATCACAAATTCTAGACATGCTAACTGCAGATGTGCAGAGTGTTAACCATGCTGTTTTGCAAAATAGAGCTGCTGTAGATTTTTTGCTCTTAGCACAAGGGCATGGATGTGAAGAGTTTGAGAGAATGTGTTGCATGAATCTGTCTGATCATTCGGTGTCCATTCACACTAAGATAAAAGAACTGCAACAGGGACTTCACAATCTCAAGGAAGAAGACGGTTTAGGAATTGACGAATGGCTTAAAAGCTTAGGACTTGGGCCATGGCTGAGAAACCTTGTGACATATGATATAGGGCTACTGGGTGTAATTTTAATGTTTTTGCTTATTTTGCCTTGTATTTTTAATTGTATTCAGAACATGGTCAGCCGTATAATAGCAAAAACCTGGCAAACTAATCTCCTTGCTCAAGAAGAAAACGGGGGAAATGTGGAGAGTATTATTAATAATGGGTTAGCTGAGAAAGGCCATACTGACATAATGCCGCTGGTTAAGCTGAGAGAGGGAAATCAGCAGTCAGCAGGCTGAAAGGAGAAGTCTTCAGTCAGTGACCAACGACAGGCAAGGACAGAATGCCCTTGCCACAACATGAGGATAGGGAAGAGAGATTCTTCCTGAGAATATGTAGAAAGTATCAAAAGTATAACCATAAGAATGCAGAAGTAGGCGTAGTTGCTGATATGTAACTGACCAATCCTGAGCTCAACTTTTGCAATATGTATGAAGCTCATTATGAACTGTATTTAACCTGCTGTACTGATCAATAAAATTAGGCCTGTGATGATCTAATTGATGTCCTGGTCTCCTTCCGTCAACAGCTGCCCACTCCTCTGTGGGTGCAGCCCAGCACAGGGGAGTTTCTGGGCTGCCACTGTTGGCTCATGTCCAGCTTTTCATCCATTATATCCTCCAAGTCCTTCTTTGCTGGTCAATGAGCTCTTCTCCCAGTCTGTGCTCATGTGTGGGGTATCCCTGACCTGGGTGCAGCACCTCAAAGAGGAAAAGGCACCATCGAGGCCATGGCTGCCCTGCCTTCTGCTGTGTGGGAGCCAGGCAAGGCTGGTGTCACTCACAGGGCAGTGCAAGCACCAACACCCATGAGGTGTCATCATCACGGGCCCCAGCCATGACAGACACCAGGGGGATAAAAGTTCTTCTCACCAAAGCCTGAACGTGCTTGGCTGTGGGGCTGGAGGTGACCACCATGGTAAATGATGATGTACATCCACAGATCTTTTCTTCCATAGGTTTACTGAATTTTCTTCCTCTTCCCACGGTACTACTCTGTCTTTTTCTCCAGTGACTGACAGTGTGGCCAAATGGTGTTGAGCCAAAATCTGATTGGTACAGAAGGATCACAGTAGCAGCCCTGCAGTGCCAGAGCTGAGCAGTGACGGGGGGCAGGCAGTGAGCCCTGGGCATGGGTGTGTTCAGGGCTGAGGTGACAGTAAAGGATCTCTCCTGCTGCCACAGGAGCTGCAGACATCAGCTACATGGGGGATGTCCCACCCCAGGCTTGGAGCACACATCTTTTGAAGCACTACAGCTCCATGCCAGTGCAGATCTCTTGAGTGGATGCACTGTGCCAGCAGACAGTGCTCATGTCCTGGTTTAACCCATCCTGCTAATTTATGGGAGCAAAATCACTCAGATGTGATTCCTCCTTTATGCTGCAACTGAACATTCACTCAACAGAGGTTACCCAGGCTTCTGGAGCCAGTTGAGTTGCTTTGAACACAAGCTGCAGGGCTGTGCTGGGATGCAGGGAGCTCAGGGGAGACTGTGTCTAGACTAGAGGAACTCTCCAGGAGGCTTGCTGGGCTTTTGTTTTATAGTAACTCATATCTCTAATCTGGCTTGGAACAAAGCTTCTCAGTCCTTTCAGGCCTTGCCACGACACTTGCAGGAGAAAAGGAGGCTCTGTTTAGTGGTCAGCAAGCCAAGATGAACAACAGGGACTGGCTGCAGCTAATGCAGAGAGCACATTCCTGTGACAGAAAAGGGCTTCACCCCCATGGCAGAGCGGCTCTGCTGTGTTTCATCTGGTTTGATGCTTTTCACCCAAAGTTCACAAATGATGTGCAGGCCTTTGTTTGAGCCCCCCTCCAAGGCCAGCAAGCAGAGAAAAAGCTGTGCACACAGAGGGAATCCGTACTGGGAAGTGAGAGACTGGTCCTGGCACTGAGAGTTGCTGAGTTCTGGTATTTGGCATTCAGGAAGCTTTTGAAGCATCTCCCCAATCCTGCTGAAAATGTCTTATTAAAGAGACAAAGCATATTAATTTGGGCCCCATGCTGGGCTAATGAATTAAACAGTTCAAAACTGAAGCTGTGGCTTAGGGTCTTGGCAGAGTCATCATCCTTGCCTGTGTGGGCATGTGCCCTTGGCCATGGGCAGCGAGACCCCCAGGAACAAGAGCATGAAGTGTTCTGTGTCTGCTCTTACCTGTCTCTCCCCAGACAGGTTTTGCTGTGTGCACTGGGCATAGCTGGGAAACCTGTTCCTCACCAGGTTCATCAGTGACAGGGGAAGCACCGAGCTCCTTCTGCTCAGCACCAGCCTCTGTCCCTGCACACAGCAGTGTCCTGGGCACAACAAGCTCAGAGCTTCCCAGGACAAGGCAGGATCAGGCTGAGCTGGAGAGGAGCACCCCACATCCAGGAAGAATAGCTGCCTGCTTGGGCTGAAAATAGACCATGAAACATTTGAAAAAGACAGAGCTGGAGTGGGTGATTGCCTGAGGCAAGGCACAGCTCCAGCTGAGTTCACTGCTGAGCTCTGAGAGCATAAGCACATGAGGAGCATGGGGGAGGGATGCCAGGCTTTCTGGAAAGGCCTTCAAGTGTGTCAATGGAGCACAAAGCACAGAGAAAAACTTCCTTTGAATGGATCCCCAGCGAGGGAGTTACAGTTACACTGCTGTGCCCAGACATGGATACACAGAGCACTGGGCTGATGTGACAGCATCCAGTGGAGGTCAGGGAAGGTGTGGAATTGTGCTTCTCCCAGCAAGGCACTTGGCAGCACCACAGCTTTTTCTCTGCTTATTTCAGGGCTGGATTTTTGTTGCTGGCAGCTGTTTCTGAGCTGACACTTCTAGCTCCTGTGCCCGAAGTGGGACACATCAGGGGCAAGCAGAGGCAGCTCACCAGCCCTCTGCTTCCCATGAGCCGGTGCTTGAGTTCAGTTCTCCCAGCTCCACAGATCGTGTTCCTGCTCCGGCTCTGTCAGGGATGCTGGAAGTGTCCAAGGCCAGGTCGGACAGGGACTGGAGCAAACTGGGACAGTTGAAGGTGTACCTGCCCATGGCAGGGAGTGGGAAGAGACGATCTTAAAGTCCCTCCCGGTGCCTGATTACCGAGGGTTTTTCCCCGCCCCGGGGAGAGCGGCCGAAGCGAGCGGGGCGGTGTCTGTGGAATCACCTCGGCAGCGTGGGGAAGCCTGCTCCTTTTCTGCCCCCGCCGCCGTGTGGAGATGAAGCGGTTCTGGGGGGCTGGGCTTCTTCAGCTCGCCGCCATGAGGGCCAAGAGCAGCTCTGGCGGGCCGGGCTCCCTCGCCATGAGGGCAGGGAGTGGCTCTGGCGGGCTGGGCTCGTTCAGCTCGCCGCCGTGAGGGCAGGGAGTGGCTCTGGCGGGCTGGGCTCGTTCAGCTCGCCGCTATGAGGGCAAGGAGCAGCTCTGGCGGGCCAAGCTCCCTCGCCATGAGGGGCCACCGCCGCCATGAGGTGAGGGGTGGGGGGGTACAGGGCACGGGTGGCGGCGGCAGCGGGGCTGGATACCGGGGCTCCGGGGCAGGAAGGCGCCACCTGAAATACTCACTGTCTCCTATTTATCTGTTCGACCGGGGGACTGGGGATGTTGCTCGGCTGTGCGGTTCAGCATTAATTCCTCAGCCTTTCACTCGGTGTGCTGGCTTTTGTCCTCTGCAACAAGCCAGGCCGCTGCTGTTGAGCTTTGTGAATACAGATGGAACTAATGGCTTATTTGTGATGTTTCTTCTGTCCTCTCTTTAGGCCTTCAGCCGATGACCGATGGCGGTGACCCGCCCGAAGGAGCAGCTCTGAGGTGCCCCGGCCCCGTCACATGTGGAACCCCGAGCTGAGCTGTGCTGAGCTGTGCTGGGACAGCCGGGGAGGCGCTCCGGGAGGGCACTGGAGCCTGCGAGAGCAGATGTGAAGGGATAACCTCCCCGTGGGACACAGCAAGAGCTCTGGAGCCACATGGGTGAGGTGTGACCGTGAGCCAGCCTGGGAAAATGGGCAAAAATGTTTTGCTGTCTAAAAGGCCTCTGCTGGCTCCTGTGCTAGCCTCAGGTCCTCAGGGTGGAAATAACGTGGTTTATCCAGAAATAAGTTTAGCTTATCTATTCCTCTTGCTGGATGAAGCCTTGATGAGAGTAGGCATCATCAGAAAAGTGCCTCCACGTTTTTTCTGCCCTGTAAACCCCCCAGTTTTGGGGTTTTTGTATCCCAGCAGTAGTCAGCTGCCTGTGGCTGCTCAGTGCCTGTGGCAGTGTTATGCTGCTGGGAGAGAAAGGTGCTGCTGAGCTTTTCTGGCACCAGCAAGGCCGTCCTGGTGCTCAGTGGTGCCAGGTTTTGGCAGCACTCTGCATGCCTGAGAGTGGAGTAACTCCTGCCCGTGGAGACCGGTGACTAGACTGTGAGTGTTCATGCAGCAACAGGCAGCTTTATTGAGATCTAACATCCTTATATAGATGAGAAGGCCCATGAAGGTAATCCTCATTGGCTGAGCCAGTTACTACTCAGCTAACCAGCCAGTAGCAGCCTGAGTCTCCAATGGCCTGGGCCTGCTCTTACTGGTTGAATTACATAAGCAAGGTAATTATATAATAAATCACTTATGAACTTGGAATTATTTATACTGTGTGGCCTACAGGCCAGATGTAGAGCATCACAGAGGAATAGCTCATAAATATGGAACTTGTGTGTGTCATAAAACCTCTATAGCTCATCAGTATGGAACTTGGGTGTGTCATAAAACCTCTGTTCGCATGATGTTTGGGGCACTCGAATGGAGGAAGGCTCCTCCAAGTGATCAGTGCTGCAATAAAAATGAATGCTTTTTGATACTCAAACTGTGTTAGAAAGTTTCTTTTTGGGTGATTTCAGTGTCAGTTCCACAAGGCCCTGTACTTTCACAGTGGCCCCTTGTTTCTAAAGTGTCATGATGGCCTCAGTCGCACAAGGCCCCACAATGTCCAAAGAGTCCCCTTAATTCCATGGGGCCCTGAAGTGCTACAATGGCCCCTTGGCTCCATGAGGCCCTGCAGTGCCACCCTGGGGCAGGAGGCCAGGAGGAACTCGTTCCCCACACGCTGCAGCTCCCTGGGCCAGCTGGCACCAACACCTTCTCCCAGGCCAGCACTGCCTGGCACAGCCAAGGCCGAGCCACACTGCAGCTCCCTGCAAACCACGGCGGGGACTGCCAGGCCAAAACCCGAGTCACAGACAGTTTGTCACTCTTCCTGTCTGAATCTGACCAAGAAATGTCCCATTGTGGGGTCCCCTTTCCTGCAGTCACTGCAGCACTGGGACCATCCCTGGAGCTCTGAGCAAGAAAAATGGCCAGCATTGCACCTCTGCACTGACTCAGGGATGGTGGGAAAGGCTCTCTGGGGTGGCTGGAACCATGGAAAAAGGACAGTTGGGAGCACAGAGGGAAACCCAGCTGGGCTGCTGGACTGGGGCAGGGCATCTCTGTCTGGGGGAGAAGTTGGCTGTGAAACTCCCTCCTGTGGATGCTCACGTGCCCAAGAGTTGGGCACTGAAGGGCATCACAACAACAGACAGGAGGATGGGGCGGCCAGGATTAAAGTGCCTCAGGGGGGTCTGGACTGGCCACACAAGGGTGAACCCTGGACGCCATCTCCAGGTTATCCCTGACTGTGAAACATGGGCTGAGATCAATCAGGGCCAGGCCAGGCAAAGCCCCTGTGGTGTGGGGGGGCAATGGTGGGAATATAAATCTGGGGCGACACGTGGTCTTGGTAGTAGGTGTAGTAAATTGGGAGCACCATTCCTAAACCACAACAGCCCTGTCAGAACCAGGCCTGTCCCTGCACTGCCCCCGCTCTGCTGCCCCACAGCTGCTGGATCAGGAAGGGCAGAGCCATGGGGGAGGAAAATGCACAGGGACTCCTCCTGGGAGCGACCTTCCATCCTGATACTCAGACCCCAAGACAGAAACCCCCATTGTCAGCTGGGAGGTCACTGTCAGAGTCTCTGCCTGTATCCCACTTGGTGAATCTTTCACACTGAGATTTTGGTCCTTCCTTTCAGTTTCTTTACTTTTGGGGCTTTTAATGATTCCTCCATAAACATGGCAATTCATGTCCCTAATATGGCAATTCTTTCCTTTTTATGAAAGTGTTGGGAATTAGGCCACATTAAAATGCTGGCAGGGTGTGCATTGGTATTTGCAGCCGTGTGGAGAAGCAGTTGGGATATAAGAACCAAAGAAATGTAAAATGGTTTGAGTTAGAAGAGACCGAAAAGAGTCTCTGGTAAAACTCCCATTACCCAGGAACACCTTCACTTGTTCAGGTTGTACAAAGCCCCTGACCTTAAACACATCCAGTGATGGGGTTTCAATTCTGAGGGCACCCTATGCCAGTGTCCTGCCACCATCATCAAAAAATATTTCATCCTTACAGAAAATCTAAATCTGCCCTCAGTCACTTAAAAGATACAGTGTATTATTCTGTATTATATTCCCCAATATAATCTTGGGCAAAATTGTACTAAGCCATTCCTGGACTTAAATCACATCTCCAGGGCTGAGCACCTTTGAGAAGGCCCAGAGATCTCCCAGGATGGGATTTGGAGGCCCCAAGAACATGATCACTGTATGGGAACTGGAAGTCCTGGGTTCGGTGGAGACTGAGGACAAAACAAGAATAGCCTGTGAGGATGACAAAGGTGGATTCAAATATATTGGACCTCTTCTTCATAGTGGAAATGAACCTGAGATAGAAATAATGTCACCAAGTGCAGCTGTGAAGACCCAGAATGGAAACAAGGAGAGATAATAATTAAAAAAAGACTGGATGTGGCACTTGCTGCCATGATCTAGTTGAACAGTTAGAACATCGGCTGGACTAGATGATCTTATAGGTCCCTTCCAGTCTTGAAAATTCTGTGATTCTGTGATTCTGTAATTTCCCTGCCAGGGCAGGGCTGTGGCACAACACATCTCCCAGCAGGAGCCTGGAGCAGCCCCAGGCTCTGTGTGGGCAGGCAGAGGCAGGCAGGAGGCAGAGCTGTCAGCAAAGGAAGGGCCCAGCCAGGTGGGGCAGCCAGGGGATGCCGACAGCCTGCAGGGACAGAGGCACAGGGCAGGGACACCGTGGGACAGCCTGGGCTGCACAGGGCACAGGGATGGGCAGCAGCTGCAAGACAGCCCTGCCAGAGCCAACTTGGGCAGCACTTTGGCCATGGCTGCTGGTCCTGGGCCTGAGGCAGGAGCAGGAGACAAGTGACCCTTGCAGGGCTGGGGCCTCATTGCCTCCTTGTCCCTGCTCAGCAGCCTGGCAGGGGCCGCCCCATGCTCCTGCCCTTGGCATTGAACATGCCCACATGCCAGTGCCCATCCCAGGAAGAGCCTTGAGCAAGGAGGGAGGGACAGGATCTGCCTGGCCAGGTGCTGGGGCTCAGGCCTGGGCTCTTTGCATTCCTCAAACACATCCAGCTTTGCTCAGCACCAGAGACACCTTTGCCTTGTTTGTACCCAACTGTCATCACTGCCTCCAGTGTTCTGCTCTAATTGGAACCAGGGGAAAATTTGTCATTTGTGTCTCTCAGTGGTACCCATTAAAACTTGGAAAACTTTGGAGTTTCAATTTAATTTTGAGTTGTTGAGAAGTGTTTTGAACACTCTCTCAGGGACTCAGTTTGATGTAAGTAACACCAAATCCCCAAGAGTCTCATTTAAGTCCTTGTGCTGTATCTGTACTGCTGAGCTTTAAAGGAACAGCTCTTCCCAGGGCCAGCTCCTCTCCCAGCCCAGCAGGGCTGAGAGCTCTGCCTGCAGGCACTGAGGGGACAGGAGCCAGGCAGAGACAGGCTGAAGGCAATCAGGATTGGGAAGACATTGAGCTGAGATTTCACTTGGGGAAAGATCTTCACAGCCCTGTGCATGGTGAGTGTGTGGGTGCAGGGCAATGTCCCCTGTGCTCCTGGAGGGATCTCCTGAAGCCAGCGCACCCTATAGCCTGGGGGATGTGTCAGGAGGACTCTCTGAGTTTCTCTCTGGCACAGGAGCAGGAGGAGGAGGAGGATGTGCTGCAGAGCGGGGCTGCCCTGGGCACCGTCAGAGGGACAGGGCAGTGTGGGGGACGGGACAGGTATAAGTCCAATGGTGTCAGGAACCCACGCCTTAAAAAAGGAACCCACTAGGCCACGGCAAAATATCCAAATATGGATAACATTGTAACCAGACCAGTGAAGAGATTTTTGCTTTTATTTCCAGCACATCAGTCTCAAAATACAAAATGGAGACATGACAGCTCACTGATCCACACCAAAAAATGTCTCCTCCAACAGGGCTCATACAGCAATACATAAAATCATCTCAGACTAGAATTCAGCCAATCAGACACAGAAAACACATATTGACAAGCATTCTATCCAATCTTATAAAACATACGTAATCGTAGCTAAAACAAAGACTAGTTCATAAGAGACAAAGAACAGAGTTCTATTCATGCTAACCTTCTAAAGATATACATTAAATAACCTTGTTGCCATCCTAAAGCAAATTCCACAGAGACCTATCGTTATTTTGTCACGTCTACTGCTTGGGAAACTTTTCTACTTGCATGGGAAACTTTTCTGCTTGCATGGGAAACTTTTCTGCTGTATTTGCAATGCTAACAAAACTTCAGTCTGAGGCCTATACTTTTTTAACCATTTCCTAAAAACCCTCTAACCTTATGGATTCCAACATTCCCCCTCTCTGTTTGACCCAGAAGCTTTCATTTTCTTGTCGCTTGCTAATTGCGTTTCATAGCTCTATTGCAAAATTTCTGGTTATTATCTGTTGAAGACTATTTTCACTAAACTGAAGCATTGCTATATTATGGCACAGCAACTTAATGCTGTAAAGACCCAATCCCTGAAAGAGATATGAATCACATTTGGCAACAGTCTCAAGTCATCGTTTGAAAAACTCTGGTCGATTCCAAGGCCTTAATTCAAAACCTTCGTTCATGTCAATACCCTCATCTACTGCTTTTGTGAGATTTCGTACACTCTCTGTGCTTCTACTTCCTAATTCTCCTGCTTGAATGACAAAAACTTCTCGGACTGTTTTGTTCATCATTCGCCAAACACAACAGAGTATACAAGGTACCACTATCAATATCAGTATTAGAACACCTAATACGTAAAGACCTATCTTGCAAAGTTGCCTTAGCCAAGGTGCAAAACTCCAATTTTGAAACAAATCATCCAACCAGGGACCTCCATCTTCTTTAATTTGGGCTGTCAGATCCTTCAATTTTTGAATGCTTTTGTGAATGGATTCAGAATGATCAGACAAATTCATACAACATAATCCTTCAAATTCCTCACAACCATGTCCTTGTGCCAGTAAAAGAAAATCAATGGCTGCCCTGTTTTGAAGAGTAGCATGTCTAATACTATCAACATCAGTCAACATATCACTGATTGCAGAGGATGTGGCATTAGCTTGTTTGCTCAGCCAACATCCAACTCGATCTAATTGTCTCAATGCCACAGCTGAAGCCAATTGGGGTAAAAATATACCTGCTGAAACCCTTCTGGCGGCATTCCAAGGCATAAAATCACTCTGACAATTCTCATCATAATAAGGAACGGCTCTTGTTTTCCTTTGTTTCTTTTTCATCACTGCTTTGGCAGTGGGGGCAATTATGGTGAGCACACCAATGCTACAAGGGCCACCTTCAAGGTGGGCTGGAATGCCGTGCCAAGCTCTGTCTCCGCAAATGAACCAATACCCTTTTGGCAATTGCCGTGGATACTGATCCGTTTCCGGAACCACATCCCAACTGTTTGAAACATTACACCAAAAACTCAAATTTTTATATGCAAAATAATGAGGAGTAACACTGAACTTTGGGGGATCACCTTTTCGCCAGGCATGAGTCATGAAAGCAAAACAAAAATCCATGGTCAAAGAACCAAGGATTTCCAATTCTTGAAATTCAGATGCTGCCCTAAGGAGTTTTTTGGACCAAATGTTCCAATTGAAGGAAGGACTGTTTCCATTGTCAATTCTACCTGGTTTACCATTGGATTGTTTTTTTACCAAAGGCAACTCTTTCACTGGCACACCAACCAAACAGGTTGAAAAAGGCTTTTCTGGTTTTGAATTAGACAGACATATAGTATCCGATCCGGCAGCCTTGGCTAAGGTCACCCAAACATTCGTTTTCGGTTGATCCACAGGCAAATCTGCACGACAAAAAACAATTAAAATCAAGCAAAACAAGTATACCATTTGAATTTGCCCCATCTCTTTCAGTAACTAAGTTTTGGCAGAATTCTTTCTAAGCAAAAACAATAACCTAAGTTTTCAGCCAAAAATTAGCTTTGTTAAACAAACATTCAGCATTCAATTAGTATACTCATAAATAACATTGACACAAAATCAGAGTTCATGGGTTCCACCGATGCACAAAGAACGTCAGGCACAAGAGGCGTCAGGCGAGACCCGGGATCCTTCGCTTCGGTTCACGTCTGCGTACTCGCTTCCTCGGTTCTAGGCTCGACAACAGGTTCTGAAGTGCGATATGGTTTGACGTTTTTGGCAGGAACCCACTTAATTCCAGCACCTGTGGAAATAGAAGCATACCCTTTGCCCCACGTTATTAATTGAAACGGACCTTCCATCTGTCCAGAGTCAGGGTTTCTAATTAGAACAGGAGGATGTTCTTTCAGTTTTGCCTGTGTGTTATTTGAAAAGTGTCTAAAGATTGGTGGATCTGGTTCTGTACTTGAACTATTTAGAAAATTAAAAACATACAAAGCCTTACTCAGTCTCATCTGTGGGGTGATCTCCGTTCCCCCTCTCCGTTGATCTAATATGCGTTTTAAGGTTTGATGTGTTCTTTCAATGATTGCTTGGCTTGTGGGAGAGTGGGGAATACCAAAAATGTGTCGAACACCCCATTCATTTAAAAATGTGGCCAATTTTTGAGATATGTATGCGGGACCATTGTCAGTTTTTACTTCTTGGGTACACCCAAGGAAGCAAAAGCTTGCAGGAAATGATGACAGGCATGACTGTGTGTGAAGGGAAGCAAAAACTGCACCAGAGAGCGTGTCTACGGAAACATGAATATTTTTAAATTTACCAAAAGAAGGATATTTAGTAACATCTGTTTGCCACAACTGTAGGCTTTGTAAGCCTCGGGGGTTGATTGCTCCTGTAGAAACAGGAGGTTGTACCAATTGACAGTCAGGGCAAGTATGAATGATAGCTTTAGCTTGACTTTTAGTGATTTGGAACATTTGCATGAGCGCTTGTGCATTTTGGTGGAAAAAGGCATGACTTAATTTTGCTTGTTCAAAAATGTTTGGCAATGTGTTAGAAATGACCATTGTCAGCTTGTCCGCTCTTGCATTTCCTTCCACTAAAAATCCAGGAAGTGAAGAATGCGCCCTAATGTGAGAAACAAAATATGGATTAGTTCTATATTGCAAAGTTATAAAAAGACATGAAAGCCAATGGTGTAAAGTTTCATTACTAACATCCTTTAAAATTGAACCTTCTATTCTCCTGACTACATTAGCAACATAAGCAGAATCTGTGACTAAATTAAAAGGCTGAGGAAACAGCTGAAAAGCTTGAACTACTGCGGCAAGCTCAACAATTTGAGGGGATCCCTCTACTGCTTGAATATCAGATTCCCAAACATTAGTCTTTTGATTAAACCAAGTCTCATAATCTGAAGGTCATGAGTTCGATCCTCACACGGGGCACCAAAATGCGGGGGATGGACAGGTATAAGTCCAATGGTGTCAGGAACCCACGCCTTAAAAAAGGAACCCACTAGGCCACGGCAAAATATCCAAATATGGATAACATTGTAACCAGACCAGTGAAGAGATTTTTGCTTTTATTTCCAGCACATCAGTCTCAAAATACAAAATGGAGACATGACAGCTCACTGATCCACACCAAAAAATGTCTCCTCCAACAGGGCTCATACAGCAATACATAAAATCATCTCAGACTAGAATTCAGCCAATCAGACACAGAAAACACATATTGACAAGCATTCTATCCAATCTTATAAAACATACGTAATCGTAGCTAAAACAAAGACTAGTTCATAAGAGACAAAGAACAGAGTTCTATTCATGCTAACCTTCTAAAAATATACATTAAATAAACTTGTTGCCATCCTAAAGCAAATTCCACAGAGACCTATCGTTATTTTGTCACGTCTACTGCTTGGGAAACTTTTCTGCTTGCATGGGAAACTTTTCTGCTGTATTTGCAATGCTAACAAAACTTCAGTCTGAGGCCTATACTTTTTTAACCATTTCCTAAAAACCCTCTAACCTTATGGATTCCAACAGGCAGGATGGCTCCTGCTGCCAGGGACAGCTGCAGGGGCTGAAGCTGGGGCTGCAGCCAGGGCTGCCCAGGGCTGTCCTGCAGAGCAGCTCCTGCAGCCCTCAGGGCTCTTGGCCAGCCCAGGGCATGTGCCACCTGCCAGGGGCAGCTCTCAGCCTGCCTGGCAGCTCCCCATGGACGCTGCAGGGGAGAAGTTGGAGGGGGAAGGAGCCACCCCCATCAGGGCAGATTCCTCCTGCTGTGGAGATGGTGCTGCATGGCCAGGGGTGCTCTCAGCTTTCTTCTCAAGGGAAGGGAAAGGGGCTGTCAGCTTTGGCCGTGTCACTGAGACTCCTGCACTGTCACCCTGGGCATCAGCAGATGGGCCTCAGATCTCCCTCACAAAGTGCCTCCTCAGCCTCCTCTCCCTACAGACAGCAGCAGCAGCACCTTGGCTTGCAGCATCTCTGTTTGTCTGCCCTGCCCTTAAGGCCCTGCTGCCAGGGAGATGCCCCTGGGCAGTGCCCTGTGCTGGGAGGTGTCTGCAGGGCAGAGCTGAGCCCCCAGGGCTGGGCTGGGCTCTGGCAGCACAGGCAGGGACAAGGCTTGGATAGAGAGAAACAGTTCCCAGTAGGCACAACTCCAGGCAGCAGAGAGCCAGACCAGCCCTTGGTATCCTTTCCTGTTCATGTTCATAGGGAAAGAGAGAAGGGTTTGGAAAAAAAAAAAAATTCAGCTGGAGAATTCAAAAAGTCTACTTCATTTTTCAAAAAATATTAAAGTGTGATCACGGTGAAATAGAGAGAGGTTAAATGAACAAAGGGCACCTGTGTGGTTCCAGCAGGTCTGACTGCCCTGCGGCACAGGGAGCCCTGTTTTCCCTCAGGTCTCCCCAGTATTCAGGCTGAGTGCAATGCTGAAAGTAAAGCAGTATATCAGAAGGAGCACAAGCCTGAAATCAAAAAGGAAATCTGTCCAAGCTTGTCAATGTCTTTTTCAACAGCGCACCATGCCCAGAGTGAAGGAATGTCCAACAGCAGCTCCATCAGGCACTTCCTCCTGCTGGCATTGGCAGACACGCGGCAGCTGCAGCTCCTGCCCTTCTGCCTCTTGCTGGGCATCTCCCTGGCTGCCCTCCTGGGCAACGGCCTCATCATCAGCGCCGTAGCCTGCAGCCACCACCTGCACACGCCCATGTTCTTCTTCCTGCTCAACCTGGCCCTCACTGACCTGGGCTCCATCTGCACCACTGTCCCCAAAGCCATGCACAATTCCCTCTGGGACACCAGGGACACCTCCTATGCAGGATGTGCTGCACAGGTTTTTTTCTTTTTGTTTTTCTTCTCAGCAGAGTATTTCCTCCTGACCATCATGTGCTACGACCGCTATGTGTCCATCTGCAAACCCCTGCACTATGGGACCCTCCTGGGCAGCAGAGCTTGTGCCCACATGGCAGCAGCTGCCTGAGCCAGTGGCTTTCTCTTTTCACTGCTGCACTCAGCCAATACATTTTCCCTGCCCCTGTGCCATGGGAATGTCCTGGGCCAGTTCTTCTGTGAAGTTCCCCAGATCCTCAAACTCTCCTGCTCCAAATCCTGCCACAGGGAACTTGGGCTTCTTGCTGTCAGTGTCTGTTTAGCATTTGGCTGCTTTGTGTTCATTGTTTTCTCCTCTGTGCAGATCTTCAGGGCCGTGCTGAGGATCCCCTCTGAGCAGGGACGGCACAAAGCCTTTTCCACCTGCCTCCCTCACCTGGCCGTGGTCTCCCTGTTTCTCAGCACTGCAGCATTTGCCCACCTGAAGCCCCCCTCCATCTCTTCCCCATCCCTGGATCTGTCAGTGTCAGTTCTATACTCGGTGGTGTCTCCAGCCCTTAATCCCATCATCTACAGCCTGAAGAACCAGGAGCTCAAGGCTGCAGTGTGGAGACTGATGACTGGATGCTTTTCAGAAACATTAAACTGCTGGCCAATTTCCAATTTCTTAAATAAAAAGACTTATAATAAAAATCATCTTTGGTACTTGTTGTTGGTTTGGTTGTGGGTGTTTTTTCCTTTGTTTTTTTTTTTTTTTTTTTTTCTATTGTCCACAAAGGACTGTCATTCCTTGTGCCATTTCTCCTTTTGTTTCCCTCCACTTTAACTGTGGCCCCAGACTGCGTCAATGAGGAGCTGGTCTCTTGGTGGATTTGAGGGAACTAAACGATCTCCCAGCATTGTTTTCACCAGAGATGCCCCTTCTGTTCTCTTCTCTGGAGCTGCAGCAGCAATGTCTGTGTGCAGAGCTGGGGGCAGATCAGTGCTGGCCCAGCAGCTGTGCCCAGCAGCAGCAGCACTTGGTGTTGCCAGTGCTGCTGCCGTGGCCCTGCCCCGCTGCCCTGGTGGCCCTGGTGTTGCTGCAGGGCCTGAGTGCTCTCGGGGCCGGGCACAGCCCTGGGAGTGGCAGTGCCGGGGCTGCAGCAGGGACAGGCCATGGGCACTGCTGGGGCAGCGCTGACGCCTCAGCCCAGGGCCTGGGGGCTCCAGGCTCCTTGACCAGGCTCTCTCAAGAACACAGCCAGGCCAATGCTCAGCACAGAAAACCCCTGTGAGCAGCCCCAGGCTGGCCGTGGGCAGGCTGGGGGCAAACAGCATGGCTGGGGCTCTGCAAGGGTCCTGGGGTAGACGGGAAGGAGCAGCAGAGCAGGGGCTGATCCATCCCCAGTGCGCTGCACAGCCCAGGGCAACGTCGCAGAGCGTCCTCATGGAGCTGCCAACAACATCCCTCCTCTGCAGCCCTGGCCTCTCCCCCAGCTCTCACAGGTGCCCCATCCTTGCAGGCACAGACACGGCGGCACTGGCTCAGCAGCCCCTGTTTGCATTGCACACAGCAGGCGGGAGCACCCCCATGCTGTTGGTGTGGGGACATGAACCTGAGGGAGCACAAATGCCATCAGCCCCTGGGGCCAGCAAGGGCTGGGGGACACCAGGGAAACCACTCAGCTTTGTCCTGGCCTCTGCACTCAGCCAGAAAGTTTGTTCCCATCAGCTGGGATTTCCCTGTCCCACTGCAGACGCTGTTGCTCAGAGCCAGGGCGGCCTGGCAGCCACCCCCAAACTGCCCTGAGCATTTCCTATGCTTCCCCTTTGCTTTCTTTACTCTTTCCTTATACAAACTTCTTCCTCTTGCCCACCCCTGTTCCCTCCCCTGCAAACAGCCTATCCCTGGTTGACCTTTCTTCTCTGGCCCTACTCCCCATTGCAGTTCCTGACTTGGCACCATGGGAACGTCCATTGGGGAGCAGGATCATCCTACAAGTGCTGCAGGAATTGTCTGCAGGCTCCTGCAGTGCCTGGTGCTGCTCCCTTGCCAGCGGCACCCCAGGCCAGGGGGGCACATCTGGGCTGCTGTGTCTGGCTCTGGAGCTCCTTGTCCTGGGAAGTGAGGAGGAGCTGCAGAGGCTCTGCAGGACTGACAGGATGGGCTTTGGGGCTGCCAGGAGAAGCTGAGGGACCTGGGCTGCTGGAGCTTCTGAAGAGGAGGCCCAGGGCTCCTCCTGCAACTGCTCCAAGGGTGGTTTCAGAGAATCCCAGAATCAGCAAGGTTGGAAAAGTCCTTGGAGATCATCAAGTCCAACCTGTGCCCTGACACTTTCTTGTCTCCCCTGAGCCTCCTCTTCTCCAGGATAAACAACCCCAGCTCTCTCAGCCAGTCCTCACAGGACTTGTGTTCCAGACCCCTCATCAGCCTTGTTGCCCTTCTCTGGACGTGCTCCAGCCCCTCCATGTACTTCCTAAATTGTGGGGCCCAGAACTGGACACGATGCTCAAGGCGCTGCCCAAGCAGTGCTGAGGACAGGGGAAGAATCCCTGCCCTGCTCCTGCTGGCAACACTATTCCTGATCCAGCCCAGGAGCCATTGGCCTTCTTGCCCACCTGGGCACACTGCTGCCTCATGTCCAGCCTGCTGTCCATCAGTTTCTGCAGGTCCCTTTCTGCCTGGCTGCTCTCCAGCCCCCCTTTCCCCAGCCTGTAGGGCTGCAGGGATTGTTGTGACCAAAGTGCAGGACCTGGCACTTGGAGTTCTTAACCCTCACATTGTTGGATTTGAGGCCTGGATCCTGCCTGTTCAGGGCCCGGTGCAGAGCCCTCCTATCCTCCAGCAGATCCACACTCCCAGCCAACTTGGTGTTACCAGGGTTCTATGAGGCCTCCCAGTGTCACAATGTTCCTTTGGTTCCATGGGACCCCTTGCTGTCACAAAGTCCCTTGGATCCTTGGGCCGCTGTAGTGTCACAATGTCCCTTCGTCCCCCAAGGCCCTGCATTGTCACAATGGACCGTTTGTTCCATGAGATCTGGCAGTGCAGCAATGTCAATGTGATATTTTCTGAAAATTCCCTTCGCCAGGATTTCTTCTCCTGGGAAGATGAGAAGCCTCAGCTTCTCCGTGTTTTGCTTCTCTGGAATGTGGTCTGGAGATTGTTTATCCAAACATGTGAATTCTTTTAACTAATGACCAATCACCACCAACTGTATTGGACCCTGAGGAGTCAGTAGCGAGTTTTCATTATCATTCTTGTTAAGCCTTCTGTCTGTATTCTTCTTTTTCTAAAGTTCTAAAGTATAGTTTTTGAAAAGCATAATATAATATAATGTAATATAATGTAATATAATGTAATATAATATGATATAATATAATATAATATAATATAATATAATATAATATAATATAATGTAATGTAATGTAATGTAATGTAATGTAATGTAATGTAATGTAATGTAATGTAATGTAATGTAATGTAATATAATATAATATAATATAATATAATATAATATAATATAATATAATATAAATCAGCTTTCTGAGAACATGGAGTAAGATTCTCATCTCTCACCTCATCCTGAGCACCTCACAAACACCACACAGCAATACTCTTCTTGATTCCACAGTGTCACAATGGCCCCTTGGCTCTGTACTGCCATGTCATACACAGTGTCACCATGATCCTCTCAGTGCCACCAGGCCCCCAGTGTCACAATGGCCCCTTGCTTCCCCAGGGCCCTTCAGTGTTACAATCATAAGAGAATCAACCAGACTGGAAAAGACCTTGGAGAGCAACAAGTCCAACCTGGGATCCAACGCCACCTTGTCACCCAGGCCATGGCGGTGAGTGCCACATCCAGTCTTTCCTTAAACACTTCCAGGGACGGTGACTCACCCATCTCCCTGGGCAGCCTGTGACCTAACATTGTGCTGCCCAACCAGTGCCAAGAACAGAGGGAAGATCACTGTCCTGGTCCTCCCGGCCACACCGTTCCTGATCCATAGGAGTGCCAGGGGGTGGATAAGGAAAATGGTGGGGAGAGGGTGAGGGCAAAGTGTTATTGATTGTCAGCCATGAAGAATCTTGATTTTCATATCTATTCAGATTGCATTAGAAGGTGCTAGAGATCAATACCAATTGGATAAAAATTTATAGTCAGGAAATGAACACTAAACAGGAAAAAAAACAGTTCTCTCTGCATTTTTTTCAACATAGTATATTCACTTTGAATACACTTCTGTAATCTATCTAATTAACCACAGAAGAATTGAAAACTTCAATTATTCCAAGGGGCTTTTCTTTTTCAAGTGTTTTGCAAAAATATTTATGAGCATTTGTCACTAAATTCCTGAAATGAAGAGCTCAAGAAAGAAGAGGCCTCTACAGGAGTAAAATTCATCAGCAACCTCCAGGTGGCTGAGGATCCATCCCCTTCAGAGCAGCAATGAACAGAAATGGGCACAGCTTTGTGGCTGCCCCAGCCCTGGGATGGGCCCTGGGCCTGGAGCAGGAGCAGCTCTTGAGGGCCCCAAGGCCGGGCCTCTTGTGCTGCCCTGGGCAGATGGGATGGCAGCAGGGACTGCAGAGCTCTCAGCACCTCAGCCCAAGGGGAGCAGGCCAGCCAGGGAGCCTCCTTTGGCCTTGGCCAAGCACCTTCCCCCATGGCTGGGGCTGAGTCCTGCGGCGGCTGCAGCTGCTGCTGTGCCCTTGCCAGGGGCTGAGGCCGTGGGGCCAGTGCCCAGAGCAGCCTGGCCTGAGCAGAGCTGTGGGGCCAGAGCCGGCTGGGCTGGGCTGGGGAGAGGCCCTTGGTGCTGCCCAGAGCTCAGGGCAGCTGGCAGAGCTTGCAGGGAGCTGGGCTGGGCTCAGAGAGCCTGGCCCAGAAACCATCTGTGTCCATCTCAGCCTGGCTGAGCGTGCAGGGGCAGGACTCAGGCCAGGCCTTGTGGGGCAGGGCCAGCGCCTGTGCAAGGCATTGCAAACAGGCAAGTGGCCCAGAGAGGAGGCTACTCTGTGCCCTGGGTGGCATGGACAGAGCAGGGAGGGGGCCCAGGACATTTGCCAGCACCAGCCTCTGTGCCCATGTGTTGGCAGCCCTGGCTGCTGAGCCCAGCTTTGGCCTGGGCTGAGTTTGGCTGTGGCCCAGCTCCATCCTCCTGCGGGGTTCAGGGCCTGTTCCTGGCCATGGCCAGCCCTGGCCGGTCTCTCTTCTGGCCCAGAGGCCAGCAGAGCCCAGCGCAGGGCTGTCTGTGCAGCCCCACAGGTGCCCCAGGCTCTGCAGGAGCTGGCAGAGGCTGCCCAGCAGGGAGGCCATGGGGCACAGAGCCCCAAGGCTGCTGTGGGTACCACGGCACAGGGGCCGTTCCCAGCTGCAATGCTCCTGGCCTGGGCTGGGCCTGCACAGGGGCTGGGCCACCATGGCTGGGCCAGCACAGGGCCACAAAGGGGCCACGAAGCCGCTGCCGGGGCTGACAGCAAGGCCAGGCACACACAAGCAATTGCTGAGCATGGACTGTGCTGGCCAGGCCTGACTGTGCCAAAGGCAGAGCTCAGCTGCCCTTGGGGGCTGCAGGAACAGTCCAGAGCCCAAAGAGCCTCCATGGCTGTGCTGGAGACCAAGGCTGCAGGAGGGAAATGCAGGGCTGCTGTGGGATGGGGAGGGCATTGAATTCCAGCACACACCTCGGTTCCCAGGGGTTTGTTGGCTGACAATAAATGAACATCCCTCTGTGTCTCGGGCAGCTCCTTCCCCAAGGAAAGCAGGTGGGAGTTGGAGCCAAGGAGCTGAAAGCTGCAGGTGCAGCCTGGGCTGGAGGGAGCTCAGATTTGCACAAGGCTGCTCTGAGTGCCAGGGCTTGGATAGGGAAATTGGTGGGGTGGGGGTAGGGACAGAGTCTGATTGATTGTCAGCCATGAAGGGTCTTGATTTTCATATCCATTCAAACTGCATGAGGAAGTACTTGGATTCAGTGTCAGCTGGAGACTGCATACATCAATAAATTGACAGGGAAAAAAAACTTAAATTTGAGGTAAGAAATCTTTTCTCACTGTGTTTTTAAATAGAATCTATTTAGTTTGAATACACTACTGGAATTCATCTAATTAATCACAAAAGATTTGAAAATGAAAATCAAATTACTCCCACAAGCTTGGCTTTTCAAGGTGTTCTGAATGGTAATGAGCCCTGGGGCACTGAATTCCTGCACTGAAGAGCTGAAGGCTGAACAAGCCTCTGGAGCAAGAAAATTCAGCAGCAGCCTCCAAGTTGCTGAGGATGTCAGCAGCCCCCATTGAGGCCATCCCTGCCCAGAGACTATGGGGGAATGGGCAGACAAGGAGAGCGTCCCTGGGGCTGGGGCAGCACAACTCAGAGGCAGCAGCGGCTCCAGCTGGGAAATGGAGTGTGGAATGTGGCTGGGAAAGCCCTGCCTGGGCTGGGCCAAGCAGGACACAAAAGCCCTGAAACCCCATCTCCCAAACAATTCTCTTAATGAGACATTTAAAAGGAATTACAATTGTTTGTGTCCTCTGAGTTGGATGCACTGGAGAAATACCAACAAGAGCTTCTCAGGAGCTCCAAACAACCAAACAGCCTTTTCTGGGAACGTTAGATAATCGGAGAAATTTTAGCAACAGGTTTAATAGAACATTCAATCAACACAGAACACTTCTTAAAGCACTGACTTGGCCAACTTCACAAACTCTAAGCTATTTGAATTTTACATTACTCAGATTGTGAAAAGTACAGAAAGAGAGAAGGAAAGAACAGAAAGAGAGAAAGGAAAAAAAATACAGAGGAGCACAAAGAGAGGTACAAACTCCTGGATTCCAGCAGTGTTCAGATTTAAATTCCAAGAGGATGTAGGGTCAAGATGTGTGCTTGCCTTGTTGTCATCCTTAAATACCCCTTGGTCTCCCTGGGCCCTTCCCCCAGGTGGGACTGTGGGTCATTTGGTCCCTCAGGAGCTGGGCTGGGGCTGCAGAGGTGGCTGTGGAGCATTGCCTGTGCTGTGCCAGGGACTGGCAGACACTGCTGGGCTGGGATAGAGGCTCTGGGGGGATTGGGGTTCCAGGGCAGGGCAGTGCTGGGGTTCCAGGGCAGGGCAAAGCTGGACCTGCCCCTTCCTCCCCCACACACTAAATGTTTCCACCAACAATCTCCTCCAGTCTGTCACAACAGGCAATGTTGGAGGTGGAACTCCCACTGCCAGCCATGGGTGCCTGGAGGAGAGGGACAGTTCTTTTCCATGGCAAGGAAAGCACAGAGCCCCATTGTTTCAGCAGCAGATGAGAAGAGACCCTCAACCTGCAAACGTTAGCTGGACCAGTTTGGTGGTCCCTGGGAGGCCAAGCCAGCCACACCTGTTCCATGTTCTTTTGTTTTTACAATGCCCCATAATGTCACAATAGTGCCTTGGACCCATGGGGCTCTGCAGTGTCATATTGGTGCCATGATTACATGGGGTCCAGCAATGCCACAACAGACCCTTGTTCCGGTTGGTTTCTACAGTCTTGTAAATGCCCCTGAGTGTCACAATGGTACCAATGACTCCATGAGACCTTGCAGTGTCACAATGGTCTCTGTGGTTCCCCAGGCCCCACAATGTCATGTGATGCTTCTGTACTATAAGCCCTGCAATGTCACAATGGACCTTTGGACCTCAGGGTTTTCAGTGTCCCAATGGTCTTTTTTGGCTCCGCAGTGTCACAATGGATCATTGATGACAGAAGGCCCCTCTGTGCCACCCTGGAGCTTTAGTCCTGCGCAGCCCTGCAGTGTCACAAAGGTGACTTGGTTTCATGAAGCCCCACAGTATCACAATGGTCCTCTTGGTTCTGTGGGGACCCCCAGGGTCACAATGGTCTTACTAGTTCAATGAGGCCTCAGAGTATCACAATGCTTTGCTTATTCCATGGGGCCTCATAGTGTCACAATGGTCCCCATGCTTCCCCAAGGCCCCTCAGTGTCACAATGGCTCCTTGGTTCCATGAGGCTGTCAAGTGTCTTAATGGTGTCTCCATGATTCCATCAGGCCTTGCAATGTCACAATAGACCTTTGGCTCCATTGGGTCTCATGGTGTCAAAATGGCCCCTTAGTTCCATGACACCCCAAAGTGTCACAATGGCCTCCATGGTTAAATGAGGCCCCATGGGGTCACAATGGACCCTTGGTTTGATGGGGCCTCTCAGTGTTCCAATGATCCCTACATTCCATGGAGCCACACAGCATCAGTACGCCCCCCTTGGTTCCATGAGGCCCAGCAATGCCACAGTGCTCTCCATGATTCCATGAGGCCCCACAGTGTCACCATGGTCCCTTGGTCTCACAGGGCCTCACAGTGTCATAATGGTCCCTTGGTGTCACAGGGCCCCACAGTGTCACAATGGTCCCTTGGTTCCATGGGTCCTGTGCTGCTGCATTCCCCCCTCCCCTTCTCAGGCTGCCCTGCCAGCTGAGAAATGCTCCTTGGGCCTCGGCCTTGGCCAACAGCCCCTGGGCTCAGCTCCTCTGCAGCTCATCACAAACACTGTCTGCTCCAGGCACTGCTGCTGCCCAACCAGTTCCTGATTCCTTTAGGAGGAGCCCTGGGTATTGGAATATGAATCCCAATATTACCAGATAGATTGTGCCTGGGCCCGTCTGACCCCTGCTGCTAGGCCAAAGGCGGCAACTGTGGTGTTTCACCCCAGAGACACTTTTGGCTGGCTGGAGGTTGCAGCTGGGGGCTAAAACAAGTCCAGGCTTGTAGAAACTCAGTTTACCTCAGGTGGGAAGGCTTCAGGCGATGGTGAATAGAAAGGAGATGGATTCTGCCAGAGGGTTAATATCCAGAGTTTATTGCATGGTCACAGAGGTCTGAATCTCAGGTAACAGCTCCAACAGAATGGCAAGCACATGGTCCTTGGTCAATTTAAGCCCAGGGACAGGGGGAGGGGAAGGGACAGGTGAGCCACCAACCAGGTGGGAGGGGCAGGGTCTCAGGGGATGATGACACCCAGACAGGCCAATGACCCCCAGGCCTGAAGGGCATCCTTTGAACTTGACCGACAACATGAGGCCTTGCTGGAATGTTAAGCCTGATTGACAGAACTCACTCAGCAAGGGAGCAAGGGGGAAGGGAGAGGGATATTGCCACACCTGGGAGGTGACTAGGAAGTCTAAAACAGGAAATTGCAACACACTGCAACACCTGCAAAGTGTTTTTGTTCCCCCAGTAGCACAACATCCCTGTTCTCACCCTACCAAAGAAAGCAGTTGATGCCAAGTGTGGCCAGGATGAACCGTTGCTGGGACTGAAGCCCCTCTCTTGGGGCCCTACAAACAGCATTCCAAAAGGAGCCCTTGGAGCACTCCTGGGCCAGCGACTCCCTCTGAGTGGGGACTCTCCCAGCCAGGAACTCTCCCGTTTGCTGCACTCGGGGATCCCGAACAGCGACGGGGCCTGGGCCAATCCCCCCACTCCTCCAGGCTCAGCCCTTCACCCACTGGGGAGATGCCAAAGGATCCACAGGGAGCATTTCCTGCCCTCGGGAATTTCTCACAGGTGCTTTGCACTGACTCTTTGTGTCTGTGTGCACACAGGACTGCCTGTCCTGGGGAAATGTGGCAGAAATGCTGCTCTCTGAGGGGCTTGAGTGCCTTGCATAGCTGAGTCAGTCAGATATCCAGGTATCAGTAAGTAAGTTAAGTCACAAGATCTAAACAAAGTTAAATGCTGCTAAGAGTTGCTCTTTTGCTATGTTGTTAAGTTTAATTTGAGTTATTAGCTAAGTTAAATATTGTTAAGTGTTATTCCTTTGTTCAATTGTCATAATTTTTAAGTTAGGTTAAATAGTCTTAAGTGCTGTTATTTTGCTAAATTGTGAAGTTTTTAGGTACCAGTTAAGGTGTAAGTTAACTCCTGTTAAGTTTGAGCTCTGTAAGCTGTTGGGCCATATTCCTTTTATCCTTACTCTCTCTATCCTTGTGTTACACACACACAAGGAACAGTTCTTGGTTCATTTCTGGTACGATTGCCTGGATTGTGTTTGGTTTTGTTGTTGCTTTGTTTCCTTGGTGTGCCTGAAGTGTCTACTCAGGAGCAGAGTGACTCTTGGCAAGGAACTTTGTGCTGCTGTCCCTTAATATTCAATCTGGTTTTTGCTGATCCCTTGCTGGGGATTTCTTCAGTGCTCTCAAGGCCTCGTTGGCAGCAGGGTGAAGGAGCCCTGGCCCAGGCTCTGGCCCTGGGGGACATAGGGACCCTACTGGGGGGTCCCTGTCCCCCTGTGCCACCCCCAGGGCCCCGTCCCCGTGTCAGGCTCTGGAGTCGATCTCGTGGAACATCCTCTGGGGGAGGCTGCGTGGCCGGGGGTGGGGGGACCCAGGGGGACAGGGGATCCCACTGTGCACGAGCAGGGTTGGACTGCTCTGGGGGGAACTGTGAGGGGGGCCGGGGCAGAGTGACCTCCCCAGTGACCTCACACAGCCCCTGTGATGTCACACAGCCCCTGTGATGTCACAGTGCCCCTATGATGTCACACAGGCCCCTGTGACATCACACTGCCCCTGTGATGTCCCAGAGCCAACTCTGAGACGCCACGCTATGATGTGATACAGCTGCTCTGTGATGTCACAGAAGTCTCTGTGATGTCAGAAAGTCGCTCTATGATTTCACAATCTCTACTGTGATGACAGCCAGGGACCCGCTCCCAAGGCTGTTCCCATGGCCACCAGGACTGGGACCAACTGGGATGCTCGGTTTCCACGGGTCGGGGTTCAGGAATGGGATTCCCCAGTTTTCTGCTCCTGCTAAAACCATGCTGCCCTCGCTGCCCTCCCGCCTCCCATAGAAAGCACAAATGGCAAAGATCCCAGCATGGGACAAGAACAATTTATTAGAAACAGGAACAAGATAAGGGACAAACAGAACTGAAACAATATTGATAACAGAAGGGATAAATGAAACAGTTTACTGGGAACATGGATCACCAGGGTTCTCCCCAATGTGGGTTCTCCCATGGGCGATGAAGCTGGAGTGGTGGATGAAGCTGTTCCTGCATTTGTGGCATTTGCAGGAATCCCTTACTGGTGGCTCCGTTGGTGTCTGGTCAAGTGAGAGCTGGTGGTGAAGCTCTTCCCACACTGGGGACACTCGTAGGGCCTCTGCCCTGTGTGGATGCGCCGGTGGATGATGAGGGTGAAGTTGTGCTTGAAGCCCTTCCCACACTCAGGGCAGTGGAAGGGCCTCTCATCTGTGTGAATCCGCTGGTGCTGGAGGAGACTGGAGCTGGTCTGAAACCTCTTCCCACATGTGGCGCACTGGTATGGCCTCTCCCCAGTGTGGATGTGCCGGTGCTTGATGAGGTCCGAGTTGTGCTTGAAGCCCTTCCAGCACTCAGGGCAGTGGAAGGGCCTCTCCTCAGTGTGAATCCGCTGGTGCTGGAGGAGACTGGAGCTGCTCTGAAACCTCTTCTGACACTGGGGACACTCGTAGGGCTTCTCCCCAATGTGGATGCATTGGTGGGTCACAAGGTTGGATCTGCAGCTGAAGCCCTTCCCACACTCCCTACACTCGTAGGGCCATTCCCCGGTGTGGATCATCTGGTGGCTGATCAGGTGGTTGCTCTGCCTGAAGCTCTTCCCACACTCCAAGCACTTGTGGGGCTTCTCCCCATCATGAAGCTGCTCATGGACCACCAGCTCTGAACTCTGGCTGAAGCTCTGCCCACCTTCCTGGCTCAGGGTTGCTCTTTCTTCTTCAGAGCACCCTGGGCTGGGTTTGGAGCCCCTCCTCCTCATGGGGGATGTCTGAGGTTTTTCTTCCCTGTTGGATTCCTGGGCGATTAGAATCACTCAAAACGGTCTCTTTCACGAGGTTCTGCCATGCAGATTTTTCCTCCCTGGTCTCCATCCTCAGTTCCTTCCCTGGGGAAGGAAGGACAAGGACAGGATGGGATTTGCCTCCATGCCAGAGGGAAGGGGAAGGAGATTCCCCCAGTGCATCCCCGGCAGGATGGCGTTGGCAGCAGGGTTGTCCTGCAACTAGGGGCTGTGCTGGGTTGGGAGATAGAGCAGGAGAGAAGGGGAAATAGGAACTGACTTCCTCCTCACCTATCTGGGTGTCCCGGGGATCCTTCCTCTTCCTCACAGCCTCCTTCTCCATCCAATCAAGGTTTGGGAATGGGAAATCCTGTTCTGGGAAGAAAACAAAGGGTGCGCACATTGTCTTTTGTACTGGTTTGAAGGCAAACCTGGGGAGGGTGTAAACCAGAATTACAATTTAAAAGAAAATGAAGATCAAGGCAATGATACAGAAACACTGCCTTAAACTGACAGACACACTCACAGTTCTGTATTTAATCACATCCCAGTGCCAGATTCTCTAGCCCCAGACCCAATCCCAACCCCAGCCCTAAAGCCAATACCATGTCTAGCCTTAACCCCAATCCCAGCTCTAATCCAAATCTCAGCCCCAACTCCAATCCCAGCCCCAATTCCAGCCCCTTCCTAAATCCTCAGCCCCAAACCAAATCCCAGGTTCAGCCCTTCTGGGGGTTTGGGGGTGTCTCTGTCCCTCTGAGCCCGATGATGTTTGGGTGCAGTCACACCAGGGCTGAGAGGGACAGAGACCCCCCCGGCCTCCCCAGGTGTGAGAAGGTCGGAGAGCCCCCCCAGCCCCGAGCACCCTCAGCGGTGAGAGGGACACAGAGCCCCTGGTCCCCAGCCCTGCACAGGCATTGCCTGAGGCCAGAGGGATGGAGACCCCTCTGAGCATCCCCCAGGGTGAGGGGACAGAGACCCCCGAGCATCCCCTGGGCTGAGAGGGACAGAGAGGGAGACCCCTCCAGGCATTCTCTGGGGTGAGAATGATGGAGACCCCCTGGGGAATGGCCTGGGGTGACAGGGACAGGAAACCCCCCCCCCAAGCGCCTCCCAAGCATCCCCCAGGGCAAGAGGCACAGAGACCCCTTGAGCATCCCCTGGGCGCTGGACAAAATAAACTTGGCAGAAATCAAACTTGACTCTGCATAAATCACTTTGAAGAATATTTGATTTCCACAAGTCACTTGTGATGAAAGCGCAAACAAATCCCAAATGTGAATAAACTGGCAATCCAAGCAGTGATGTGGCAATTCCAATATTCATTGCTTCCTGCACAGCTCCAGCTCAGCTGCTGGCAGGTTCCGATAAAAGGAAAGTGGAAATTTGGCCCAATACAGTTTATTAAAAGGAAGGGAAAGCTCTGTGTAGCTGTCACAAAGGTGACAGGGATACGGAGAAAAATGATTGTCACATTTGGTAAAGCCTCCAAGCCTGGGAATTCAGGACTTAGTCAGAAATTTAGCTACTTGAGCTGGGCTTGTTGTGGGACTTTCAGCCGCCTTGTGTTCCTCATCATGGGGTGAATGAACCTTGTCAGTCTCACTGGTAAGATTTGCTCCGTTTCCTCCAGTGATTTTAACAACTTTAAAAGGAAAGACAGCAAATAATTTTCTTTACACTGGCCACCCAAAAAAGCCATTTTCCTCATTATTCCTCCCATAAACAAATAAAGCTTTTATAACCTCCATAAGCTCCCCAGGAGGAAGGAGGGACTGTGTCCAAGTTTGCAAGAGTTCTTCCAGAAAGAACCACAACCTCCTGAGTGGAGGGAACCATGCTGTTGTCAAAGGCACTTGGGGTCAGAGAACAGTGCCCTGAACTCATTGTTCCAAAAGAGTATGGCAATATGGTTAAGAAAATTGTTGGAGAGATGTCTCTGCCCCAATAAAGGTGCTAATGCGACCAAATCAAAAATGGATTTTACTGAACAGTAAATGTGAGGTAGAGAAAGAGACGGAAAGAAAGAGAAAAGATGAGAGAGCAAGGGAGTGACAAGGGACAGAGACCTCCCCTGGAGCAGGGCAACTGTGACATTGTCCCCTGTGTGTGTGTGCCTTTTCAGGGTAGGGGTTTTACAGCTGAGCCAATTTGGATAAGGGGGGTGGTGTTCACCCCTTGAGCAGGGATTACCCCACTGTTTCAGGTTGCCATGCAAGATGTAACCAAATGCATGTTTTCAATCTCCACCTTCATCAAATCTTATAAACAGGTGGGGCAGTGTTCTTTATCTCTTCCATGACTCAGCCCTGATAACGCCCTCCAGGGGAGATATCTTCTGCTAATGGGTCATTGAGTGTCACTGCAGGACTGATAAAATTCCATCCTCCCATTGTGGGATGCTCCGCCCAGTGGGAGGAACCAAGCATTCGTACCTGGATATAAGCTGACACTTTGCTACACTAGAGCAGCTTGCCTACTGGATTCCCAGAGGACAAGAGCTCCATAACCACCACTGGACATCCAGAGGAAGACCAGACCCATCTACAGGATCACTGCTTCGACAGAACCACCTTCATCACTCCAACAGGACTGCACCACCATCTACTGGGACTGCTGCCACCACCCTGAACAACAGGGTGTCAGGTTACATCCTGACTCTGTCAGTTTAAGGCAGTGTTTCTGTATCATTGCCTTGATCTTCATTTTCTTTTAAATTGTAATTCTGGTTTGGACCCTCCCCAGGTTTGCCTTAAAGCCAGTGCAAAACTCAATGTACTCATTCCTTGTTTTCCTCCCAAAACACGATTTCCCATTCCCAAACCTTTGCCAGATGGAAAAGGAGGCTGTGAGGAACAGGAAGGATCCCCGGGACACCTGGGCAAGTGAGGAGGAAGTCAGTTCCTATTTCCCCCTCTCTCCTGCTCCATCTCCCAGATAAGGATGGCTCCCAGCTTCAGGACAACCCTGCTGCCAACGCCATCCTGCTGGGGATGCACTGGGGGAATCTCCTTCCCCTTCCCTGTGTCACAGAGCCAAATCCCATCCTCTCCTTGTCTTTCCTCCCCCAGACCAGAAGCTGAGGATTGGAACCAGGGAGGACAAATCCCCACAGCAGAACCTCGTGGAAGAGGCCATTATGATTGACTCCAGGGCACAGGAATCCAATGGGGAGGAAAATCCCCAGAGATTCCACAGGAAGAGGAACTCTGAACCCAGCCCAGTGTGCTCTGAGGAGGAAAGACCCTCCCTTTAGCCAAGAAGGTGGACAGAGCTTCAGACAGAACTCAGAGCTGGTGGTCCATGAGCAGCTTCATGATGGGGAGAAGCCCTACAAGTGCTTGGAGTGTGGGAAGAGCTTCAGACAGAGCAGAACCCTGATCAGCCACTAACACATCCACATCGGGGAATGGCCCTATGAGTGTGGGGAATGTGGGAAGGGCTTCAGCTACAGGTCTGAACTCATCAGGCACCAATGCATTCACACTGGGGAGAGGCCCTACGAGTGTCCCCAGTGTCAGAAGTGGTTTCAGACCAGCTCCAATCTCCTCCAGCACCAGCGGATGCACACTGAGGACAGGCCCTTGTGCTGCCCTGAGTGCTGGAAGGGCTTCAAGCACAACTTCACACTCATCATCCACCAGCGCATCCACACAGGGGAGAGGCCCTACGAGTGTCCCCAGTGTGGGAAGAGCTTCACCACAAGCTCTCACTTGACCAGACACCAACGGAGCCACCAGTAAGGGATCGCTGCAAATGCCACAAATGCAGGAACAGCTTCATCCACCACTCCAGCTTCATCCCCCATGGGAGAACCCACATTGGGAAGAACCCTGGTGATCCATGTTCCCCATGATCCATGCTGGGAAGACACCTGACCCTTTTCCTGTCCCTGCCAGTGTCATGATATGGCATTGAAAAACATGAGGGTCTTGCCATGGCTGTGTCATTACATTCACTCCCACCTCAGAGAATTTCCAGGTGCAGAACAGGGACACTCTCTCTCTCTCCCTGAGAAGAAGGGTGTCCTTTCCAGACAGGGGAAATTGTGGCCAGGAAGACCCAGTGAGTTGTTTCTTAGTTTTCCCAGGAAGATGTTTCATTTATCCCTTCTGTTATCAGTATTGTTTCTGATCTGTTAGTCCCTTATCTTGTTCCTGTTCCTAATAAATTGTTCTTATCCCAGACCAGAACCTTTGCCTTTTGTGCTTTCCATGGGAGGCGGGAAGGCAGTGAGGGCGGCGCAGTTTTAGCAGGGGCAGGAAACTGGGGAATCCCATTCTGGACCCCAGGCCCTGGAAACCGAGCATCCCAGCTGGTGCCAGCCCTGGTGGCCATGGCAACAGCCTTGGGAGCGGGTCCGTGGCTGGGGCTGTGGGAACCTCTTCCCTCTGGTGCCCAGGGACAGGAGTGGAGGGAACGGCTGCAGCTGAGTCAGGGCAGGCTCCGGTTGGATGTCAGGAAAAGGTTTTTGCCCAGAGGCTGCTGGGGCCCAGCCCAGGCTCCCCAGGAAGGGTCCCAGCTCCAGGGCTCTCTGAGCTCCAGCAGCGTTTGGACAGCGCTGCCAGGCCCAGGCTGGCATTGTTGGGGTGTCCTGTGCAGGGCCAGCAGTTGGACTGGAGGATCCTGATGGGTCCCTCCCAGCTCAGCCAATTCTGTGGTTCTGGGATCCCATGAGCCTGGGGATGGGGCTGCCAATGGTTGCCATGGCAATGGGCTGTGGCTGCAGGCCTGAGCTGGTGTCCATGGCAACCACCCCTGGCATGGGGTCTCCATGGAGCTGCCAAGGGACTGACCATAGCAACAGGGGACTGGTGATGGTTGCCATGGAAGCTGACCATAGCAACAGGGGTCTGGTGATGGTGGCCTGCTTAGGATCATATAAGTCACAGGCCCTCAGAGGGATTCCATGGGGACCTTCCAAGAGTCTCCAGGCTGTTCCAGAGCTGGAATGTCACAGGCACAGACAGGGGCTCCATGGAGACCTCCCAGGGCTTTCTGGGGATGGTAAAGAGCCCTGTGGTCAGAGGCAGTCTCAGCCATTCCATGGTGACATCCCAGGGCACCTTGGGCTGCAAAGGCACCGATCTGTCACAGGCACTCACGGGGGTTCCACTGTGACATCCCAGGAGTCCCCAGGCTGCCAAAGACCCAGGATGTTACAGACATTAACAGGGTTCCTGTCATGGGCAGATATATTTATATAAATACGTATTATCTATTATGGTAATAATTGGACAAAATTGCCTTAATCAGAAATATTTATGCCAGACTGGCATTGGTTGGACTTGATGATCCCAAAGGTCTTTTCCAGCCTATTTGATTCTGTCATTCTGTTATGACTGGGACACTCTGGGGCCATTGTGACACTGCAAGGCCTCATGGAACTAAGAGGACCATGGTAACACCATGCAGCCCCACAGAACCAGGGGTCCACTGTTGTGCTTGGGGCCAAATGGAACCAGGCAGTGCACCGTGACACTCTGGGTCCTTGTGGAACCACAGAGGCCATTGTGATACTGCAGGGCCTTGTGTAACCAAGGGGTTTCACCATTTTGACACTAGAACACCAAGGAGACCATTGGGAGACTCCAGGGCCCAGTGGAACCAAGGGGCCATTCTGACACTGCGGGGCCTCATGGAACTAAGGGGACATTGTGACAGTGCAGGATCCTGTGTCACCAAGGGGCCACTGTGACACGAGGGGGCCTCAGGGGATCTGGAAGAACATTGTGACACTGTGTGGCCTCGTGGAAACAAGGAGTCCATTGTGACACTGAGGGGACTTGTGGAACTACAGAGACCATGGTGACGGTGTGGGACTTCATGTACCCATGGGGCCATTGTGACACTCTGGGGCCTCATGGAACCAAGGGGCCACTGTGAAACTGCAGCACAAACAAGAACATGTGAAGCCCCATGGAACCAAGGAGTGCATTGTCACATTTTGGGGCCCCACGGAACCAAGGAGACCATTGTTGCTCTGCATGGTCTCATGGACCCAAGGAGAACAGTGTGACAGTGCAGGGCCTGGTGTAACCAAGAGGCCATTGTGACACTGAGGGGGCCCCTGGAACCTAGGACATCTTTGCAGATGACACCAAGCTGGATGTGAGTGTTGATCTGTGGGAGCATAGAAGGGCTTTGCAGAGAGACCTGGACAGGCTGGATTGAGGGGCTGAATTCAGCAATTTCAGGTTTAAAAAATCCAAGTACCAGGCCCTGCAATTTGGCCCCAGTGCTATAGGCTGGGGATGGAGTGGCTGAACAGCAGCCAGGCAGAAAGGGACCTGCAGGGACTGATGGACAGCAGGCTGGACATGAGCCAGCAGTGTGACCAGGTGGCCAAGAAGGCCAATGGCTCCTGGCCTGGTTCAGGAATGGTGTGGCCAGCAGGAGCAGGGCTGATGTGCCAGCACTGATCTGCCCCCAGCTCTGCACACAGACATTGCTGCTGCAGCTCCAGAGAAGGCAACAAAAGGGCATCTCTGCAGAAAACTTTGCTGGGACATCCTTTACTTCCTTTAAATACACCAAGAGTGCAGTCCCCCATTGACACAGTCTGTGGCCACAGGGAAGGTGGAGAGAAACAAAATGAGAAATGGCACAAGCAATGATGTTTCTTTGTGGACAGAATGGAAAAACTAAAACAAAGGAAAGAAATCTCCAAAATTAAACCAACAAGAAGTATCAAAAACTAGTTTTATTACAAGTGATTTGCAGAAATTGACCAGCAGTTTAATGTTTCTGAAAGCACCCAGTCATCAGTCTCCTCACAGCAGCCTTGAGCTCCTGGTTCCTCAGGCTGTAGATGAGGGGGTTCAGGGCTGGAGGCACCACTGAGTACAGAACTGACACAGCCAGATCCAGGGATGGGGAGGAGAGGGAGGGGGGCTTCAGGTAGGCAAATGTACCAGTGCTGAGGAACAGGGAGACCACAGCCAGGTGAGGGAGGCAGGTGGAAAAGGCTTTGTGTCGTCCCTGCTCAGAGGGGATCCTCAGCACGACCCTGAAGATCTGCACATAGGAGAAAACAATGAAAACAAAACAACCAAATAGCAAGCAGGCACTAACTGCAAGCAGCCCCAGTTCCCTGAGTGAGGAATTTGAGCAGGAGAGCTTGAGGATCTGTGGGATTTCACAGAAGAACTGGCCCAGGGCATTGCCATGGCACAGGGGCAGGGAAAATGTATTGGCTGTGTGCAGCAGTGAATAGAGAAAGGCACTGGCCCAGGCAGCTGCTGCCATGTGGGCACAAGCTCTGCTGCCCAGGAGGGTCCTGTAGTGCAGGGGTTTGCAGATGGACACGTAGCGGTCGTAGCACATGATGGTCAGGAGATAAAACTCTGCCACAATAAAGAAGAGAAAGAAAAAGAGCTGTGTAGCACATCCTTTGTAGGAGATGTTCCTTGTGTCCCAGAGGGAATTGTGCATGGCTTTGGGGACAGTGGTGCAGATGGAGCCCAGGTCAGTGAGGGCCAGGTTGAGCAGGAAGAAGAACATGGGCGTGTGCAGGTGGTGGCCACAGGCTACGGCACTGATGATGAGGCCGTTGCCCAGGAGGGCAGCCAGGGAGATGCCCAGCAAGAGGCAGAAGTGCAGGAGCTGCAGCTGCCGCGTGTCTGCCAATGCCAGCAGGAGGAAATGCCTGATGGAGCTGCTGTTGGACATTTGAACTGTCTTGGACTGGGGATCTGCAAGAAAAGTAATCAAGGAATAGTTGGGTTTGGAGAGGACTTTAAATATCCCAGCACAGCTTGGGGGCACTTTCCCCCCACTGCCTGCCCAGGGCTCTGCTGGCTGGAGCTGTCCCTGCCAGCAGCTGCTTCCCTGTGCCCAGGGCTGGGCCCTGCCAGTGCTGCCAGAGCCCAGCCCAGCCCTGGGGGCTTAGCTCTGCCCTGCAGACCACTCCCAGCTCTGGCACTGCCCAGGGGATGCTCTGGCTCTGCAGGCTCTGATAGGAATGTCAGAGCAACCCTGAGGAGGCTGGAAAAGCAACACTGATGCTGCCTCAAAGGGGCCCTGTGCAGATATTTGTCACTGCCTGCTTTATTCAGATCTGAGACAAAATGTTTTTATTATTCCATTCTGAACTAAGAGATGAAAATCTATAGGCTCCATCTAGGCAACCCAGAGCAGTGTATTAAAGAAGCAGGATTTTCGCTTTTATGCAGCCCCTGCCTTGCTATGCTCCCTGTATAATATACTTGGAAATGTGCTGCAGTTAAATGCCATGCTAAGAGCAGCCCTGAACAATGCAGCATCCTCAGCACACAAGGAGAACACTTCCAAGCTTTTCCAGCTGTCTCCTCCCACCCAGATCTTGTCCCCCACTGCTGGGAGCAGCTGCCAGGGCTGGCTGAGAGCTGTCCCTGGCAGCAGCAGAGTCCCTGCCCCAGCACAGCGCCCTGGGCTGCAGGACCCTGCTCTGCAGGACAGCCCTGGGCACCCCTGGCTGCTCTGCACAAGAGACAATCAGAGAATGTACTCATAGAGTCTGTAGGCAACGGGATGTTCCAGCTTTAGGAGATGGCTCCAGGAGCTGCAGCTGCATTGTCCTGCAGCCAGAGGTTCCTGTGCCAAGGGCTGGCAGTGATTCTGCCCCAGGCACTTCTCAGCACCTTCCCAGCCCTGACTGATTGAAGCTCTCTGTGCCTCTGTGCTGTGCTTGGGGTGGCTGCAGGCAGTGCCCCAGCCCTGCTGGGCTGGCAGAAGAGCTGCTCATCAAGAGAAATGTGCTTTTGAAGCTCTTCTTGGTTACCAGGAGCTGCCTCTGGGCCAGGAGCCCAGCCCAGCTCAGCAGCACAGACACAGCACCAGGACTTTAATGAGCCTCTGGGGCTTTGTGCTGAGGCCCTGACCATCAGTCCCTGAGAGGGAGCTGAAGAAACCTCTCCAGAACTCCAAGTCAGAATCCAGCTCCAAAGTTTCTTAGACTTTTAATGGGTCCCTGTCGACGGAAGGGAACCAGGACATCATTTTGATCATCACAGGCTCGATTTTATTGATCAGTACGGCGGGTTAAATACAGTTAATAATGAGCTTCATACATATTGCAAAAGTTGAGCTCAGGATTGGTCAGCTTGCATATCAGCACCTACGCCTACTTCTACATTCCTATGGTTCTACTTTTGATACTTTCTACATATTCTTAGGATGTATTCAGGGCTAATCTCAACTCCCTATCCTCATGTTGCAGCAAGGTCGCTGCTGACTCTTCCTTTTAGCTTGCTGACTGCTGACTTTTCTCCTTCAGTTTAACCAGTGGCATTATGTCAGTGTGGCCTTTCTCAGCTAACCAATTATTAATAATGCTCTCCACAGGTCCCAGTGAGGGACATGATGGAGAAAGTTTCCCCAGGCCCCAGGCAGAGCAGAGAACTGGAGGCAGTGATGACAGGTGGGGACAAAGAGAGAAGCCAAGTCTTGGTGCCCTGGGGCACAGATGGGTCCGTGCCACCAAGGGCTGGGAGAAGACACCTTGTCCTGAGGCACTGGGGCCTCCTTGCACAGCACCAGCCAGGCTGGGCGCTGTCACCCCCTTGTCTTGCCCTCAGCATCCCCCCTAGCCCACATCCTAGTGGCCTCAAGGATCTGCTGGAAGGAGTCCCGGGGGAGCCTTGGCCAGGAATGGCCCTGGGGGTGCCTTAATGCTCCCTGCAGGTACTGCAGGTTGTTCAAAGGACTTTGGGTTTGGCTTTTGCCTTGGGAGTCTCTGAGAGGTTTGTGCACTCATGGCCTCCAATTATCTACTAAAGTCCCTGGAGAGGCTTTGTCAGTAGCAACACTCAGTGGGGCTCATTAATGCTTCAAGGTACTTCAGTTATTTTAAGGTACTTGGTGTTGCCCTTTGGATACAGACTCTGTGAGAGGTTTGTGCAATCATGGCCCCAATTATCTATTTTAATGAGTCCCTTGAGAGCTTTGTACTGACATTCAGTGGGGCTCATTAATGCTTTGAGGCACTCAAGGTTTTAAGGTACTTTGGATTTTTCTTTCTCCACTCTCCATCTCTGAGAGGTTTTTGTGCCATCCTGGCCTCCAATTCTCTCCTGCAAGGAGTCCATGAGGAGCCTGTGTTGGAGAGGGACCTCAGTGGGACCCATTCATGCTTTGAGACACATTGGGTCTGTCCTCTGACTTTGACTCCTAGAAAGGTTTGTGCAATCTCCTCTCAGGCCCTGAGGTTCAAGGGCTCAGCTTCAAATGCACCTCAGAACTCATTAGGATCAGGCAAGTCCTGACAAACCATGGCTCTGCCTTGATTTCCCTCTGGTCTGGAGCAGTTCATCAGGAAGATTTCCTTTTACAGTTACGGAGAAATATTTCAATGAGCTTCTAAGAAATATGTAATCCTATTTTAAAGACTGTATTTTATTACTTTTCTCTTTTGAGAAGAGGTGATTGCAGCATTCTGTTCCTGATATTGATGTAGTGCTGCTCCTAAGGAGGTCTGGCCATGTCAGAAGAGTTATACATTGGAACTGGAGTCCATTGTGGACAGCCATGCCTCAGATTCCGCAACCCCATGTGAGACATGATTTTCACTTTCAATATTTTCAATGGTTTATTAAGTCCTTGTCAAAATACAACAGAAGGTTCTTGATTTCATATCTTTTCAAATACAACAGAAGACTGAATAAAGAAAAGAATACAGTGCTGGAAGCAAAGAATTCAGTCAACATGTGCTCATCTACAAAATGGATGCTCTGTCTTTTACACCTCTAGCCCCTCCCAAAGTCTTGTCAATCGACTCCTTTTTTGTGGGATCTCAGCACCTCAGGACAGAGGTGCAGAGTAGCCAAGAACACCCTTGGGGGGCTCGGGAGTCCTGGAATGTTGCCAGAAGTGTCTGGTGGCAGGACTTTGATCCTACACAGGAAATGACACCTGTATGAGGACTGGGAGGATTTCACTGGGGTGAATGGTGAAGGGATAAGTTAATTAGAGTGTAAAACACAGGGTTTAGGATTTCTGTACAGAGAGGTCTAAAGAAGTAAGATGGAGGAATTGGGGCGTGTCCTGTCCTTCTTCTTCTTCTTGGCCTCCATCTTCTGTGGTGACGGTGGCACTTTGGGATTGGTCATTACTAGAAGTGCACCGGTTAATAAGGGTAGAAGGTATTGGGGAAAAATTATAAATATTGTATACGTAACTTTGGGTATAAAGATAAGTGACCGCCCTGGGGGCTCTCTGTGTGCTCATGGCTGGCTTGCTGTGCAGACCTCTGTTGGGCTGAAAGAGAATCTTTTAGATAAACAATTAATAAACACCGAGACCGAGCAAAGATCAGAAGTCTCTCCTCGTCCTTTGAAGCGCCGGGCTGTCCAAGGCCACCCTGGGCCTTTCCAGGCCACCTAAACAGCCGAGAAACCGACACTTTTTCTCTGTCTAGTGGTGGAGATCACTGTCTTACACCTTGATTGGAGGTCAGATGCTGCCATAGTAACAAGCCGACCCTCCCAAATGCCCCAACTACTAAGGCCATCCTGTGATAACAATGCAAGGGGGAGGGGAAAGATAACTATACATCTACAAAACTTCTCTTAACATATATTTAATATTCACCCCTTAACTGTGAGAGTCAACCATAGAATTACTCATCTATAACAAACCTCCTTTTCTTTTTGTAGAAGTCATTTTGCACGAACAATTTAAGTAAAAAAATTTCTGTCTCTCTTGAATGAGTCACACCAGCATCTGTTAATGTGGCAAAGGACAGTGGGAACAGGAGAAAAAAATCTCCGGTTTTCCTTAGACACATTTATTTGGAATGCACAAAATGGCATCCCAGAGGTCCAGTATGGCTTTGACTCCCATCTACCGTGCCTATGTGGCTGCTATCCATAGTCAGTGTATTTTAGGGGTCAGTACAGAGGCCAACTCAGTCCTGCCCTCCAGTCCCTGTTGAATTAAAAGACAACTGAGGAATTATAGAGGTCTGGTATGGCCTTTTGTCCCTACCTTACCATGCCTACGGGGTTGTTACCCACAGCAGGGGTATGGAGCCTTCTTGGTAGCAAACAAAGGGGCCAACCCGGTCTTTCTTCCCTTCTTTTGTCTTATTTTCTTAAGGAAGCTGTCCCGTTACCTTTTACAGTCCCTTGTGTACTTCTCCTCAACAAATGCTGGTATTTCTCATCCATTAAAACAGGAAGAGTTCTCAAGCTGGTTGGTGGAAGCTTGACTCCACTTTTTGGGTGTCTTGGTGTTTTTCTGGTTGTCTTTCAGTCTCTGCTTGAGAGTCAATCTTGTTTCACATGGCCTGGATGTTACAGTCCACTCTTTTGGCTCTTCTACTGGGCCTTTGACTCTGTTGCCATGAATCCATCCCTGCTCTGCAGTTCACACGGCCGATTCAGTGGTGAGCAGTTCCTGAAAGGGACCTTCCCACTGGGGAGTTAGAGGCTGATCTCCCTGTGGCTTGATCATCACCCAATCCCCAGGACTAATATTACGGATTCTGCAATCCAGGATTCTGCAATCCAGGCTGGTAGATTAAGTAATTGCCCCTTTATGTCTCAGCCCTTCTAAGGTTTGTGCTATGGACATAACAAATTTCTTGGCATTGGTTTCCCCTTCCTCATAGGTGGCAACCTTCTGGGGTGAGGTCCAAAAGGGAAACCCAAACATCATTTCATAGGGTGACACCCCCAGATCTTACTGGGGTTGGGTTCTAATTCTTAATAATTCTTAATAATTCTTAATAATTCTTAATAATTCTTAATAATTCTTAATAATTCTTAATAATTCTTAATAAGGCCAAAGGGAGACATTTTATCCATGACACTTGGGTTTCAATCATTAGCTTAAATAGAGCTCTTTTAAGAGTTTGATTCATTCTCTCAACCTGACCAGAACTCTGTGGATGCCATGGAGTGTGTAATTCCCATTTTACTCCCAGGGCCTGAACAACTTTCTGCAATATTTGTAATGTGAAATGAGTTCCCCAGTCTGAATCAATCCTGTTTGCCATCCCATATCAGGGAATGATTGATTCTAGAAGTGTTTTACTCACAACATTGGCATTGGCTTTCACAGTGGGTACCACCTCTACCCAATGAGTCACGTGATCTACTATCAGTGGTAAAAATTTCCACCATTGTACCTGGGGAAGCTCTGTAAAGTCTACTTGGATGTTTTGGAAGGGCTCTAAGGCTAGTTGTCACCCTCTTCTGGGTGTTTTCCTCATGATTTTCTTATTCACTTGTTGGCATATCACACACCCTCAGTTACTTGCTTAGCTATTCTGAAAATTCCTTTGCATCCCAAATCCCTTAGAAATTGATCACTTAGCGCTTGTGTACCCGAATGTGTTGTTCCATGTATGCCTTCTAGCATTTTCCTGGCCAGGAGTTTATTCAACATTTGCCTTCCATCTGCTAATCTCCACTTCTCTTTTTTATCTTTCTTGGCTCCTCTTTTAAGGAGTTCTTCCTCTTCTGTCCCACTGAATACAGGGACTTTTGCATTTCTCTCATGGGTGTTAATACTATTATTAGTGTTTTGTCTCTGATTCAATTGCATTTTTAGCCTCTAGATCAGCCTAATTGTTCCCTCGCTCCTCCTGAGTTGCCCCTTTTTTATGTCCTTTAACATACACCACTGCTACTTACTCTGGTAATTGTAAGGTTTCTAACTCTTCTAAAATAATTTTTTTGTGAATCAATCCCTTTCCCTTTGAATTTAATAGCCCCCTCTCTTCCCAATTTTTTCCAAATATATGCACTATTCCAAAAGTGTATTTTCAGTCTGTATATATTGTTCTTCTTTTCTGTGCTAATATATCCAGAGCTTGTTTTAGGGCATACAACTCAGTGCCTGGGCTGACCAGTAGGAAAGTAACTTTATCTTTTCTATGGCTACCAACCCTTCATGCACTATAGCGTACCCCAATACCCTGTGCCCCTTTATTACCTGTGAAGATCCATCGATGTACAATTGTTTTTCACTTTGGAGTGGTTGATCTGTTACATCCTCTCTTACTCTAGTTTGACAGTTTATAACCTCTTGGCAATTATGTATTAGTGCCTCATCTGGTTCTCCATACAAAAACGGGGCAGGGTTGAGTTGGTTACTGACGATTAGCTCTAAAACATTATCTATTAAGATGGCTTCATACTTCAGCATTTGGGAATCAGTGAGCCATTTCTCAGGATACTCGTTACTAAGTCTGGGACATATATCTTCAATTTTCAATTACATGGTTAATTTTTTGCTTTCTGCTATGAGTAGGGAAGTCACTGCCGCACCTGAATGCAGGTTGGCCACCCCTGGCTGACAGGCTCTAGTAATTTTGATAAATAGGCCACTGGTTTCCTGGATCCTCCTCAGTCCTAGGCTAACACTTCATGTGTTACCTCTTTTTCTATATCCACAGACAGATAGAAGGGTTTGTCTAAGGCAGGAAGACTCAGGGCTGGTGCACTGACTAATTTTTGCTTCACAGCTTCAAACGTTTGTTCATTGTCTTTTTCCCACCTAATCTCTCCAATTAACTTTTCACACAAGAACCAGATGGCCTGTGTGTATCCTCCAATCCATAGCCTACAATATCCCAACAGGCCTAAAAACCTTTTGACTTCTTTCTTAGTTTTTGGCCGTGGGAGTGAGACTATTCCTGTAATTCTCTCAGGGTTCAGCCCCCAGCTCCCTTGACAAATCATATGTCCTGGATATTTCACTTCCCTTTCTACAAATTCGAGTTTCCCTTTTGATACCTGAAGTCCTTGGTGCCCCAGAAAATTTAACAACACTATGGTGGATTCCCAAACTTCTTTTTCTTCCCATCCTGAGAGAAGCAAATAATTTACATATTGGATGAGCTTTATCTCAGGTTTAATGGAGAAGAGTTGTGTTACTTCTCCTAGGGCTTGACCAATGAGGTTTGGTATAGTAGGAGGCCTAGTAAAATATCTGTATTGTATTTGAATATCTGTATATAGGCCTTGCCCCGATAAGCCCCGGTTGTTCTTGATGGGCTGCAGCTGCGATGTCCTTAATTGGGCTGCAGCTGTAGCTAGTGAAGAAAACTGGGATAAAAGGGGCTGGGCTTGGTCAGTCAGGGAGAGCCTGGAAGGAGCCCTGACTAAGAAGCAGCAATAAGAAGGAGGTGAAGTCTGTGATGTGAAGAACTGCCCCCAAGAAATATCACCGAGAAGGTACAAGACTTTAGAAATATGTTTGTGACAATATGGGACTTTAGAAATATGAAATACAACAAGATAACAACAGTTTGGCGATTGAGAAAACCCTTGGAGTAACCCAGTCCACTGAAGCTGTTGCTTTCTCCCAGAATCAAGGTTCTCTCTAGGGGCCAAAAACGTATGTTCTGTTCCCGAAAAGCAATCAGATCCCTGGGTCGGAAGATGATCTAGCAGCGACGATTGCGAGGGATAGACGAGATGCGTGGGCTGCTCTGGCCAAAGATACCATGGAAAAGGGAGATCAAGAGTTGATAAGCACGGCTAGTGAGCTGGCTTGTCTGGTTATTTTCACCCCTCAGGCCGGAGGAGGCATACAAGCTACAATCAGTGCTTTAGACTGGAAGATGTTATCTCAGTTGCGAGCCACTGTTAGCCAGTTTGGATTTAAAAGTGAACCAGCCAAGCAAATGCTCGACTATATTTTTGACACCAGTATCCTTCTCGTTAATGATTGTCGTGGCATAGTTAAATTAATCTTTACCCAACATCAACAATTGCTGTTTAATACTCATTGGCAAGTGCTCGTTAGCGAGTGCGTGGCAGTACAAAGGCAGCAGGGTGACCCCCTCCATGGCGTCACTGTTAGTGAGCTTATGGGTCTGGGACCTTTCCTTCGTACTGAGGCACAAGCCTTAATAGGCCAGGAGAAGTGCCGGGAGGCAATGAGGTTAGTCAGACTCGCGATGGAAAGGGAAAAGGAACCAGAAGAGAGACCTGTATATATAGGAATCAAGCAAGGCAGAGAGGAATCATTTAGCTCTTTTATTGATAAGGTTGCCGCAGCAATTGAAAGAGCTGAGGTGCCAAAATATCTTAGGGGAGTATTGCTCAGGGAGTGTGCTCTCCGAAATTGTAATTCTACTACTAGGAGAGTACTTAACACCCTAGGTACTAATTGGACTATAGAAGAGGCATTAGCGAAGATGGCCCTCATATCTACGGGACAGCAGGCTTTTGTGGTAGATGCGATCAAACAGAAATCAGCATCAGGAATAGGCTTGCAAGAACAGGCAAAGTCCTCTCAGAGTCAGGAATTAGCCGCTCTTGCACCTCTCCAAGCGTCAGCTGCATTTGCAAATCAAATAATTGGGGCCAAAAATGCCACTCGGATGACCGGGCACCAACAGAAGTCATCGCTGCAGCATCGGCACCCTCTCCTGTCTCCAACCCGACACCACAGGGAGCCGCCGCGGGGGGAGCGGGGCCGCCGCAGAGGGAGTGACCCGCAGCGCGGAGCGGGGGGGGCCCGTCCGCTCCGGCACAAGCGGCGACCGGAGTGCTTTTCCAGCGCCAGAGCTTGTCTCTCCGCCCCGCAGCTGGCAAAGAGCCTCGGTCTTGGACCTAACAGCCTAATGGATGTAACTTTTGTCAACAAAAGGAAAAGATCCCTGCTGAAACTGAGAAACCAGTGATGGTAAACAAGGAAAGTTAAAGGCACTTTTGTTCTTCCTGGCAGAGACTATGAAATAGGAATCAGCGTACTGTATGCATGGGTCAAATTTCGGCCAGTTTGGCTCAGCATTGGTTATGCTGTCAGAATCACCTGCATTAACATAGACTTTAACATCAGAAGCCCGGATGGTTCAGTCAGTGGAACATCAGACTCTAAAATTATATTTTGAAAAGTTTAAAAATATTAAGATGTGTTGGATTGATTGTATGAGTGAGATTGTATGAGTGTGCTTTTTGGTATAAATGCTGCAGCAAAAATGTGAGAAATGTTGTTTTGGTTTGGTGTTTTGGAGTCAGGCCTGTGGGTGAGTGATAATGAATGCTATATTTTAAGTCTATAGTAAGTTATCTGTTATTAAGTAGTTTAAGTTAAATTATCTAGTAAGTGTCGTTAAATGCTAAATACTATTAAGGTTAAGTTTTGTTAAGTTTTATTAGAATTAAGAGATTTTACATGTAAGTTCTGTTGATCTAAAAATCTGTTAAGTTTAAGTAAAGATAAGTTTAAGTAATGTTAAGTTCTATTAAGTTTAAATATTTTAAGTATTTTAAGTATAAGTGCTATTGAGTTTAAGTGATGCTAGATAGATTTATGCTTTTACAATAGGCGTTTATTTTATGACTTGTGTTCAAAGTGTTGTTGTGAACATCAGAGAAACCTTGCTAGCTGAAAATACAGTTTAGTTATTAGAATTGCCTATTCTTATGTTGCAAAGAGTGTAACACAGTTAGCCCATAGAATTTTGAAGCCAGTTAAGTTCTGTTGATTTGAAAATAAGTCTGCTAAGTTAAATATTTTAAGTGCTTTCTCACCACTCCAAATCAACAAAGGACTGAGAATCGCCCAGCTGATGCCATTTCAGCCAAATGACTAAAGGATTACAGACTGTAAAACTGATTTTGAACTTTTCTGAGAAACCCAAGGACAGAAGGGATCATTTTCAGACTTGCCTGTTCGCCTCCTCTCCAGGTTGGCATGAATGAAATCAGCTAACAGCTTTCTTTTCTTAGTCCAATTACCACCTACCTTGCAATGCCTGATAAGGCCGGACATTGTGGCTCAGCTGGGGGGTGGTTTTAACCCTTTGGGATAACGCGCCATTGCCGGACGACCAGAGAACTGATTGGCATTATTGAATCATCATCTTTCCATATAAAAGGACCGGCAAAAGAGAACTGCCTTGAATGTCACAGCCCACATTGTGCTGCTTGGGTTGCACTGTGTTGCGGGGGTTGTGATAAGACCTTTTGGGTGGATCAGTTGTCGCTATCTCATTTATGGTATAACACCTGTAATTATAGACATACGTGGGAACATAATTGGGAGCGGGCACTACAGAATGAAACAGGGCTAAACACTGCCTTAGCTTTAGACCTTTATGAATCTCATGAGCAGAGAATCTTGGCCTATTATCGGTGGGAGGTACAGTGTATTTTGAAAAGGGTTAAAGCTCAAAGAGCATCATATATAGCCTCTGTAAGGTGTAGAAAACTGGTGCCTTTAACACAACATTCTGTTGTAGGGCCTATAAAAGGAGATCCCAATCAGGCATTAGATAACTGCATTAGAAGGTTACAAAGGTGTGGTCTTCAGGTATCGGGAACAGCAAGGTTAAAAACTGATAAGAAAAAGAAGGTCAAAGTAAAAACAGAAAAATGAGGTTTACTTTTGTTATATTGCTTGGTGTAGTGGTAGCTGAAGAATTAAGGGTAACACATTTTAGTCAACCTAGAGATAATGTATGGATAACACTTGCTAGACAGATTAATCAGTCATCGCTTTGTCTCAGCCTTGGAGGAGTTACTAATCCATTTCGAACATGTTTGGTAGGGCTTCCAGTATGGTCTCCTCAAGAATTTTGTAGTCTTATTAATAACTGTGCCTTATGTATGCGCAATATGGTAAATAATAAATTGCCTGCACAAAGAGGGTATACTGCCAGTCAGAGTGACGGCTACCGTCAATGTCTGCTAATTCAATCACTTAATACTCCTTTGCATTCCCCACATGAGAAGTTAGTTCTTTTTGGAAGTGCAAATGCTAGCATGACCAGCACTTCCAACGGTGGGTGGTTCAGCTTTGATTACTCTAATTCTCAAAAGATGAATCAGCATAAACAGACATGGGCTACTCTGGATTCATCTCTAAGCCCAGACATAGTGTCCAAACAGCTTTATAACCAATGTAAAGGCTCTAGGATCATGACACCTAAGAAATTACCTACAGGAATATTTCTAATTTGTGGAGATAGAGCCTGGAATGGTATAACTGCCCAACCTCAGGGTGGACCTTGTTATTTAGGCAAGTTATCATTATTCCACCCTAATATATCTGTGTTAATGCAACTAAGTCATAAGACAAGCAGGCAAAGGCGCAGCTTACATAACTTAGACTGTAGTCAAATAGGAGATCCCTGGTTCTGGAGTAAATTTAAACAAGTGATGGTTTCAGCTCTCCTACCATGGGGTGCTGCAAGCAAAGCAATGACTTTAGCAAAACAAATAGGGTGTTGGGCTAAGGGTGAATTGAATAAGACCTCACAGATATTAGATATGTTGGCTGCAGATGTGCAAAGTTGTTAGAGCTGCCATAGATTTTTTGCTGCTAGCACAAGGCCATGGGTTTGAAGACTCTGAAGGGATGTGTTGCATGAATTTATCTGATCATTCTGTATCTATTCATGCTAAGATAAAAAAGCTATGGCTAGGGCTTAACAGCCTTAAGGAAGAAGAAGGATTGGGAATTGATGAATGGCTTAAAAGCTTAGGATTGGGACCATGGTTAAGAAACCTTGTAATATATGTTATAGGGATATTAGGTGTACTCTTATTGCTCTTACTTATATTACCTTGTTTCTGTAGCTGTATCCAAAAAATGGTTAGTAGGATGATAGAGAAAACCTGGCAAAAAAACCTCCTTTCTCAAAAAAAAAAAGACAGGGGAAATGTCGGGAGTTTAGTTCAAGCATGGCTTAAAGAAAAAGGCCATGAAGGCATACAGTGAGAGAAAAGTAAAAGGTAGTTGCAAAGCAGTTCCAAAAGCAGTTCCCAGCCTGATTTCTATAAACAATTAGACTTTCTCAGGCATCACTTTATAAACAATAAGGTTCTCAGACAGTCTTCCCATAACAAGCGAAACACCCTCTCTGGGAAAAGATGGCACCCTGGGAACAGATATGGAAGTTTTGGGAACCTTTCATACCACAGTGGGAACACTGGCTTTGTTTTGTGTAAACAATTAACGGTATTGTAAAACAAAAGGAGTGGTTAGAGTTTTCTCTGTTTGCCTATCATAAACTTGGATTTTGGAATATGCATGAAGTTCGTTAACACTGTTATTTAAAGTGACTGATTGATCAATAAATCGGAGTTCAATGCATTAAAGGATGGTCGTCTCACCTTCACTTCAACAATTAATTAATATGGTAAAGTATGAGCAATACAGCGCTGGGTACAGTGGGGGAAGTTTTCCCTCCAACTGCACACTGATAGTTGAGGCTTACAGGTATTTATAGGGGTACTCATCAGCTTTCTCAGCAGTTTCTATTCCCAATTTTTATGTCACAATTCCATACCTTTTGTGATTAGTTTTCCTCAGGATGTATCCCAGAAAGGAGTATGCCCAGATGGTGGTGGTTCAGTTTCTGAAAGAAGGAAGGAATCTCCCAGATGGCATGGTCCAGATTCCAGTTGTGGGTCCACCTTTTAATTGCAGAGACTATAAATCTCAAAACAGTGATGTCCAGCTTCCCTTGGTTAAAACTATTAATCCATGAGTTGATGTTCATCTTCCTTTCTCAAGCTGCTTTTCACTGTTTTGTAAGGTGTGAGATAAGCATGTTTCCTTTATATATATTCGAAAGCTATAGTTTCAAAGATCCTTACTACAAGCAATATTCTAAAATTATAATTCAACAGGTTATTATTGCAAAACTCTTTAAGGCTTAGCTACAAGCATAAAGTTCTTGTCAAAAAGCAACATCCCTAAAGATTTAATTCCAATGCTCCTAAATCAACTTAAGACTTATCAAGGTTAATTACGAACAAAAGATAGGTTCAAAGCTATGCTTTACTTTCCTTAGTAATTATTAGAAATCGTCTTTATAACTGTCCCATGTTCGCTTCCCACCCATATTACAATCACAAATACCACGTTGCCTGTATGAACCTGACACGAAACACAGCTTTGTATTTCACAGGGGGGCACAGGGACGGCTCCTGTGAGAAGCTGCTGGAAGCTTCCACCGTGTCTGGCACAGCCAATTCCTGGTGGCTTCAAAGATGGACCTGCTGCTGGCAAAGGCTGGGCCAGTTACAAATGGTGGCAATGCCTCTGTGATACCAGATTTAAAAAGAAATCAAAATAGAGATTGTGGCGCAGTTTTAACTCCAGCCAGAGGAGAGCAGAGGGAGAACATGTGAGAAGAACAACTCTGCAGACATCAAGGTCAGTGCAGAAGGAGGGGCAGGAGGTGCTCCAGGCCCTGGAGACCCAGGCAACCTGCAGGAGAGCCATGGAGAGAGGGGCCCTGCTCCCAGGCTGGAGCAGCCTGTCCCTGGAGGAATGCACCCCCTGGAAGAGTGACCCATGCTGCAGCAGTTTGGGAAGGACTGTTGGCCCTGGCATGGACTCACACTGCAGCAGTTTGCAGAGGGCTGCTGCCCCTGAAATGGACTCACATGGGAGAAGCTCCTGCAGAACTGTCTCCCTTGGGAGGGACCCACGGTGCAGCAGGGGAACCACTCCTCTCCCTGAGCAGGGGCAAAGCCATGGGTGATGAACTGACCATAACCCCCATTCCCTGTCTCCCTGCACTGCTGGGGTGGGAGGCAGAGCTGGAAGGAGGGAGCTGGGGGGCTTATTTTATTTCCCCTTTTCCTGCTCTGACCTTGTCAGTAATAAATGAATTTCATATCTCTAAGTAAGCCTGTTTTTCCCAGGACAGTATTTGATGAGTGATCTCACCCAGTCCTTATCTCAACCCACAAACCCTTTATTAAATTTTCTTTGTCCAGCTGCAGAGGGGAGTGAGTGAGCAGCCCACATGGATGCCTGGCATTTGGCCTGGGTCAACCCACGACACCTTGGTACCACAGGGTCACAATGGACCCTTGGTTCTATGGGGTCTCATTGGCTCCATCAGGCCCTGCAGGGCCACTTCATTCAACAAGGCCCCAACAGTGGTCTCCAGGATTCCATGAGGCCCTGCAATGTTAAAATGGACCTTTGGATCCATGGGGGCCCACAGTGTCACAATGGGCTCTTTTGGTCCTACAGCTTCACAATGGCCCCTGGGTTCCATGTGTCCTGCACAGTTCCATGAATCCTTACTTCCACAGGGTCCTGTAGGGTCACAATGGTCTCCTTGGTTTCATGGTGCAAAAGTTGCCATAATTTCCATGGTATCACATCTGCCCTTGGATCCCAAGAGGCCCCAGAGTGTGACAATGGCCCCTCGCTTCCATGATGCCCTGCAGTGTCACAATGGTGCCCATGATTCCATCAGGCCCTGCAGTGTCACCATGGACAGTTGGTTCAATGACACTCCACAAAGTCACCACGGCCCCTTGGTTCCACAGAGCCCCACTGTGTCACTGTGGTCCCTTTGCTTCCAAGGTTTAGAAGTGCCAGAATGACCCTTTGGTTCTATCAGGCCTTGAAGTTTCAAAATGGTCTTCACAATTTCATGAGCACCCCCTGTGTCACAAGAGACTCTTGGTTCCCTGAAGTTCTCCAGTGTCACAATGGGCCCTTGGCTCCACGAGGTTTGGTAGAGTCACAATTGACTCCCTGGTTCCATGAAGCCCTGCTGTGTCACAATGCCCATGTTTCTATGAGCGTCCATGGTGTCACCACGGCCTCCTTGGATCCCCAGTATCATCATGGTCTCCTTGGTCCCATCCAGACCTTGTAACAAGAGATAGGGAGCCATTTTGGGCCTTAGATGAAAGGCTTCAGAACTCATGGTTGTGAGGCTGTGTCACTGATTAGAAACAAAACCCACCTGAATCTGAATGTGAAATATCATCTCAAGTACCTTCAATCCCAGCCTCGACAGAGGTAGAAAATACAAACAGAGATTCCACAGTAAATCAAAAACAGGGACCATATTTTGAATGCAGCCAAACGCCTTCAACTGCATTCAAATGCGCTCACTATGATGGGGAGGTGATAATCCCCTATTCCAAGAGTGAACTTAAGAAGGGCTGACTATTGAAGGAACTGCAGAGAACCACAATATAAGAAAAGCAGGTGGCACAGGTGATTCTGGGATAGGGAGACCAGAAAGCAAGAGCAGATGAACCAGCGCAGTCGCCACCAAGAAGATCACGTTCACACGCTGTGGGCAGCAACCCCATCAGGCCGTGCCACCATCCCCTGGTACAAGGGGGGTCACAATGGTTCATTTCACTGATCTCAGGGTGCAAAGACACACAGCAGGGGACTTTCAGTATTAACCAAAACAAATGCACCTTTTAGTGAGTGCCCACAGCAGATGCAACACAAGGATTAGAAAGGAGATAAAGGACAGAGAGACAGAGAAAAGGAGGGGGGGAATGGCTGCCAACAGAGAGATGAAATCCTCGTGGTCTGGCCAATAGATCCGTCTGGTCACGTCGGGGAGAGTCTCAAAGTCTTTGGTTAACTCAGGGCTCTTATAATCTACCGCCGGGAGGGGAGCAGGACGGCACATGGAGGGAACAGTGGAGAATAAATCCATTGGGAACAGGTACAGACAGTCCATTTCTGAACGGCACAAACCGGTGCCAGCAGTGAGCGGGGCCCGTTGTTTCTGGACTGGTTCCTATGGGAAACATCCCGCTTCCCATGGCAGACATCCCGCTCCAGTCAGGCCAGCACCCCTGGGGGGGGGTCTCAGTCTCAGTCCTTGGGGAGGGCTTCAATCTCCATCCTTGATGACGGCTGTGAGGCAGATGAGGGATCTCTGGACTGTCTCTTACAGACTGACATCCCTAAACATAAAAATAAATGTGCATTTCCTATTAAAAATAAAATTTACGGAATTAGGAAAATTATTTTTATTATTTATAATAGTATTATTCTATATTGGTATCACAAAATTTTAATATTTGTATTTAAAAATCAATACCTTTTTAGGAAGCAAAAAATTTATTGGTCATTAGTTCTAAGTAACACAATTCCTAACATTAATTCATTGACCAGTGTGGCTATTGATTTCTACTTCTTTAGTCTAATCTGTCCTATTTTAAATCCTTTTGTTATCTTTTTTATCCTTTTCAAAGACAGGATAAAAGAGGCCACTTTGCGGTCCGTGGAGACATTTCTGGGGCACATTTAGGGCAGTTTTGGGTCTGGAGAGGGAATTCAGAGAGAATTTGAGGGTCTGGAGGACACTTGGGGGAGCCGGGTGGGCACTTGGTGGGGCACTCAGGGATTCCAGTTCGGGGTTCGGGGCAGCACTTGGGAGTCCAGGGTGGCCTTTGGAGGGAGGGGAGGGGATTTGGGGCCCTTCGGGGTCCGGGCGGGCCCTTGGGGGGCTCTGACGGGGCTCACTGGGGCGCGAGCGGTGATGGGAGTTGTAGGCGCGGGTCTAATGCAGTTTAACGGGGCCGCGGAGCATAAGGGGAGTTAGAGGCGCAGCTGCAATAGAGGTCGGTGGAGGTACGGGGCATGACGGGAGATGAAGTCCCGGCTGAAAGAGCACTGGGCATGTGCCGCGGAGCATGATGGGAGCCGTAGTCCCGGAAGTGGCTCCAACGCTTTGTTTGGAGGTTCGGGAAGGCACTTGGCGGACACTTCTGCATCCGAGCCACTACTTGAGATCCTCGGAGGAACGTAAACGGTTCGAAAGAACTTGCCGGGAGCTCGGGGAGCTCTAAGAGGGCTCTTTAGGGCGCGGGGCACCGCAGGAGTTTTGGGCGTGGGACTGTGTTCTGAGGAGCTCTGGGGCCGTGGGGGATGACAGGAGATGAATTTCCACAAGTGGCTGTACCGGGCATCTGTGGGGTTGGGAGCACTCAGGGGGTCCGGGGACGCTTTTGGGGGGACCTGAATGGGCGCTGAGGGGACACTGAGGGATCCTGGAGGGTCTGGGGGACACTTAAGGGACAAAGGGGTGGCGGATCCCGGGGTTCTGTGGAGCGCGGGGCATGACTGGGGTTGTAGTCCCGGCTCCAATGGGGCTCAATGAGGCCGCGGGGCATGACGGGAGTTGTGGCTACCGTAGGCACCGTACCCGAGTCTCCGATCTCTGGCGCTGATTGGCTTCGGGCGGCGATGGGCGGGAGTCTCGGCAAATGGGATGCGGCAGAGGCGGGAACAGCCCATTCAACATCTCCAATCCCTCCCAGTACAGCCCGGTTCATCACCAGTACAGCCCACGTCATCCCAAGTAGAACCCAGTTCAACCCCAGTGCCCCTCCAATCCCTCCCAGTAAAGCCCAGTCCCTCCCAATACACCCGAGTTTATACCCAGTCCCTCCAAGTTCCCTCCAATGCAGTCCACAGGCTGCCCCAGTGTCCCCAGTCCTCCCCACAACGGCCCCAGTGTCACTCCCAGTATGTCCCAGTGTCTCCCACAGCGTTCCCAGTGTTCCCCAGTATGTCCCAGTCCTCCCCAGTGTTTCCAAGGACAATTTAATTTCTCACGGTGGCCGTGGCAGCCAAACCCAGCAGTGGGGTCAGTGCAGTGCCCATGGCCACAGCCCCTTGCAGGGCCCAGCGCAGCTTGGGCTGATGATCCACCCTCACAGCTGGCCCAGGGCAGCTCTGCAGTGCCTTTGGTGGCACCTGGGGCTGGCACACACCTGGGCAGTGTGTCTGTTTGCAGTGGGAAACTCAGCAGTTTGAGATTGCTGCAACAAGTACAAAAAGGGAAAACTCCTCTCAGGCTGGGTGCAGCCAGCTCTGCAAGCACAGCAGGGCCCAGGGCAGTGAGGACAGACAGGATGGGGCTGGGCAATGTGGAGCAAGGTTGTGCACACTGGGTCAGAGCTCCAGGCACAGCTTCTGTGAGCAAGCCAGACCTGCTGAGGAGAGACCCTGGGTCAATATCAATCACAGAATGCTGCTCTAAGGAGAAATTTAATAAAAGACACCCTTTAAAATAGGAATGTATATTTTATTACTGCTCTTTGAAATCTTTCTCCATAACTGGACTAGGAAAACTTTAATGACTCTCTCAGGGCTTTGCTGTTGTTTACATCAGACTCAGTCCTTGAGAGTGTCTTGAAAAAACTTCTCAAGAACACAAAGTTATATTTGACTCCAAATTTTCTTGAAGTTTTAATGGCTCCCGCTGAGGGACATGACTGCCTGCCTCTTTCTGCCCACACAAAGGCTCCTGGGGCACATGCTGCACTACAGCCCTGCCCTGGCAGGGAAATTCCTTTCTGTTTGGGTCCTGTCTGGCTCTCCCTGTCTGCCCCTTGCATTAATTCTTTCTTCCTCTGGCTGTTCTCTATTGTGCCAAAAGGATCCAGCATCTCTGAAACCTCCCTTCAGTCCCTCCCAGGGCTCCTCTGCTGTCCTCAGTCTCCACTCCACTGAGCACAGAGCTGCTTTGTACCTGTACATGAATTTGCTGTTTCAGAGGGTGTCATTTACTCAGGCCTGAGCTCTAGTGAGGGATAACTCCCAATCTCACATGGACATTTAATTTTACCAGCGTGTTGCTTCTATACAGTCACTAAATGTGAATTACAATGTGCCCATTTCCATAAAACCCACCCCAAGTTCCCAGATTCAGTCCTTGTTTTCTCTATCCCTGCACCCTTGAGCCAGATGTTTTCTTCTTCTCTTCCAACCATCCTTGCTGGGAAAGCAGCCCCTGCATGCCTTGTTCCTGTGCTGAAAGTTCCCAGGCACAGTAAAAATTGAATGAACCCTTTTGGTATCAGCCCCAGGCTCTGTGTGGGCAGGCAGAGGCAGGCAGGAGGCAGAGCTGTCAGCAAAGGAAGGGCCCAGCCAGGTGGGGCAGCCGGGGGATGCCGACAGCCTGCAGGGACAGAGGCGCAGGGCAGGGACACCGTGGGACAGCCTGGGCTGCACAGGGCACAGGGATGGGCAGCAGCTGCAAGACAGCCCTGCCAGAGCCAACTTGGGCAGCACTTTGGCCATGGCTGCTGGGCCTGGGCCTGAGGCAGGAGCAGGGGACAAGTGACCCTTGCAGGGCTGGGGCCTCATTGCCTCCTTGTCCCTGCTCAGCAGCCTGGCAGGGGCCGCCCCATGCTCCTGCCCTTGGTATTGAACATGCCCACATGCCAGTGCCCATCCCAGGAAGAGCCCTGAGCAAGGAGGGAGGGACAGGATCTGCCTGGCCAGGGGCTGGGGCTCAGGCCTGGGCTCTTTGCATTCCTCAAACACATCCAGGTTTGCTCAGCACCAGAGACACCTTTGCCTTGTTTGTCCCCAGCTGTCATCACTGCCTCCAGTGTTCTGCTCTAACTGGAACCTGGGGACACTTTCCCAGTGGTGTCCCTCAGTGGGACACATTAAAACTTCAAGAAAATTTGGAGTTTAAATTTAGCTTTGTGTTATTGACTCTCAAAGACTGAGTCTGATGTAAACAACAGCAAAGCCCTGAGAGGGTCATTAAAGTTTTCCAAGTCCAATCATGGAGAAAGATTTCAAAGAGCAGTAAGAAAATATACATTCCCATTTTAAACGGTGTCTTTGATTAAATTTCTCTTTAGACCAGAGGTGATTGCAGCATTCTGTGATTGATATTGACCCAGGGTCTCTCCTCAGCAGCTTTGGCCTGCTCACAGAAGCTGTGCCTGGAGCTCTGACCCAGTGTGCACAACCTTGCTCCACATTGCCCAGCCCCATCCTGTCTGTCCTCACTGCCCTGGGCCCTGCTGTGCTTGCAGAGCTGGCTGCACCCAGCCTGAGAGGAGTTTTCACTTTTTTGGGGTTTTTTTGAAGCAATCTGAATCTCCTGAGTTTCTCACTGCAAACAGACACACTGCTCAGGTGTGTGCCAGCCCCAGGTGCCACCAAAGGCACTGCAGAGCTGCCCTGGGCCAGCTGTGAGGGTGGATCATCAGCCCAAGCTGCACTGGGCCCCTGCAAGGGGCTGTGGCCATGGGCACTGCACTGACCCCACTGCTGGGTTTGGCTGCCACGGCCACCGTGAGAAATGAAACTGTCCTTGGAAACACTGGGGAGGACTGGGACATACTGGGAACACTGGGAATGCTGTGGGAAACACTGGGACATACTGGGAGTGACACTGGGGAGGACTGGGACATACTGGGAACGCTGTGGGAGACACTGGGACATACTGGGAGTGTCACTGGGGAGGACTGGGACAACCTGAGGACACTGGTGGCATTGCGGAGAAAACTGGGGACACTGGGGCATCATATGGATCAGGTTGGGAGGAACTGGGAACGACTGGGAATGAACTCAGGTGTATTGGGACAGACAGGGCTGCACTGGGAGGGACTGGAGGGCCACTGGGGTTGAACTGGGTTCTACTTGGAATGAAATGGGCTGTAGTGGGGTTATATTGGTCTGTACTGGAATGGGCTGGACTGTCCCTGGAAGGACTGTAGGAGGGTGATTTGGCTGTTCCCGCCTCCGCCACATCCTATTTGCCGAGGCTCCCACCCATCGCCGTTCCCAGCCAATCATCACTAGGAATCTGGGCCTAGGGGCCGTGCCCAGAAAGGCACCATATTTTCTCCTTGCATACAACTCCCATCACACCCCGCGGCCCCATTAAGCCCCATTGGAGCCGGGACTACAACGCCCGTCATGCCCCGCGCTCCACAGTACCCCAGGATCGCCCCCGTCTGTCCCATCAGTGTTCCCCAGACCCTCCACGATCCCTCAATGCCCCCTCACCGCCCATTAGGGAGCCCCCGAAAGCGTCCCGGACCCCCTGAGTCCTCCTGACCCCACAGATGCTCGGTACAGCCACTTGTAAAAATTCATCTCCTCTCATCCCCTGCGGCCCCAGAGCCCCTCGGAACACAGTCTCGCGCCTAAAACTCCTGCCGTGCCCAGCGCCCTAAAGAGTCCGGTTAGAGCTCCCCGTAAGTTCTCGAGAGGGTTTCAAGTCGCGGCTCGGACGCAAAAGTGTCCCCTAACAGCCGTGGCGGACCCCCAAACATCGTGATCGAGCCACTTCCGGGACTTCAGCTCCCATCATGCTTCGCGGCGCACGTCCGGCGCTATTCCAGCCGGGACTTCATCTCCCGTCCTGCCCCGCGCCCCACCGAGAGTCATTGTAGTGGCGCCTCAAACTCCCGTGATGCTCCGCGGCCCTATTAAATCGTTAGATACCTGCGCATACAACTCCCATCACCCCCCGCGCTGAAGAGAATCCCGTCAGAGCTCCCCCAAGGGCCCGCCCGGACCCCGAAGGGCCCCAAATTCCCCTCCCTGACCTCCAAGGGCCCCCCTGGATCCCCAAGTGCTGCCCCGGACCCCGAACTCTCCGTCGGGATCCCTGAGTGCCCCTCCAAGTGCCCACCCGGCTCCCCCAAGTGTCCTCCAGACCCTCAAGTTCTCTCTGAATTCCCTCTCCAGACCCAAAACTGCCCCAAATGTGCCCCAGAAATGCCACCAGGGACCCCAAAGTGCTGCCCCTTGACCCTGTGTGAGAAAAAGATGAGATGAAAAAGATGATAAAAAAGATGCTAAAAAGACGACAAATATAACTAATTACCATAAAGAGGAAGAAATAAGTCGCCAAGAAATAATAATTAATTTATGGAAGGAATTGTGTTTTTAATTAATTAAATTAATTAATGAATGAAAGGAATTCTTAGCATGAGAGACAATTTTTTTTTATTGCTAAAAAATGTATAGATTTTTAAAGGAAAATATAAAACTAATGTGATAAAAATAATAAAAATATAATTATAAATTAGAATATTATGTTTATAACTTTATTTATTAATTAAAATTTTTTATAAGGAAAAATACTTTCATTTTTTTATGTGTTTTGAGATGTCAGTCCCCGGTGGGCCATGTCAGACAGAGTGAGGTTGGGGGTGAGGAGCAGCTTGTCCAGACAGGGTCAGCCTGCAAGGGACTCATTCTTCTCCCTGCCCAGACCTCCTAAGGAGACATTCAGCATCAAGATCACCTGGGAAATGCTTCTGTCCCTTCTTCTCTGAAATGAAAACAAAAAAAAAATATTCCGTTGACTGAAAAGAAAAATCATGAGGTGCACATTGGAATCTTCCTCCTGAAAAGAACTCCAAACTGACTCCAATCCCTGCACAAGCCCTGTAGACTCAAAGACAATGGAAGGGAGACCAAGAACTCCTGAGGCCTTTCTATATTTTAACCAGCCCCACGGTGGATTTGGGGCTGGCTCCAAGAGCCTCAGGCACGCAGAGAAGGATGGAGAAGCTGCTCAAGGAGTCAGCAGCAAAACTCCAAGTGCCTTGGAGCATGGCTGGGCCCCAGCGAGGGCAGGGAGTGCCCAAGGCTGCCCAGGGCCTGGTGAGAGCAAATCCTTGAGGGCAGGATTGCAGGGAGCCCAAGGCTCTGAGCAGGGAACTGCAATGCTGAGCAAGGCCTGGCTTGGCTGGGTTTTCTCTCCTTTCAAGAGTCTCTGGGTAGCCACTGTTGGTTTCAGGTCCATGGTCCCTGTGCTGCTCTTGGCCTGTTCTGGTTAGGGTGACGAAGGCAAAAGCTCTGACCATAGTCCTGATGTTGTGTTATGTTTTCTCTGGTTAGAGGCGTTAATTTAATTCTTCATTTGCATGGCGGCTTGTTGTTCTAGGGGTTTTTGTTAGGTCATTCTTTTCTGTTATGTCTTCTGGGATTTTCATATTTGGTTATTATCTGACACAGTCCTCTTCTTTATGGTGTTGGGCAGTTCAACAATTTAGATGGGAGTGGGAATGATAGTAAAAGATTCTAAAATCATAAAATTCGGGGAATTAGAAAGAAGCTAGACATAGTGGGGCCATAGAAAAATGTTAAAATAGACTCTGGAAATGTTAGGCTTTGTGTTTGCCAGATCATGTGAATTTGCACCTGTGTAAGCAGTATATGATAAAAGATATAATTGGTAGATGTGATGATTGTTTAGTAATTAAATACAATTATTGTATAATCATTAGAAGAATTCTGAGAAACTATGTTAGATGTTTGGGGGGGGGTCACGATGAGCCCATGCTTGGCTGAAATCTATGTATACAATAGAACAATATAAGTTTAATAATTAACATTAAAGTTATATAAGGATTGACTATAAAAACATGTTTGTCCCGAATGCATGTCGGAGACAGATTTGGGGTTGTAACCCTGACACTCAGAGCTCCTCAATAAAAGCACCTGCATAGAATCACTCTCGTGATTATGTGCTTCTGAACGCTGACAGGAGCAGTGGGGGGAACACCTTACAGTGAGGGGATTTACATAATTATAAATCCTTTAACTAGCATTGGAACTTGACATAACTGTTAAACATTCAACAAACAATCTATGACTAACGTTGGAACTTTATATTAACTCCTTTAACAATGAACTTTATATCAACTCCCTTAACAATGTATTCTCTACAATTTCCCCCTCTAATTGTTCGATTGGGCTCAAGCTTGCATCAATTAGCAATTGTTTCTTCTTGAAAGTACAATTTTTAATATTGGTTGTAAATTTGCTTGGCATCTTCATGTTCTTGATCATTCATTATCATGATTACTTTTACTTCTTTTTTATTAAGCTCTTTTGGTATCATTACACTTGCTTGTACAGCAGATGCTACAACTCGGATTATACAGGGGAGCATGCAAGGTAGGAGGATCAAACCAGCAATTTCACATAAGATGAAAAAGGTTTTTTTTCCCCACCAGTTTCCTTTTAATGACCAGAAATTGTCCCACCAGCTGGTATCGAATGTAGGGGTCCACTCTGGTGTTCCAACATAAGCTAACTTCCAGATTTCCTTTGAGATATTTCTAATGACTTCACTGCAGTCATCCATTTCTAAGCAGCACTCAGAGGAGTTAAATTTTCCACGTATGCTTCCATCATCAGCTAATAAATAATCTACTGCTAGTGTGATTTGATACACTACAGTTCTAGTCTGGGATAGTTGGTCATTTATGTGGTCTAAAGCTAGACAGGCTCGGTTCGATACCATCTCGAGTACTGCCTGTAATCTCAGAATCCGATTTAACCCCATATAAATTGGGGTCCGGTGTCCCCAGGACCCATCTTGAGCCCGGGTTGCCGATCCATGAGTGCAAATTATTTCCTGGGGGTTCCATACTGTGTTTTTCCGTGTCTGTGTTCCTCCAATTTCAACTAAGTTTCTTTTTGGTCAGCTAGATTTCTTGAAATAATCACATACTGGGACCCCTAGGTTAAATCCAGACTCTTTTGGGAGTAAGAAAAATGACGCTTTAATAATTCCGATAGTGCAAGTGCTGCTCCACTCCCCGGGTAATTCAGTGTAAGCCACATTCCCACATATCCAAACCAGGTTTTCTGGAGCTTTCCAGGAAGCATCACTGAGAGTCATTGGAAATTCCCAGTACTTGGATATTTCTCTCACTCCCCAGAATGGGTCTATTCCTCTTATTCCTTTCTTTCTTTCTTTATTTATTACTTTATTTCTTCCTTTATTTATTCCTTTATTTATTCCTTTTCCAGTACACTCATGGAGTTTAGATCCTTCTCGGTAGATACAGCCTGTTTCTTTCTTCCCAATGGATTTTCAGTGTTAAATTTATTATTTTAAATTATTATTATTATTATTATTATTATTATTATTATTATTATTATTATTATTATTATTATTATTATTATTATTATTATTATTATTATATTAATATATAACATAACATAACATAACATAACATAACATAACATAACATAACATAACATAACATAACATAACATAACATAACATAACATAACATAACATATATTATATTATATTATATTATATTATATTATATTATATTATATTATATTATATTATATTATATTATATTATATTATATTATATTATATTATATTATATTATATTATATTATATTATATTATATAATATTATATTATATTATATTATATTATATTATAATTTATTGTATTATATATAATAGATTCTATATTGATTAATTAATAGTATTATTATATATAACTTATATATAACTAATATGTAATTAATATTAATAATATTAATTAATGTATATTATATATATTATATAATATATATAATTATATATATTATATACATTTAATATTATTTTATATATAATATATATGTTATATAATACATAATATATATTATACAATTATAATATAATATAATATAATATAATATAATATAATATAATATAATATAATATAATATATGTTATATTATATATATTATAATATATATGATATATATAATATATATTAATCAATATTATCATATATAATAATATAATATAATATAATATAATATAATATAATATAATATAATATAATATAATATAATATAATATAATATAATATAATATAATATAATATAATATAATATAATATAATATAATATAATATAATATATGTTATAGTATATATTATATTAATATTATATGTAACATTAATACATAATAATATTATTTTATTATTATTATAATATTATTAAAATAGTATTTTAATAAATTAATATTACTTATTATTATTTAATAAATAATATTTTAATAAATTAATAATGATATTCATTATTTAATAAAAATTAAAATTAATAAGTTTAAATGGTATTGTTTATTATTTAATAAATAATATTTGTTTTTCCAATACAGAAAAAATAAATAATACTTCCAGTATTTATTGGGTTCTCTAGGGACCTACCCAGCTACTGGATGTTTTATTTCTAAATATCTCTTACAGGATATTTCTCCTACTGGGGTTTTATAAATTTATACATTTTATACATTTTCCCTTTCGTAGATATACACTACTCTTCTCCAATTATTTTAGACTTCAATTCCCACCATTCTTTTCCTCTTTGTCCAATAGCTGGTACCTTTTGTCTTGTTTGTGTCCATTTTAAGATTTCTATTGGTCTTAAGCTGATCCCTTCCCAAGGCCAGACTTCGGCCATTTGTGTATTTCCACAGATCCAGCAATTAGTTAAATGTAACTCTTTCCTGATCTTTTCCACTAAATCTATGAATAAGTTTTTCCCATGAGATGTTTCTAGGTCTTCTTTCTCATTTACTGATGTTGTTACTTCTTTCTCTTTTATTAAGTTTGCTGTGCGTTTTTGATTGGACTTATGTTCAAAGCCAAGGCAAGCATCTGCTATAGGATGCTTCCCAAGCAGTCATTGCAGTCATTCTATATTTTGTGAAATCCAATAAGTCTTCCCGTGCCCTGGACAGGTTGCTAACAGAGAGAGGTTGACACAGTTTAGGTTTAAATTTGTATGTACTCGTATTAAAGATCCGGTTTCTTCCCCTCTGTAAAGGGGGTGGTAACATTTAGCACATGGGCTCTTCTGACTTCCCAGTGTGATGTTAAACAAGTAAGATTAGTAAGAGCATTCCCAGGAGTCTGGTATGAGGCATTCCCCTAAACTCTACAATTACTGAGCTGCACCCAGTGATTGGAGTGGCTGGTTTTAGGCGGAATGTAGACTCACCCAGCCTTGCCTCCTGGTTATGCTTTTCTCCTATGGAAGAGCTCATTGGTTTCAGTACAGAGTTTTTATTCTCTCAGTGTCAACACATTTGACTTTTCTTTACTAATTTATTTTTGCCCTGACGGATGTTCTGTAGGAGATTACTTTATACACTAAGATTGGAGTAAACTGGGGTATTTTAACTTTTTAACACAAAAACATTCATCTAAAAACCTTGAACTCAATGGTCAGATGACTTTAAGAATTTTCGGTATCCAAAATTATAGATAAAATACTCACACCAAACAAATAACAAGGTATTTACTCTTATGCCTAACCCTACAAAATAATAGTATGATTTTATGCTAATCCTACAAAATCATAATACACCTTATGCCTAATCCTACAAAATCATAACATACGCCGAAACAAACAAAGGCTCCAACGCAAACAAAAAATTCTTCATTCTTTAATAAACACTAACTAATAATACATGCAACAGGAAAGTATCTACTTTTCAAACTCAGAAGTAAAATATAAATAACATTAACTGCAATTTTTAACAGTTCTTAACAAGTTTTGATTATTTAAACAGTTCTTAACAAGTTTTTGACTATAGACAATCTCCAATAGTCTTTAGGTCTCCTCTGGAGGGTTAGCTTTAGATTGCCTGAGTGATTAGTCACAATCCATTCATTAGAAGACTTAGTAGGGGATGTGGTTGGTTTTGACTTTTCAGTGGGAGGTGGTACAGGTCCTTTAGTCTGGGTTATATGTGTCCACCCCTTCTCTTGGGTCATATGGCTGTATTGGTGGTGAGTAGGACCTGAAAATGACCTTCAAACTCAGAGGTTAAAGGTGCAGAGTTCCATGATTTAAGTAACACCCAGTCTCCTGGATTGATGTTATGTCCCTTAGTGTCTAAGGGAGAGGTTTGAAGGACATAGCCCTTTTTCCTAAGATCTTTGAATCTCCTTCCTATGGCCTTTACCTAATTTTGTGTGGCTGTCTCTCCTTCTGGATAAATTCCCGTGCTATACAGGGTTGTCAAGAAGGGGAGTCCTAACATCATTTCATAAGGTGAGACTCTTATACCTGTTTGAGGCCTTGTTCTTATTTGTAACAGTGCTAAGGGTAGACATTTAAGCCAATTCATCTGGCTTTCTGTAACTAATGTAGTTATCGTGTTTTTGATGGTTTTATTCATTCTTTCTACTCTTCTGGAGCTCTGGGGATGCCAATGGGTTGTGCAACCTCCATTTCATTCCCAGGGCTTCAACAACTTGTTTTAAGTCTTGGGCAGCAAAATGTGGACCTCGGTCAGAATCGACATTATTTATCAACCCATATCGGGGAATGATGTTTTCTAGGATTGCTTTTGTGGCTGCTTGGGCTGTCTCTGTTTTTGTCAGGAATGCCTCTACCCAATGGGTGAGGTGATCCACGGTCACTAATAAGTGTCTGTGTCCCTGAACAGGGGACATTTCTGTGATGTCTACCTGCACGCTTTGGAACGGCCGCAAGGACAACTCTCTTCCCCCAGATCAGACAGTACTCTTCTCAATAATTTCTGATTAATTTGTTGGCAAGTTAAACGTCCCTTGGTAACTGCCTTTGCTATGGTACGTACTCCCATGCACATTTGATCCCTTGGAAAGTGGTCACATAAGCCTTGTATTCCCCAATGGGTCAACTCGTGTAACTCCATCATCACCTTTCGGGCTACAGCTTTATTTAAAATTTGCCATCCATCAGAGGTCCACCATTCTCCATTTTCTTTTTGCTGTCCTCTCATATTTTCTAACTCTCTTAATTTTTTCTCATCAAAGGTGGGTCTTTCCTCTGTTCTTTCCCCACTAGGTGTTCCTTCTATCTTAAGAATTTTAATTCGACTACCTTGTTCCAAGGCTACTTCTTTCACTACTTGATCAGCTAATCAATTTCCTTTCATTTTAAGGGTGTCCCCTTTTTGATGTCCTTTTATGTGAACTTTGGCTATCTCTGTTGGTGTCCTCAGGGACTCTATTACTAATTTTCTTAGCTCTTCGTGTATTAAATTTTTGCCTTTAGAATTAAGGTACCCTGTTCTTCCCATGTTTTTCCAAATGTATGGGCAATCCAAGATGCGTACTGGGAGTCAGTATAGATTGTTCTTTTGTCTTTTTCTAGTAAAGGGCACAGATTTCACAGCACCGGGCACACCAATTTGAGGGTAGCTTTCCCATTTCCTCAACTTGCATGTTCTGCCCATCTATGATTGCATACCCTGAGACCTGTTTACTGGCAACCATTTGTGATGATCCATCTGTAAATAAAATTCTCCCATATGGGACGGGCCCTTTTTCTAAATCTTCTCTCACTTTAGTCTGCATTTCAATAATTTCAAAACAATCATGCTCCAGGTCTGTTAACAGCTCTCCTGTGAGGAACTGGGCTGGATTTAAACATTTTGAAGTGACACATTCGAGGCCCTTGGTACTTATTAGGATGACTTCATACTTTAGTATTTGGGAGTCGGTTAGCCACTGAGGGGCCTTGTGACTTAAAACAGCTTTTACATTGTGTGGGGTATGAACCCGGATCTTCCCCTTTCAGGTAAGTTTCTGTGTATCTTCTATTGGGGTGGCTGTTGCCTCTATCACTTGCACACAGGCTGGCCACCCTCTGGCTACTGGATCTGGTAACTTGGAGAGAGATGCGACCGCTTCCTGCATCCTCCCCAATCCCGTGTAAGGACTCCGCAAGCTATCCCTTCTTCCACGTTTACCAATAGGTCAAAGATCTTTTTAAGGTCTGATAGGCTCAGTACAGGGGCAGGGGACAATTTAATTTTCAAATTCTGAAGCTGTTCTTGTCATTTGAGTTCCAGGTTACAGGCTCTGATTCGTTCAATTTGCCATATGGAAATTTAACACTCTTAATATACTGATCAAGCCATAATCTGCAATGCCCAAACAAACCTAGTAATTTTCTAATGTCTCTTTTGGTCTTTGGGGTAGGGATGGACAGAATTCCCAACATTCTCTTGGGGCTTCACCTTTTATACCCTTGGGTGATTATATGTCCTAGATCTGTTACTTCTTGTTCCACAAATTGCAGTTTCTTTTGTGATACTTTTAGGCCTTTTTCCCCTAAGAAATTTAGGAACTCTATGCTAGAACTTCTAACTTTGTCTTGTTCTCCCTCTGATGCAAGTAAATCATCAACATATTGTAAAATATTTACCCCATTCTCAGGTTTAAACTGTTCTAGGAGTTCTAGAGCTTGCCAACAAGATTCGGGGATTCTCTAAACCCCTGGGGAAGACCTGTCCACCTTAGTTGCTGTTTTCTTTTCTTTTTAATGTCCTCCCATTCAAAGGCAAACCAGTTCCGGCACTCTTCAGCCAGAGGACATGCCCAGAAGTCATCCTTTAAATCCATGACTGACAACCATGCATGCTCCTCAGGTACTTGGCTTAAAAGGGTTTACAGGTTTTGTACTGCCGGGTGCCTCACAACCATTCTTTTATTAACTTCTCTTGAATCTTGTGCTAATCGTTAACTTCCATCAGCTTTTCTCAACGCTAGTATGGGAGTATTATGTGGAGACATGCATGGTGCTAAAATCCTTCTTTTAATAGCTGGTCAGTTACTGGGGCTAGTCCTTTCTTTCCCTCTGGGGAAATTGGATACTGCCTTACCCGAATGGGGGAGATGTCTTTCTGCAGCTCTACTTCTATTGGTGGAATATTCAAACAACCAATTTTTCCCTCCCCCACCCACACATTTGGATACATTTCATCTATGTCTCCCTTAGTTAAGACCATTATTTGTACTACCATTTTTCCTTCTTTTGGCATTACTCCAATTTCCAATTTGATTTGTAAATCATATCCTAATAAATCACAACATAACTTGGGGATGTAAATGAACTTAGCTCTCTTGAATTTCCTCTAATTTCTACATCTTCTATAATCTGGGCCTCCAATGGTTCTCCTTTGGCCCCTCATTCTTTGCAGACCTTTATACCGACTGTGATTCCTGTTGGTATTTTAGTCACATATGACTTGTCTGCTCCGGTATCAACTAAAACTTCAAATTCATCATTCTGGGGACCAATCTCAAAATTTACAAAGGGCTCTTCTAGATGATTCATTAAATTCCCCAGGGCATACAACCCTTGACACCCCTATTCCGCATATTTCTTGTCACTTCTTAAGATGTTCTCTAGAGTTTCTTGCTCCCAGGCTATGGCTTCATCTAATTGGAGTTTCTTACAGTTTCTCTTTAGGTGTCCTTTCTCTCCACAGCAATAACAATATTTGTCACTGAGTAGAGCCCTCGCCCCTTTTGGTCCAATAAAACCTTTGTCTCTTCTAAGTGGTTCTACTGGCGTGTATTTCTACTGGCTCCCACACTTTCTCTGGCTATGGCTGCCATAATTTTAATTTTTTGTCTTTTCTTCTTCTCTTCCTATATATACTCTTATGGCTTCTCACAGCAGTTCATTAATACTTTTTTCCTGCCAGTACTCTATTCTTTCTAACTTTCATCTGATATCTTTTCAGGATGTAGTGACAAATTGTACCTTGAGAAGGACTTGGCCTGTCGGAACCCAGGACACACCTCTGGGTGCCCGGGAGGACATGTGCCCCTGGCAGGGGGCTGGGGATCCCTGGCAGCGGGCTGGGGAGTCCTGGCAGGAAGCCAAAGACGCCTGGGATTTTGATCTTAACCCATGGAGCAAATTACCACCCTTGTATGAAGAATTACAAGTCACAAAATTTAAGTAGAATGATAATGAATCTGTCAGAGGGTATAAAATGGTATTTTGGGGATTTTTATATAGAGGTCTAGGAGGCAAGATGGAGGGACTTGGGTGTTGTCCTATTCTTCTTCCTTCTTCTTCTTAGTCTCCATGTTCTTGGTGATGGTGGCATTTTAGGATTGGTTTAGAGTAGAAGTAGACTGTCTAACATAGGTGATAGGTATTGGGAAATAATGATAAATAAAGTACACGTAGTTCATAGTATAAAATGTAGACACCAGCCCTGGGATGGGGAGTGTGCCTCTGTCTGACCTGCTAAAAACATCTTGGCAGGCCAGAGAAAAAATGTTATAGATAAGAAACAATAAACAACCTTGGAAACCAGAGCTGAAGAATTCAGACTCCTTCTTGGAAACATCAGGCTGAGAAAAAAGGATTCTTGGGGTCATCCCCGACTGCAGGGAACCCAAGATTGGCCTTCTGGGCTGTCTGGGTCAACATTAGAGTAAATCTGGAAGTTTTGCTTTAGCCTATTAAGCCATGGTGCTGGGGTCTCATCTTTTTCCTGGGTGCCGTCAAACACTAGCCTGGTATTACTCCCTCTAGGGACTGATTCTTTTATCCCTCTGGTCATCAGGGACCTGTAATCTCTCATGTTCCTTCTCCCCTCTTCTTGATTAGAGTCCCAGCTAGCTCCACTAAAGGCATTTTTTTTTGTCACCTGGGGGCCTGGGTTGGTTTTCTTGCTCCCAAATTTTCATTCCTGCAGTTCTTATTAATCGAGTCTTTTCTGGGGAAAATAGGATGTTAAAGGTGGAGTTCAATTCTCCCCATGTATAAATATTGGGGGCTAAAAATGGATTAATTTGATTTGCTATTCCTACTGGGTCTTCCACTAAATTTTGCAATTCTTTCTTAAAATTCCTAAATTTGGATGCAGTCAAGGGAGCATTTACAAATCCTATCTCACTGGCCACCCTGCCCATGGGAACTTCTCTGAGGGGGAACAATTTTTCCACTTTACCCACTTTGGACCGGGTGTTACAACATCAGCTGTGGAGGCTGACTGGTTAACTTCACTCTTGGGCATGAGATTCTGAGATGTTTTTTGGCTTCTCATTTGTGCTGAGGGAGGCAGAGCAGGAACCTGCTGGTGAATTAGGGGTGCATGAGATGGCAGAGGTAAGGGAACAGTAGTGAAGGGTAAAGAGAGTAAGGAGAGGGTAGAGGGGAAGGTGTTGGAGGTATAACTGGGTTAGGAGGTGGTAAAGGAATGACAGCTGGGAGAGGAGGAGGAATTGGGTCCACAGCAAGAAGAATTGGAGGAAGGATTTGAGGTACTGCAAGGGTAGGGTGAAGTAAGTGGTCAAGGAGGTCCCAATTTTTGTTAGCCTTCCCAGCCTCTTCTTCTTTTACTTTCCTAGCTTGCTTTCCCTCTTTTAACTTATAGACTCTTGTATTTTCCTCCTCTGAGGCGTGCTTTAGCCAACAGGTGACATTCTGTATGTGATGGGCCTTTTGCAGGAACTTGGGACAAAACAGAACATGCATCACCTTCGGACAGAGAGGTAGGTATCTCAGGATATGTTTAAGGATGTTGTTAGCTCATGCAAAATGAAAATTATACAGGTGAAAGCTTAAGACTTAACCAGGTCACATCTGTGAAGAATAATAAAAATGTTTCTATAAGTACATTAATGGCAAAACAAGGTACAAGGACAATCTCCATTCATTATTAGGGGAGATGTGGTTACCAAATATGAGGGAAAGGCTGAGGTACTTAACCCCTTTTTTGCCTCAGTTTTCAAGAATAAGTCAAGTTCTCCTCAAGAAAAGTGTTCTCCTGAGCTGGTGGATGGGCACAGGGAGCAGAACAGCCCCTGTAATCCAGAAGGAAGCAGCTGGTGACCTGCTGAGCCACTCAGATACTCACAGGTGTCTCTGGGAGGAGATGAGATCCATCCCAGGGGGATGTGGGAGCTGGTGGATGAGCTCCCCAGGCTGCTCTCCATCATTTACCATCAGTGCTGGCTCAGCAGGGAGGTCCCAGAGGGCTGGAGGTGCCAAGGTGAGCCCACCCCCAAGAAAGGTGGGAAGGAGGATCTGGGGAACTCCAGGCCTTTCAGCCTGACCTGGGTGCCTGGCAAGGTTTTGGAACAGATCACCCTGAGTGCCATCACAGGGCGCCCACAGGATGGCCGAGGGATCAGAGCCAGCCAGCATGGATTCCAATGTCTGCATGGAATGGTCTGGATGAGGGGATTGTGTCCAACATCAGCAAATCTGCAGATGACACCAAACTGGGTGTGAGTGTGTATCTGATGGAGGATGGAGGTAGGCAGGTTCTGCACAGGGCCCTGGACAGGCTGGATCCAGGGCCGAAATCCAACAAGGTGAGGTTTAACAAGTCCAAGTGCAGGGTCCTGCACTTTGGCCACAACAACACCTGCAGTGCTACAGGCTGGGGACAGAGTGGCTGGACAGCAGCCAGGCAGAAAGGGACCTGCAGGGACTGATGGACAGCAGGCTGGGCATGAGCCAGCAGTGTGCCCAGGTGGCCAAGAAGGCCAATGGCTCCTGGCTGGATCAGGAATGGTGTGGCCAGCAGGAGCAGGGCAGGGATTCTTCCTCCGTGCTGGGCACTGGTTGGGCAGCACCTCGAGTGCTGTGTCGAGTTCTGGGTCCCCTGGGGTGGGGAATTAGAAGAAATTTGTATCAGGAAGAGTAAAGAAAGCAAAGGTGAAGCAAAGGAAATGCTCAGGGTAGTTTGGGGGTGGCTGTCAGGCAGCACTGGCTCTGAGCAACAGCATCTGCAGTGGCCCAGGAAACTCCCAGCTGATGGGAACAAATTTTCTGGCTGAGTGCAGAGGCCAGGACAAAGCTGAGCGGTTTCCCTGGTGTCCCCCAGCCCTTGCTGGCCCCAGGGGCTGATGGCATTTGTGCTCCCTCAGGTTCATGTCCCCACACCAACAGCATGGGGGCACTCCCCTGCTGTGTGCAATGCAAACAGGGGCTGCTGAGCCAGTGCTGCCGTGTCTGTGCCTGCAAGGATGGGGCACCTGTGAGAGCTGGGCGAGAGGCAAGGGCTGCAGAGGGGGGATGTTGTTGGCAGCTCCATCAGGACGCTCTGAGACACTGCCCTGAGCTGTGCAGCGCACTGGGGATGGATCAGCCCCTGCTCTGCTGCACCTTCCCATCTGCCCCAGGGCCCTTGCAGAGCCCCAGCCATGCTGTTTGCCCCCAGCCTGCCACGGCCAGCCTGGGGCTGCTCACAGGGGTTTTCTGTGCTGAGCATTGGCCTGGCCATGTTCTTGAGAGAGCCTGGGCAAGGAGCCTGGAGCCCCCAGGCCCTGGGCTGAGGCGTCAGCACTGCCCCAGCAGTGCCCATGGCCTGTCCCTGCTGCAGCCCCAGAACTGCCACCCCCAGGGCTGTGCCTGGCCCTGAGAGCACTCAGGCCCTGCAGCAACACCAGGGCCACCAGGGCAGTGGGGCAGGGCCACGGCAGCAGCACTGGCAACACCAAGTGCTGCTGCTGCTGGGCAGAGCTGCTGGGCCAGCACTGATCTGCCCCCATCTCTGCACACAGACATTGCTGCTGCAGCTCCAGAGAAGGCAACACAAGGGCATCTCTGCAGAAAACTTGGCTGGGAGTTCCTTTATTTACTTCAAAGTCACCCAGAGTGCAGCCCCTCATTGACACAGTCTGTGACCACAGGCAAGTTGGAGAGAAAAAAAAAAAAAAAAAGGGAAATGGCAGAAACAATGACATTTTTTCTGGACTATATTTAAACATAAAACAAAGGAAAAGAACCTCCACAGTTTACCCAAAAAGAAGTAGCAAAGATGACTTTGATTACAAAGTATATGCAGATATTTCCCAGCAGTTTTATGTTTCTGAAAGCATGCAGTCATCAGTGTCCACACTGCAGCCTTGAGCTCCTGGTTCCTCAGGCTGTAGATTAGAGGGTTCAGGACTGGAGGCACCACCGAGTACAGAACTGACAGGGCCAGATCCAGGGATGGGGAGGAAATGTTGGGAGGCTTCAAATAGGCAAATGTGGCTGTGCTGATAAACATGGATAGAACTGCCAGGTGAGGGAGGCAGGTGGAAAAGGCTTTGTGCCGTCCCTGCTCAGAGGGGATCCTCAGCACAGCTCTGAAGATCTGCACATAGGAGAAAACAATGAACACAAAACAACCGAATACCAGACAGGCACTGACAGCAAGAAGTCCCACTTCCCTTAGTTGGGATTTGGAGCAGGAGAGTGTGAGGATCTGTGGGATTTCACAGAAGAACTGGCCCAGGACATTCCCATGGCACAGGGGCAGGGAAAATGTATTGGCTGTGTGCAGCAGTGAATAGAGAAAGGCACTGGCCCAGGCAACTGCTGCTATGTGGGCACAAACTCTGCTGCCCAGGAGGGTCCCGTAGTGCAGGGGTTTGCAGATGGAAATGTAACGGTCATAGCACATGACGGTCAGCAGATAAAACTCTGCTCCAACGAAGAACAGAAAGAAAAAGAGCTGAGCAGCACATCCAGTGTAGGAGATGTCCCTGGTGTCCCAGAGGGAATTGTGCATGGCTTTGGGGACAGTGGTGCAGATGGAGCCCAGGTCAGTGAGGGCCAGGTTGAGCAGGAAGAAGAACATGGGAGTGTGCAGGTGGTGGCTGCAGGCTACGGCGCTGATGATGAGGCCGTTGCCCAGGAGGGCAGCCAGGGAGATGCCCAGCAAGAGGCAGAAGTGCAGGAGCTGCAGCTGCCGCGTGTCTGCCAATGCCAGCAGGAGGAAATGCCTGATGGAGCTGCTGTTGGACATTTGCTGGGGCTGCACATGGGGACCTGTTCATGGAGAAAGGACAGTAAAGACTTAGGGGAGGTACCTGTAAACAAAATCAAGGCCATTTCCCATACATCCTCCTCTGTAACACACAGACATTGTCTTTAATTTTTAAGAGTTCTGAGGTTTTCTTCATAAGCTCCCCCCGTGTCTCTGCTGGCAGTTTTGGATATCAAACCATAAGCATGTCTGAGGCCCTCAGGGAGAACAGAGTGAGTTCCCTGGGTCAAGGTGATGAATACAGACTGAGGAGAGATGGTCTGTAATTCTGACCTGTTCAGAGTTTCTTTGGGCTTTAAACTTTCTCAGGTGGAAGGTGACCACCTGTTGTATTCATATTGTTGTATAATTATATTTCCTGAGCCTCATACCTTCTTGGTGATTTTCTCATGGCAGATCTTCACAGCAGTGGTGTTGTTGCTTCTCGGTCTGGGCTCCTCTCCCAGGCTCTCCCTGACCACCCCGCCCCCTTTTATCTCAGCTACCTCCATGGGCTACAGCTGCTGCCCAATCAAGGACATCACAGCTGCAGCCCATTTACAATAACTAGAATCAGGGCAGGGTCACTAATACAATACAAAGATCTTTCACTGCCATACATATATTTACAATACATAAGTTAACTCAGGCCCCTACGACCACCTTCTTATGCTTCCCTTAAAATGCCACCACCTACTGCTGAGAGCAGATGCATCCACCACAGCACAGCTCCACATTTGTAGCCAAGGACTCACTTTGCTCATTTCACCAACCCAGCAGCATTTTCTGTGTCACAACCCCTCTGCCTTTCCCCATCAATCTCATAACTCAGAGATGCTCTAGGACAGGTTTTCACCCTGGATTGAAGCTCCCAGCTTGGACTGAAATCTCAGGGACACTTCCAAGTGTCCTTATGATGGCATTGGATGGAGGAAGATGCAGCTCCTTCCCTGACTGCACTCACAGCATTGCTCAGAGCCGGGTTCTGGGGACAGCGTCACCCTGAGCCAGCTGTGCCCCCTGCCAGAGCCCCCAGGGCCGGGCAGCTGCTCCCAGCCCTGTGCTCTGCAGAGGGAACTGGGCCCGGGGCTGCAGAGCTGCCCCACAGCTCTGCTGCAGCTCTGCCTGCACAGGAGAGGCTGCACGCCTTGGAGCCCCAGACCTGAGGGCAGAGGCTTGGCTGGGGGCACAGGAGGGAGGGGGCTTGTTCAGAGGGAGGGGCTTCACTGGAGGGGATCCTTTGCACATCTCTAAACTCTCCCTGCCACAGCATCTCTGGGTATTTTTTCTCACCTTGCCTGATCTTCCTTCTGCTTCCTGGAGATTTCTCTTCTGCAGGTGTTTCCCTGTGCCTGATCACTCCTTGCCAGCACTCACAGACCCCAAATCTCTGTGAACTTATTGATCACTTAAAGTAACAGTTCAGATGTCTCAGGAATTTTTCAAAATTCAAAATCAACCTTTAATATTTATCTCTCCTCCCTGCCATTCTCCACTAGTAGGAAACTGAGTACAAAGTATTAGGAAATGTCCTTGTTTTGCCAAAATCATTATCTTGGAAATATTGTATGACTGATCAGAACCCCTCAGCATTTTAGACTTTCACGGGCATTTCACCTCCCCTGCACCAGAAATACCCAGAGTAGTACTCACAGAGTCTGTAGGCAGTGGGATGTTCCAGCTTTAGGAGTTCACTGCAGGTGCTGCAGCTGCATTTTCCTGCAGCCAGAGGTTCCTGTGCCAAGGGCTGGCAGTCATTCTTCCCCAGGCACTTCTCAGCACCTTCCCAGCCCTGAATGATTGAAGCTCTCTGTGCCTCTGTGCTGTGCCCAGGATGGCTGCAGTCAGTGTCCCAGCCCTGCTGGGCTGGCAGAAGAGCTGTTCATCAAGAGAAATGTGCTTTTGAAGCTCTTCTTGGTTACCAGGAGCTGCCTCTATGCCAGGAGCCCAGCCCAGCTCAGCAGCACAGACAGGGCACCAGGACTTTAATGAGCCTCTGGGGCTTTGTGCTCAGGCCCTGAACATCAGTCCCTGAGAGGGAGCTGAAGAAACATCTCCAGAACTCTAAGTCAGAATCCAACTGCAAAGTTTCTTGGACTTTTAATAGGTCCCATTGAGGGATACAACTGAGAAAGCGTCCCCAGACCCCTGGCAGAGCAGAGAACTAGAGACAGTGATGACAGGTGGGAACAAAGAGAAGCCAAGTCTTGGTGCGCTGGGGCACAGCAGGTTCTGTGCCACCAAGGGCTGTGAGGAGACATCTTGTCCTGAGGCACTGGGGCCTGGGTTTGGCTTTTGCCTTGAGTCTCTGAGATGTCTCTGCCATCCTGGCCTTCAATTATCTGCTGTACTTAGTCCCTGGAGAGGCTTTGTCAGTAACAACCCTCAGTGGGACGCATTAATACTTCAAGGTACTTCAGTTATTTTAAGGTACTTGGTGTTTCCCTTTTGATAGAGACTCTGTGAGAGGTTTGTGCAATCATGGCCCCAATTCTCTGGTTTAACGAGTCCCTTGAGAGCTTTGCACTGACACTCAGTAGGGCTCATTAGCACTTTGAGATACTTAAGTTTTTAAGGTACTTTATGGATTTCAGGATACTTTTAGGTACTTTTATGGATTTTTCTTCCGACACTGAGTCTCTGAGACCTTTTTGTGCCATCCTGGCCTCCAATTCTCTCCTCCAAGGAGTCCATGAGGATCCTGTGTTGGGTATCTTCCCCCTTTTCTCTTGTACAACCAAGATGGAACTGAAAGAATTTTGTAAGACTTTCTAAAAACATCCAAACAAACATGGGACAATTAACAACACAACAACAACCACTAAGAGAATGAATAGTCCTGTTTTAGCTAGACATCATCCAACCCTTTAGTCCTCAGGATTGGAAGAGTTTATTGAACCAATCTTTGTTTTCCACTTGAAGCTTCTTCAATCCTTCCTTCAGTACCTGAATGCTCTTGTGGATTGACTCGCTGTGAATGGAGAGGTTCATGCAACACATGCCCTCAGAGTCTACACAGCCATGCCCATGTGCCCAGAGTTAAAACTCTATCGCTGTTCTGCAATGTAGCATGTCTGATGGACTCTATGTCTGAAAGCAGGCCACTCAATTTGAAGGAGGTAGCATTGGTTTGCTTACTTAACAGGCACCCAAGATGGTCTGATTGTCCTAAAGCTTTAGCTGCAGCCACCCAAGGCAGTCCACATTGGGGGTGCTACCATCCGATACCTGGATTAAAGCTTGCAAAGCCATCTCTTTGATATCATCCAATACTTCTCTCAGGACACCTGCTGCTTGATCATCTGGTAGGCTGTGTTGTCCTTCTCCAGCTGGATGATTGTTTGTCAATTCTGCCCTTGCCTCATTATTAGCATAGTCTGCTATTAATTGATTTAGTAAACACTTCCATCCCCCTTCCCAAAGGGTGCATTCTGTAGGTGACAACAACATGGTCATCATATATTTTAAATCATATGAAGTTGAGACATGTGCTGTAATTATGGGCCTCATTAGTCCATTAAAACAAGGTAAGTCCTTCCTATGGTCTTTAGCTGCCCTACACAGATCCTTTAATTCCCTGTAAACCAATGGCTGATACCTGGGATTCTGCCCCCTTCTTTCATAACATACCGGGGCAAGGAGGAGTTTTGAGACTATTGGCCAGTCTCCTTCCTTAACTGATTCTTTCTGGATCCTTTCCTGGGGATCTTCTGGGTTTGAGGGGCAAGCTGTCTCTGGGGAATCCAAACTGCTTTTTAAGGAGGAAGAATAACTTGGAGGAGAAACATTTGGATTAGAAATAGTGTGACAGTTGGGCTTAGTATCTGTGATCATGGGGTTATATTGTTGCTGGAGGGTAAGGCAAAGGGCACTGCCATTTTGTCAGGTGTTGGGGAGGAAGGGTCTTGATTTAGGATGGCATACCCCTGGGCTGACATTCTGGAGGCATGGCCCAGGCTGAAGGTGGAATGATTGAAAGTGGGGTCATGACCTGCAGTTCTGGGGGTGGAGTCTGGAGGTTCATTCAGGGTGGAAGAGAAGGTTGTGGTAGCAGGAAGTGGAGGAGCCAAGATGGAGGGAGGACAGTCAGGCTCAGGGGCATCTGGAAAATTTTTAATGATCCACTTCACAATTGATTTTTATTTGTTCTTTGAAGATATTTGGTCATGATCAGTGAGCATTAACTTAGAGCATTCATATATGCACCTTTCTACTTTGGAGATTTGGCTGCCCATTTTTCTCTTTCTCCACCTTAGGTGGAACAGCCACTAGAACACCCCAAATCAATAATGGGGCTTGGGTGCATATTGTATAAACAGGGTGGCAAAATGGGCAATAATTGTCCTGCGTTTCCCTAAACCCACCTGCAATCCTACACAGGTGAAACTGTCGTTGTTCCTGGGGATCCTGGCCGAGATCCCTCAAAACAATGATGAATCTGCCAGCCTGACACAATCCAAAATCCTGGGGAGCACTGGTCTATCCATCAGCTAACCACTCTGACGAGACTAAATGTCAGGGTCTCTGTTTGGGCAGCAAAGGTCGCAATGAGGGTGGCTGCGACAAACCTTTCTGGTTCCCCAGCTTCAGGCCAAGGGTGGTGAAAACGAAAAGAAGCAGATGCTGGGGAAGATGAGACAGGAAAGCCTTATAAATATGATTGCCTGGCAAAAGATTTTGAGAATATGGAAACTATAAGTGAGATTAAAATGAAATCAAGCTTTGAGACACCAAGCCGTAGTTACTGAACAACTGGAAAACAATGGTATGGCCAGCTGAAAGTAATCTTCCTTTGATGAAACAATACCCTCTGCTTGCAGACAGATCCAAGGGTCAGAGCAGACCCTACTAGCTTGTCAGAAGGAGTCCAAAGAGTAGTTTTTAGGGTTTAAAATGTAGCACAGTATGGTAATGTAATCATTCTTATAGGCTGTATATAAATGCTATAAGATTTGTATCTTGTACTAGATTGGTTAGTGAAAATTAGAATATGCAGCACAGAAGAAGATTTATTGTATAGTAATGGGAAGTCCCCTCCTCTTTTGGGCATCCATTTTGGGTGTCTCTTTCGAGCTCCTCTTTCGGGTCTGCTCCAAGCTGTGGCTGGCAGCTTCAAACAAGGCCCCTGCACCCACACCCTTTGCAATAAACCACAAGTTCCAAGACCTGGCTTCAGATATCTCTTGTCTCTGTCCATCCCAACCGTCCTAGCCCCCAATGATCCTACAAGCAGGATCAATGGAGTTGCTCAAAAAGAACTTTAGTAACAGGGTGAAAAACAATTAACATGGAGAAGTCAAGCACAGTACAAGAGCTGGGATTCAAAGACCTGAGATAAAGGCAAAGCAACAATATAGTGACCAGTATCTTAATGGTCTATTGGTTCCATGAAGGCTCGCTGTGTCCAATGGCTCCTTGGTTCCACTGGGGCCCAGTAGTGCAACAATGATTCCCTTGGTTCCACAAGTTCCCAAAGTGTCACAATGGCCTCTTCCTTCCATGAGGCCCTGCAGGGTCACAATGGTCTCCATGATTCCATGGGGCCTTGCAATGCCACAATGGTCTCCATGGATCCATGGTGCCCTGCAGGATCACAATGGCCCTTTGACTCCATGAGGCCCTAAAATGCTACAATTGTCTTTTGGTTCCACAAAGCCTCACGGCTTCACACTGGCCCCTTGGGACCATGCAGCTCAACAGAGCCACAATTATGCCCTTGGTTCCACAAGGCCCCACAGTGTCACAGTGGCCCCCTGGATCCATGGTCCCCTGCAGGATCAAAATGTTCCCCTTGGTTCCACAAGTTCCTACAGTGGAACAGGGTCCACAAGGGCCTGCAGTGTCACCATGGCCCATTGGTTCCACAATCCTCCACAGTGTCACAACAATCAACAATCTCCATAGGAAGGAAACAAGTGAGTCCCAGTGGTGCAGTGGCAGATGAGAGGCAGTCACCAGAGGCCAAGTCTAGCCAGGTTTGACTGTATGGGCAGATTTGGTCTGGAAGTAACCCTTGGATATAGAGAATTTTAGACATGGAATCCCAATTTTGGTGAAGGCGCCTAGACAAGAAAGGCAGTTCTTTCCCACAGGAAGGAAAGCACAGAGCCCCCAGTGCTTCGCAGTCAGATGAGAAGTGGCCCTTGACATGTCAAATTCAGTGGGACCTGTCAGACAGCCTCCAGGAGGCCAAACCAGGCAGACTTGTTCCATGTTCCTTTGATTTCATGGAGCCCCATACTGTCACAATGGTCTCAATATTCCATGAGGTCTCGCAATGTCACAATGGCGTCTTTGTTTCATGAGCCCCAACAGAGTCACAAGGGTCCATTGTCTCCATGTAGCCCCGCTGTGTCACAATGGTTCCTTTTATATATTGGTCCCACAGTTTCATTATTGACACTTCCTTCCACAGGGCCCCCTGAGTTGCACAACAGTACCCTTGATTCTTTGAGGTTCTCTAGTGTCACCATGGTGTCCTTGGACCTGCATTGTCACAACTGACCCATGAGGTTCCGTAGTGCCACCGTGGTCGCTGTCAGAGGCTGGATGAGATCAATGTCTCGAGACACCTTCAGATGCTCGGAACACCCATGTGGGGCCAGGGCTGGGTCAGGCCTTGGTTTGTGGTGGGACAGAACCCCACCCACAGCCCTGACCTGGCAGAGCTGTCAATCACATAGCAGATGCTGTGCCAACCCCACTCTGATTGGCTGAGCTGTCAATGAATCACACACTACCAGCCGGTGCCTACCCTAAATCTGATTGGACAAGCAACTGGCAGTCCCACCCCAGGGGCGGGCCCATGAAGGCCCACGGGGTTAAAAGCCAGAGCATGAGGCCAGCCCCTGGCCTGCATCCCAGTTTCTCCTGGGGTTCCTCTGTTGGTGTAGCTGGAATCTGAGTAGTTGGTACCTATGTGTGTGTCTTTCTATGGATCTTCTGTCTTTCTGATGTTCTCTATTTGTTCTCCTTCTAATCCTACTTTCCTGGAACGTTTTGGGTAGCTAAACATCTTAAGGGTTGGAGGTCTTGAGGTTAAATGGGCTAAGTTAATGAAGTTAATGCTTTGATAAGAGTTTTATGTTGAAGTGGATGTTGTAATAAACCCTTTGCCCAAGTTCCTTGACTGTCGATATTTTGCCAGTAAAATTTTGTGTCATTTGGACATCTTAGCTCAGCTGGTTTTTGCATGGGGCTCGTATCACTGAGGCCTTGGGTTCAATCCCTGTGTGGGCCATTCACTAAAGAGGTGGACTTGATGATTCTTGTGGGTCTCTTCCTACCAAGAATATTCTTTACATCTGCCCATGTTGACAATATCTGGTTGGTGTTTCTCCTGTGCACCAAACACAAGTCAAGGAACCTTTGGTTACCCCCAGCATTTCAGTGTTCTGGGGTGTTCCAGCCTTGTAGGCTCACAATGGCCTCTTGTTCCCAATAGGCCCCATAGTGTCACCTTTCTCCAAGGGACAGTGTGAGCAGAAATGATCTCTGGGAGCAGAATTCTCTGAGTCTCCCAGCTGAATTCTCTGTCCCTGTCCTTTCCCTGGATCTCTGTTGCAGATGGAAGCTGCTGGTGCCATCCTCACCGTTAACATATCTCTTGAATGCAAACAAATATTTCCAGGTGTATTAAGCAGGATTTTTCCTTGTTTCTACAAAACTTTTGTGTTCCTCAAGGAACGAAGAGGCCCTTTTTTGCAGTGAGGGGATCACGTGGAAGCAAGGAGTCAATTGTGACACTCAAGTCCCATGGAACCAAGGGGCCATGGTGACACAGCAGGGCCACGTGGATCCAGTGGTCCATTGTGACGCTGTGGATCCAAGGAGACCATGGAGACACCCCCAGAACTTCCTGGAACCAAGGAGTCCATGGTGACCCAGCGGGGCTGCATGGAGCCAATGGTCCATGGTGACACTGCCCATCCAAGGAGTCCATTGTGACACTGCAGAAGCTCATGGAGTGGAAGGGCCTCTGCTCGGTGTGAATCCGCTGGTGCAGGAGGAGATTTGAGCTGGTCGGAAACCTCTTCTGACACTTGGGACATTCATAGGTCCTGTTCCTGGTGTGGATGTGTTGATGGATGACGAGGATGGACTGGTAGCTGAAGGCCTTCCCACATTCCCCACACTCACAGGGCCATCCTCTGGTGTGGATCATCTGGTGGCTGATCAGGGTGCTGCTCTGCCTGAAGCTCTTCCCACACTCCAAGCACTTGTGGGGCTTCTCCCCATCACGAAGCTGCTCATGGACCACCAGCTTCGAGCTCTGGCTGAAGATCTCTCCACCTTCCTGGCTCAGGGTGGGTCTTTCCTCCTAAGAGCATCCTGTGCTGGGTTTGGAGCCCACCCTCATGCAGGATCTCTTTGGCTTTTCTTCCCTGTTGGATTCTGGTTCCCTGGAGTCACTCAAAATGGCCTCTTCCTTGAGATTCTGCCATGGGTATTTGTCCTGCCTAGTCTCCACCCCCAGTTCCTTGTCTGGGGGAGGAAGGACAAGGAGACAATGGGATTTGCCTCCGTGCCAGAGGGAAGGGGAAGGAGATTCCCCCAGTGCATGCCTTGGAGGACGGCATTGGCAGCAGGGTTGTCCTGCAGCTCAGGGCTGTGCTGGGCTGGGAGATGGAGCAGGAGAGAGAGGGAAAGGGGCATTGAATTCCTCCTCACCTGCCTGGTTATCCCAGGGCTCCTTCCTGTTCCTCGCATCCTCCTCCTCCATCTGGCAAAGGTTTGGGGATGGGAAATCCTGTTTAGGGAGGAAAAAAAGGGATGAGCACACTGTTTTTTGTACTAGTTGTAAGGCAAACCTGGGGAGGGTCTAAACCAGAATTACAATTTAATAAAAAAATTTAGATCAAGACAATGATACAGAAACACTGCCTTAAACTGACACAGTCAGGATATAACCTGACACCCTGTTGGTCAGGGTGGTGGCAGCAGTCCCATTAAATGGTGGCTGCAGTCCTGTTGGAGTGATCAAGGTGATTCTGTCAAAGCAGTGATCCTGCAGAAGGGTCTGGTCTTTCTCTCAAGGTCCAGTGGTGGTTATGGAGCTCTTGTCCTCTGGGAATCCAGTAGGCAAGGTGCTCCTGGTGCTTCAAGCCTCAGCTTATATCCAGGTAGGAATGCTTGGATCCTCCCCCTGGGTGGAACCTCCCACAATGGGACGATGGGATTTTATCAGTCCTGCAGTGACATTCAATGGCCCATTCACAGAAGATATCTCCCTCTGAGGGCATTATCAGGGCTGAGTCATGGAAGAGATAAAGAACACTGCCCCACCTGTTTATAACAGTTGATGAAGATGGTAATTGAAAACCTGCATTTGGTTACATCTTACATTTCAACCTGAAACAGTGGGGTAATCCCTGCTCAGGGGGTGAACACGACCCCCCTTACTCAAACTGGCTCAGGTGTAAACCCCCACCCTGGGAAGGCCACACACACAGGGGACAATGTCACACTTGCACCCACGTCAGGGGAGTGCTCTGTCCCTCTCACTGCCTTGATCTTCCTCCTTTGCTCTTTCACAGGATGGGGGCCTTTGTCAAATGTGAGAATCATTTTTCTCTTTGTCCGTCCTTGTCCTGTCACCTTGTGACAGCTTGTCCTGGGGTGACATTATGATGCTTGTATTCCCATTCATCTGTTCTGTGCCTTTAAGACCAGCTCTGAAGAGTGGAAGTTTTGTTTGGATTTCTATTATCAGGGACACAGAGACAGGCAGTACATAGGGCTGTTTTTTGCTTCTTGCTTTCGGCTTGCTGCTTTGCTTGCTCTCTTTCTGCTCTCGCTTCTGCTCTGCTTTGGCCTCTGCTTATTAGCTAGCTCTAGCTAAACAGTCCAAATTCCTTCCTGGACTCTTTCTCTTCTCCTTTTCTTCGACCATCTCAAACCTGCTCTGGACTGGGGCCTGGGAACACCGAGGGTTGGCACTGTTTGGCTGCAGCAGCTGCCCCAGCGCCAGAGGGACGACTGAGAACAGAGCAACCACCTCCAAAAGAGACTTTCTGATTTTGTCATCTTTCTCAGAGTGATGTCATCGGGTATTTTTCATTTTGTGTGCTGGGGGGTGCTGTGCCTGTCAATAAACAGGTTCTTTCTACCTCTCTCCGAGGAATTCTTCCCAAACCAGTTGGGGGGAGGGGCCATGTGGGTTTGCTTTCTGGAGGGGCCCTCCTTTGCAGATTCTTTAACAAATTTGCCCTAAACCAGGACAAATATTGGCGCCCATCCTGGGGGCTCGAGAGAGTGGAAGAACCCTGTTTTTACTGTATTTTTGTTGCTATTACTCTGTGTTCGTTTAAATCAGCTAATAGCCATGCTTTTTGAATTCATAATGTCTATTGGGGTGAAGGTTTGCATGCATTTCTGGTCCCTAGGGTTTTTTGAGCTTTTAATACCTCTATGGTCTCTAGGTTTATTTTCTTATCCAGAAATAGCTTTAGTATTGTCCCTAATATGTAGTTTTTACATAAGGGGGGCAGTGACCCGAGTAGCTATCCTGCTGGGCTTGGTGGCAATGATGTGCAAGAACTTTATAAACATGCTAGGGTCTGCTCCAGGTATGAATGGTTCATGGCTGTGGTTATGCATCCAGTTTGTTGGAGGAGGAGCAGGAGGGAACAAGGTTTTTCAGCCTCTGCTTTCCTTCTCCTATGAATCAGTTGCATCACTAGTGAAGGATCTTCAATTTCCCCTCAATGTTAAAGAAACCATCTTTCTGGTATTCAATTTGGTAACCTTCCTTTATACAGCATGCTGCTTCTCTAGAATGAGGGCTGAGATTTCTAGACAGGCTGATAAGACCTCTGACTCAGAAGTAGACCCCGGTGTGGAAAATCCTAAGTGGTGTGGAAAATGGGAGGATATGGGCCAAATCCTGAAGGAATTCTCTGACCCTATAGTCTGGGATTTTCCCCATGAACAAATTCAGAACCCAGCTGAGGTGGGAAAATATCTGAAAGAGAAGTACCAGGATGAGCCTAAGGAGTGGAAGGTCATTGCAGTGAGCTGGGCCCTGGCGTTTGCTTATCGCACACTGCTAGATACTGTCGGGCAGCAGACAGAGGCAGGGGGACAGGGAGATAAATCAGCAACTATCCCAGTGACTCAGGCTGCAGCCAACAGCCCAGGCTCGAAGCCAGCAGCCAAACCAGACAGTGAGACAAAGCCAGTGAGACTAAGCCAGCAGCTAAACCAGACAATAAGCCTCAACCAATGGCTATGGCTACCAGCACTAGAAGTGGAAAGTGCACGGACAAGACCAATCGACCAGTGGATGATGAAGATGATGATGATCGAGAAGGAGAAGGAGAAGGAGAAGGAGAAGGAGAAGGAGAAGGAGAAGGAGAAGGACCCTCAATGCCTCCTGACATAAAATCAGTAGTCAAAGCAGCAGATGCAAGATCAGAAGCCAATATTGAGTCCTTTTCCCTGAAGGACCTTCATGGCCTAAGGAAGGATTACACTCAACGACCTGATGAATCCATAATTAGTTGGGCCTGCTCCAGACTGGGACCTGCGAAACACCAAGACTTTACACCTTAGTTAGTCCGTCTCTGGGATGATGCAGGTGAGGCTACAATTCTGGATGGCACTGAAGTGAGGCATTTCGGATCCCTGTCACATGATCCTGTTATCGACCAAGTCCGTCTCTGGGATGATGCAGGTGAGGCTACAATTCTGGATGGCACTGAAGTGAGGCATTTGGGATCCCTGTCACATGATCCTGTTATCGACCAAGGAATGATGAGGCGGGCTAACGCTCACAGCCTCTGGGCAGGGGTCTTGGAAAGTGTTGCACAAAGATACCTGTGTGCAGATGATCTCTATATGCAGCAAATCCAGTGGAAGACCATAGAGCAAGGGATCCAACGCCTGAGAGAAATGGCAGTGGCAGAGATTATCTTCTCAGATGATGTAACAACTAGGAACCCAGACTTGGTACCATGCACATCTGTGATGTGGCGAAAACTTGTACGACTTGGGCCACATGAATATGCTTCTGCTTTAGCCATAATGAGGAGGGATGAGACTGTGCTTGACATGGCAAGGAAGCTCCGAGCATATGCAGATGCTGTGCATGGCCCGACACATGCCAGAATCGCAGCGGTAGAAACACGTCTGCAGAAATTAGAGGATAAGATAGAGGATAATCATAAGAAGCTTAGAGAGGAGATTAAAGAAGACCTTCTCCAAATCTCAGCAGTACAGATCAGAGGTTCTGGTATCCAAGGCAGATGTTTCCCAGATAGAGAGAGAAGGTACACCCCATGAGCTCAGCTGTGGTTCTACCTGTGTGATTGTGGGGAAAACATGAGAAGGTGGGATGGAAAACCTACTGCTGTTCTGGCATGACGGGTGCATGAATTGAAGGAAGCCACGAGAAGGAAGCCACGAGAAGGAAAACAGCTCCAGTTGCCCGTAGCCGAACTGCCGGGTATGATGATGATGACATGTCTGATCCCCTTGAAGCAACATTCAAGACATACGTCCAGGGAAAGAAGGATAACCAGGCTTAGAGGGGTCCTGCCTCTAGCCAGGTAGAGGCTGGGGAAAATCGTGTTTATTGGTCTGTGTGGATTTGGTGGCCTGGCACATCGGAACCACAAGAGTATCAAGCTTTGGTTGATACTGGTGCTCAGTGTACATTAATGCCATTGAGACGTGGGGACAGAGTCTGTTTCTATTGCTGGTGTGACAGGGGGATCCCAGGATTTCCCTTTGGTGGAAGCTGATGTGAGCCTGACTGGGAATGAGTGGAAGAAACATCCTATCGTGAGTGGGCCAGAGGCCCCATGTATTTTAGGCATGGAGTACTTCGAAGTGGGTATTTCAAAGACCTGAAAGAACTCAGATGGGCTTTTGGCATAGCTGCTGTAGAGGCTGAAGACATTAAGCAGTTGAACATTTTGCCTGGACTATCAGAAAGCCCATCTGCAGTAGGACTCCTGAAGGTGGAAGAGCAACAAGTGCCAGTTGCCGCCTCTACAGTCCACTGTCAGCAGTATCAGACAACTCGAGATGCTGTGATTCCCTTCCACAAAATGATCAGTGAGCTGGAGAGCCAAGGGGTGATCAGCAAGACTCACTCACCCTCATCTGGACTGTGCACAAGTCTGACAGAGAATGGAGATTGACTGTGGACTATCGTGGCTTAATGAAGTGACTCCACTGCTGAGTGCTGCTGTGCTGGACATGCTGGAACTCCAGTACGAGCTGGAGTCCAAGGCAGCAAAGTGGTTCACCATCATTGACATTGCTAACACATTTTTCTCCATTCCTCTGGCAGCAGAATGCAGGCCTCAGTTTGCTTTCACCTGGAGGGGCGTGCAGTACACCTGGAACCGACTGCCCCGGGGATGGAAGCACAGCCCCACCATTTGCCATGGACTGATCCAGGCTGCACTGGAAAAGGGTGAGACTCCAGAACACTTGCAGTACATGGATGACATCATTGTGTGGGGGAACACAACCGTGGATGTTTGAGAAATGAGAAATATTTGAGAAAGGAGAAAAAAATCCTCCAAATCCTCCTGGGAGCTGGTTTTGCCGTCAAAAAGACTAAAGTAAAGGGACCAGCTGGTGAGATTCAGTTCCTGGGAGTGAAGTGGCAAGATGGACGGTGACACATTCCTACAGACGTCATCAACAAGATCACAGCAATGTCTCCACCCACCAACAAGAAGGAGACACCAGCTTTCCTAGGTGCCATAGGCTTTTGGAGAATGCACATTCCTGAGTAGCGAGATCGTGAGCCCTCTTTACCTGGTCACCCACAAGAAGAACAATTTCCAGTGGGGTCCTGAGCAGCAACAAGCCTTTGTCCAGATTAAGCAGGAGATTGCTCATGCAGTAGCCCTTGGCCCAGTCAGGACAGGATCAGATGTGAAGAACGTGCTCTACTCTGCAGCTGGGAAGAATGGCTTGTCCTGGAGCCTTTGGCAGAAGGTGCCGGGGGAGACTCGAGGTCGACCACTGGGATTTTGGAGTCTTAACTACAGAGGTTCTGAAGCCAACTACACTCCCACAGAGAAGGAGATCTTGGCTGCCTATGAAGGAGTCCAAGCTGCCTCAGAGGTGATTGTTGCAGAAGTGCAACTCCTCCTGGCACCCCGACTACCGGTGCTGGGGTGGATGTTCAAAGGCAAGGTTCCTTCCACTCACCATGCCACCAGTGCTACATGGAGCAAGTGGACTGCTCTTATCACTCAGCGTGCCTGTATAGGTAAACTGAATCTCCCTGGGATTTTGGAGGTAATTGCAAACTGGCCCAAGGTGGGAATTTTGGTGTCACAGAAGAAGAACAAGAGCCTGTGACACAGGCTGAAAAAGCTCCTCCCTATAACCAACTGCCCCCAGAGGAAACACGCTACCCTCTTTTCACTGACGGTTCCTATCGCATCGTAGGGATGAACCCGAAGTGGAAAGCAGCTGTATGGAGCCCCGCACGACAGGTTGCACAAGCTACTGAAGGAGAGGGTGGATCAAGTCAACTTGCTGAACTCAATGCCGTTCAACTGGCCCTGGACATTGTAGAAAAAGAGAAATGGCCAAAGATCTACCTTTATACTGATTCATGGATGGTAGCCAATGCTCTGTGAGGATGGCTGGAGAGCTGGAAAGAGGCTAACTGGCAACGTAGAGGGAAACCGATCTGGGCCGCTGATGAGTGGAAAGACATCACTACCAGGGTGGGGAGGCTACCTGTGAAAGTCTGCCATGTAGATGCCCATGTCCCCAAGAGTAGGGCCAATGAGGAGCACCAAAACAATGAGCAGGTAGATCAGGCTGCAAAGATAGAGGTGCCCAAAATGGATCTAGATTTGGAGCACAAGGGAGGTGTCATGGTTTAGCCCTGGCACAAAGCCAGCGCCTCCATGAGAATACCCTCTCCCTGGTGTCTGCTGTGAGATGTGACTGTCCCGTTCTCGGCTGTTTTTTATGGCCTGGAAAGGCTCGGGATGGCCTTGGACAGCCCGCGCTCCAAAGGACGAAAAGAGTCTTCAGGTTTTTTCTTGGTCTTCAGTGTTTATTAGTTTTTATCTACAAGATTTTCTCTTGGCCCGACAGAGGTCTGCACAGCACGCCAGCCATGAGCACACTGAGAGCCCTCGGGGCGGTCACTTATCTTTATACCCAAAACTACATATAAGATATTTGCCTATTTTCCCCAATACCTTTCACCCTTATTGACAAGTGCACTTTTAGTAAGAACCAATCCCAAAGTGCCACCACCACCACAGAAGATGGAGGCCAAGAAGAAGAAGAAGAAGAACAGGACACGCCCCAATTCCTCCATCTTACTTCTCTAGACCCCCCTGTACCGAAATTCTAAACCCTGTGTTTCACACTACAATTAACCTATCCCTTCACCATTTATCCCAGTGAGATCCTCCCATCCTCATACAGATGTCGTCTCCTGTGCAGGATCAAAGTCCAGCCACCAGACACTTCTGGCAACATTCCAGGACCTCCGAGCCCCCCAGGGGTTATCTCGGTGTCTCTGCATATCAGGTCTGATGTGCTGAGATCCCACATGTGACCAGGAATAAGCAAAGCAGGCTCCTGCTTAGAAATAAAGATAACCTTGTTAACTAAACTACAAGAAAAGAAGAAAGAAAAAAAAAACATGAGGGAAAAAATTAAAAACTTTCCTCCTCCCCCCCACCAAATTTCCCAATGCATTACATTCCCCCAAATCACCAACTGCCCAGTCTGGTACCACCGTTTAGATTATTCAATCTTCAGTTCATGAAGAGGAGAGGAGTCCTTCTTGTACCATAGGCTTCCCCTGGAAACACATTGAAACCTCGTGTGCTTCCATGTCACTCAGCACCGCCTGGAAAGTGCTTTGCCATCATGAAACCTTTCCTTCCATGCCCAGTGTTCTCATCACTGTGCATGGACCAGAGCTGCTTCTAGAGTTGTCTTTCAAGGATGCCTTGTCTCACTCCAAAAAAAGGCACAGCCTCTCCTTTGGGACTGTCCCCCCCATTTTTTCACCCCCTGGGGCTGAGGGGTACCCACACTGAACCCTCCCGGTTCACTGCCTCCCCCTAAATGCAGTCTCTGGGTCACAGGAATAAAACTGGGTGAGTCCATGGCTACACAAGAAAAGTCCAGCCAAAAGGCCACTACAATAATATCTCCCCACTCAGCCAGTCGTTTCCACGTCCCTCGGGCCAAGTTCTTGGTTATCTCATTTCCTATCTTTCTTCTTATTCAGCTCCTAGGAGGATCAGCATTTGCAAGGTCTCAATCATGCAAGAAAAAGGGTTAAAAATTTCAGTGTCTGCCTGTCCCAGAGCTCCGGCACTCCCACGCTGCCCTCGCACTCCCCCGCCTTCTCCTCCTGGGCCAGCGCTGCTATTGAATTCAGACGCCGACTCTCCCTCTCTCTCTCCTAGGGGGGAATGGCTGCCCGATGTCTCTTGGTGCTCTTCCACCCTTCCATGCTTGGGCTGGGCCTACCTCATGGCCCCGTGGCTTTTCCCCTCCCCCTGCCCAGCCGGCAGCTGGGACAGGGGGAGAGATCCAAAGCCTCTCCCGACAGAAGTCCCAAGAGACTCTGGGCGGGCGCAGCTCTGGGTTTTAACCCCTGGTTTTTCTCAGAGGCGGTCCTAGAATCTGAGCATCCATTGGCCTGATGGTAGTGGACCCAGCATCCCAAAAATCCCATTTCCGGTCCAACCACCACAACTGGGAACACTGGGGCCATTGCAGAGAAGACTGAGGACACTGGGGCATCCTGTGGATGTCACTGGGATGAACTGGGAGGGACTGGGAATGGGCACAGGTGTATTGGGAGGGACTTGGCTTTACTGGGAGGGACTGGAGGGGCACTGGGGTTGTGCTGGGTTTTACTTGGGGTCAATTGGTCTGTACTGGGGTTGTACTGGTCTGTACTGGGGTTATACTGGTGTGTACTGGGAGGGACTGGAGGGGCACTGGGGTTGTACTGGGTTCTACTTGGGATGAACTGGGCTGCACTGGGAGGGACTGGAGAGGTTGAATTGGATGTTCCCGCCTCTGCCGCATCCCATTTGCCGAGGTTTCTGCCCATCACTGCAATAAAGCCAATCAGCACCTGGTTTAGGATCTCGCAAGCCGTGCCTGATATTGGCACGACTTTTTTTTGCCTACAACTCCCGTCATGCCCCGCGGTCTGATTGAGACCCATTGAAGCTGGACTACGACGCCCACCATGCCCCGCGCTCCACAGAACCCCGGGATCGTCCCCCACCTGTCCCTTAAGTGTCCCCCAGATCCTCCAGGATCTCTCAGTGCCCCCTCAACGCCCATTCAGGACCCCCAAAAGCATGCTCGGACCCCTGAGTGCTCCCAACCCCACAGATGCCCAGTACAGCCACTTCTGGGAGTTCATCTCCTCTCATACCCCGCGGCCCCAGAGGCCCTCAGAAAAATCCTGCCCCTAAAACTCCTGCCGTGCCCTGCACTCTAAAGAGCCCGGTTAGAGATGCCTGAGCTCCCCGCAAGTGTTCCCGAACTGTTTATGTTCCCCCGAGGATCTCAAGTCGCAACTCGGACGCAGCAGTGTCCCCCAAGAGCCTTCCCAGACCCACTAACAAAGTGTTCCAGCCACTTCCGGGACTACGGCTCCCATCATGCTCCGTGGCACGTGTCCAGTGCTCTTGGAGCCAGGACTTCATCTCCCATCATGCTCCGCGCCTCCGCCGAGAGCCATTGTAGCTGCGCCTCAAACTCCCGTGATGCTCCGCGGCCCCGTTTAACAGTATTACACCCACGTTTTCAACTCCCATCACCCCCCGCACCCCAGAGAGCCCGGTTCGAGCCTCACAAGGGTCCACCCGGACCCCAAAGGGCCCCAAATTCCCCTCCCTGACCTCCAAGGGCCCCCCTGGACCCCCAAGTGCTGCCCCAGACCCCGAACTGTTCCTCAGAATCCCTGAGTGCCCCTCCAAGTGACCACCCGGCTCCCCCAAGTGTCCTTCAGACCCTCAAGTTGTCTCTGAATTCCCTCTCCAGACCCTGAACTGCCCCAAATGGGCCCCAGAAATGTCACCAGGGACCCCAAAGTGCCCCCCTTGACCCTTTCTGAGAAAAAGATGATAAAAAAGGTGACAAAAAGAATCAAATATTACTAGTTACCAAAAAGAGAAATAAATAAATAGCCAATGAAGATTACCGAATGAATGAAGGGAATTGCATTACTTAGAACCAATGACCAATAATTTTTCTTGTTCTTAAAAATGTATTGGTTTTTTAATATAAACAAAATAAATAGGGCAGGAGATCTTTCTCCTTTTTAATGTCTTTATTAAAAATCAGCTCAGATGGGGTGATCTGATGGGTCTCACACTGCCGCTGCCCCCAGAAGTGGCACAGAGGAGGAGGAAGAGTCCAGTTGTGTCCACTGGTCTGCCGGCAGAGCTGGAGGTTCCTTCCTCACAAGAGCACGAGGTGATTCCCAATATTTTGGTTTGACATTCGAGGTACTCTTTGCAGCCAACATGTTTTAGGTTAGGGTGAGTGGTATAAGGGGTCTTAGCGGACACTGGATTCTGTTCTTCACATCTAGACATCACTTTGATCCCTCAATTCCATGTTGGTTTGTTGTTTTTAGGGGTTTTTGGCTAGGTTTGGTGAAGGGCTTCCTCATTTGCTTGCCAACCCCGATGTCATTTGCATGCCAATCAAATGATTGTCCCATCCTTGGTTGTCCCCTCCTCTTCACTGTCCCGGGTGCCATCCTCCAGGAAGCAGCAGGGTGCCCTCGACAAAAAGGGGAATTCCCAACCATCAACAACAGGTAGCTAATGAAAAGCTATTAACAACAGGTGATTACAACCACAAACAGTTAGAACTCCACCCTGGCAGCAACTGGCCCAACCTGTGAACTCTGCAACCTTTTAATAAAATGGGCAACTTTCCTACTCATAACAGTATGACATCACAGAGAGTGCTTTGTGACATCACTGAGGGAGTTGTGACATCATAAAGCTTCTGTGACATCATAGAGTAGGGTGTGTGGCCATAGAGGAGATCCTGCCATCATAGAGGGTGGCTCTGTGGCGTGAGTGAATGGATTGTGACATCACTGGGTGGCTGTGTAATATCATAGAGCAGGTTGTGACATCACAGAACAGATTCTGACATCACATTATGGCTTTCTGACATCACAGAGTCTTTTGTGACATCACAGTGCAACTGGATGACATTCCAGGCTGACATCCCAGAGTTGGCTCTGTGACATCACAAGGGTGCTCTGTGACATGCTAGAGTGGGCTGTGACATCACAGGTGGCTGTGTGACATTGCAAAAAGCTGTGTGATATTACTGGGACTCTGTGACATCACAGGAGCTGTGTGACATCACAGGGGCTGTGTGACATCACAGGAGGATGTGTGACATAACAGGAGCTGTGTGACATTGCATAAAAGCTGTGTGGCATCACTGGAGGCTCTGTGACATCACAGGAGCTGTGTAAGGTCCCTGGGAAGGTCACTCTGCCCCAGCCCCCCTCACAGCTCCCCCCACAGCAGTCCAACCCTGCTTGTGCACAGCGGGGTCCCCTGTCCCCCCGGGTCCCCCCGGCCCGCAGCCTCCCCCAGAGGATGTTCCACGAGATTGACCCCAGAGCCTTACACGGGGCCGGGGGGCCGGGGCCCTGGGGGTGGGACAGGGGGACAGGGACCCCCTGGCAGTGTCCCTGTGTCCCCCAGGGCCAGAACCTGGGACAGGACTCCTTCACCCTGTTATGAACAAGGCCTTGAGAGTGCTGAAAAAATCCCCAGCAAGGGATCAGCAAAAACCAGATTTAATATTAAGGGACAGCAGCACAAAGTTCCTTGGCAAGAGTCACTCTGCTCCTGACTGGGCACTTCAGGCACACCAAGGAAACAAAGCAACAACAAAACCAAACCAAATCCAGGCAATCAAACCAGAATTTAACAGAGAACTGTCCCTCTGTGTGTTTGTGAGACACAAGGACAGTGAGGGCAAGGATAAAAGGAATATGGTCCAAAAGGTTAACAGACCTCAAACTTAACAGGACTTAACTTATTCCTTAACTTTACCTGATCTTGTCAACTTCAAAATTTAGTAAAAGAGCAGCACTTAACAGTATTTAACCCAAAATAAAACCTATGACTTAGAAATTTAACAGAGGAATAACACTTAACAATCCTTAACTTAGCTAATAGCTTAAACTTAACAACTTACAAACAGTACAACACTTAGGAGCATTTAACTTAGTTTAGACCTTGTGACTTGATCTTACCTACTGATATCTAGATATCTGACTGACTCAGCTATCCAAGGCACTCCAACCCCTCAGAGAGCAGCATTTCTGCCACATTTCCCCAGCACAGGCACTCCTGTGTGCACACAGACACAAAGAGTCAGTGCAAGGCACCTGTGAGCAATTCCCCTGAGGGCAGGGAATGCTCACTGTGGATCCTTTGGCATCTCCCCAGCAAAGGGCAATGGGTTGAGCCTGGAGGAGTGGGGGGATCGGCCCAGGCTCTGTCGTTGTTCAGGATCCCCGAGTGCAGCAAACGGGAGAGTTCCCGGCTGGGAGAGGCCCCACTCAGAGGGAGTCGCTGGCCCGGGAGAGCTCCAAGGGCTCCTTTTGGAGCGCTGTTTGCAGGGCCCCAAGAGAGGGGCTTCAGTCCCAGCAATGTTTCATCCTGGCCGCACTTGACATCAACAGCTTCCTTTGGCAGGGTGAGAACAGGGATGTTGTGCCACTGAGGGAACAAAAACAGTTCCCAGGGCTGCTCCTAAAGGAACCAGGAGCTGGTTGGGCAGCAGCAGTGCCTGGAGCAGACAGTGTTTGTGATGAGCCACAGAGGAGCTGAGCCCAGGGGCTCTTGACCAAGGTTGAGGCCCAAGGAGCATTTCTCAGCTGGCAGGGCGGCCTGAGAAGGGGAGGGGGGAATGCAGCAGCACAGCGCCCATGGAAGCAAGGGACCATCGTGACACTGTGGGGCCCTGTGAGATCAAGGGACCATTGTGACACTCTGGGGTCTCATGGGACCAGGGGGCATGTACCGATATTGTGTGGCTCTATGGAATGTAGGGATCATTGTGACACTGTGAGGCCCCATCAAACCAAGGGTCCGTTGTGACACTGTGAGGCCTCATGGAACTGTGGAGACCATTGTGACACTTTGGAGTGTCATAGTAATAAGGGGCCGTTGTGACACTGCAAGAGCCCATGGAGCCAAAGGTCTATTGTGACATCTCAAGGCCTCATGGAACCATGGAGACATCACTAAGAGACTTCACAGCCTCATGGTACAAAGGGGCCATTGTGACACTGAGGGGACTCGGGGACTAATGGAGACCATTGTGACACTGTGAGGCCCCATGGAACCAGTGATAACATTGTGACCCTGGGGGTCCCCACAGAATCAAGAGGACCACTGTGATACTGTGGGGCCTTGTGAAACCAAGAGGCCTTTGTGACACTGCAGGACTGCATGGAACCAAAGGTCCCTTGTGACATACAGGGGCTTCCTGTCATCAATGGTCCTTTGTGACACTGTGGAGCCAAAAGAGATCATTGTAATACTGGAAACCTCCAGGGTCCAAAGGTCCATTGTGACATTGCAGGCCTAATGTAACAGAGGAGCTGCATGACATTGTGGGGCCTGGGGCACAACAGAGACCATTGTGACACTGCAAGGCCTCATGGAACCAAGGTGTCATTGGGACACTATAGGGCACCATAAAACTAAGGGAATGTGGAACAGGTCTGGCTGCTTTGGCCTCCTGGGCCCCCTTACTGGTCCAGCTGACCATGGCATGTTGAGGGTCTCTTCTCATCTGCTGCTGAAACACTGGGGCTCTGTGCTTTCCTTTTCCTGTGCTATGGAAAAGATCTGTCCTTGTCCTCCAGGCACCCATGGCCAGAATTAGGATTTCACCTCCAACATTGCCTTTTGTGAGAGACTGGAGGAGACTGTTGGCTCAAAACATTTCATGTGTGGGGGATGAAAAGGCAGGTCCAGCCTTGCCCTGCCCTGAAGCCCCAATTCCCCCAGAGCCTCTATCCCAGCCCAGCAGTGTCTGCCAGTCCCTGGCACAGCACAGGCAATGCTCCACAGCCACCTCTGCAGCCCCCAGCCCAGCTCCTGAGGGACCAAATGAGCCCAAGTCCCACCTGGGGGAAGGGCCCAGGAAGACCAAGGGGTTTTTAAGGCTGACCACAAGGCAAGCACACATCTTGACCCTGCCTCCCCTTGGAATTTCCATCTGAACACTGCTGGAATCCCGGAGTTGGTAGCTGTGTGTGCTTCTCTGTATCTTTTTTGTCTTTCTTGCTTTCTATGTCTTTTTCTTCAGTTTTTGTGCTCCTGCAAATTTTGATTAACAATAAATTGAACAGACTTAGAGTTTGTGAGGTTGAATGGGCCAAGTCCGCACTCTGAGAAGTGTTTTTTGTTGACTGTCTGTCATCGTTTGACATGAGAAGAATTTTAAAAACTAATACAAAACTTCTTGTGTAACTGACAATCTATTAAACCACTAAGATACTGAACGCCTCTGTGAAACACAAATGTTAAAGATGAAAAAGCCCTGGAACCTCCTCTTTCTTTTCCAGTCAACAAAGAAGCAGCAAGCCCCAGCCTCCATTTCAACCAAACCAAACCAAACCAAACCAAACCAAACCAAACCAAACCAAACCAAACCAAACCAAACCAAACCAAACCAAACCAAACCAAACTAAACCAAACCAAACCAAGCAACCCTGCCATGGGCTGAGCCCCTTCCTTCCTCCCCAGGCTGCCCCCCTCCCCATCAGCTCCATTCTAACCAAACCAAACTCCAAAAACTACCAAACAGGAAAACAAAAGAGGCTAGAAAGCCCCAACCAGAACAAACACAGGCACAGCTATTAAAATCTTACCACCAAGTCCCCTCCCCCGAAAACAACTAAAACACAAACCCCTACAACCTACAACCTGTAAAAAATAAACCTACAACTAAATTTAAACACAAAAACCCCCCAAAACTATCAATAAAACCAATTCTAACAAAACCCAACCACAATTTCCACCAGAAGTTACTGGCAGGTCAGGTGTTAACCCTTTCTATACTTCAATCCTCTCTCAAGTAAAAGGAAAAGATAATACAAGCATTCCAAAAAGCAACATAAAATCATTAAAGTCAATAGAGGAGAAATGAACTCCCCCCCAAAAAAAAAAGAAGAAAAAATACCTTAATCTTAAAACTAAAATCCTCTTATAAACTATAAAGAAAAAATTCTTTTTCATTATAACACATAAAACTATTAAGATATAAAAAAATTGAAATTAATATAATACAAAAACCTCCATACCAAAATAAACAAATGTTAAAATAACTGTAATTTCATCGAAAGTTCATACAGAAATTAAAATGTAATCCAGTACCACCAAGAGAAGATCTCTATTCCCAGAGATAAAAAAAAATTAAAATTATATAAAAAAGATTTTTACCTTTAAAGAATTAATCTTTAAAACAATACCCCAGAAGTCAACATGGCTCATCAACAAGCTGTAAAAAAGCTTCTGGCAATAAAAACAGCTTCACAGTGTTTTGTTAGCCCAATTATCCCATTGTAAAAAACCAAACAATATTAACAGTAGTAGCAATTTTAATTGAATAGTTAAAATAAAAAAAAAAATTGGATACAATATAATTTGATTAAAATAAGGGGTAATTTGGTTCCAATAATAGCGCATAAGCAAAAGATAACTGTGGAGTACGGAGGACAGGGTTTTCGGACCCTTGCCACATCACGTACAAGCTTGCCAAGTGAAAATCACCCTTTATATGCCATGTGTCAATGCCATCTCCTCTTATTTTCGGTTCGTCATATCTCTATCTCCACCTTCATTACCACCTTTACCATGCATGCGCCACCACTCGGTTTGGTGGTCACACAAGTCTTTGGGGGTCGTCACTGATGAAGGCCCTGTAGTCTTCTTCATTGTCCTTTAATTCGCCTTTGGGTTACACATGCGCATCAAGCCAGTACAATGTAAGCCAAGACTAACGTATCACTGCATCTACATATCAAGGCGATAAATCCCTTATGATTAGCATTTTCTGGGACCCAACCAGATTTTGCTTCCTTTCTGCTCATTTTTAGCAACTGTATCTCCAGCTTCTTTCCTCCTGTCCTTGTGAACATCTGCCGGGAGAGGGGGGTGGTGAGGCCCCTCCTCTCCCCTCTTCTTTGGCATTACTACTTTTAACTGTTTTATTATTCCCAGATATTAATTACTGTATCAATATTGATTACTGTTTCAATTTTTATCAGCACGAATCATACCTATTTATCACAACAATAACGAAGTCCTCCAGACCACTGTTATCCATGACAAAATTAATAACCACAAAACCGCAATTTTTCCTCTTGTAAAAGAATCTCCATAACCTTAAAGAGAAAAACTTCTCTCCCAAAGAAAACTAAAACAAGACTATTTCAAAAACAGTAAATAACTAGAAATTTTAGGTTTCATTTCTTTACATTGCCAGTAAAAATAACGTTGTAAAAAACAGGTGTTCTAAGAGTTTAATTCTTACTACCTTTTTCCTTTTAGTTACTTTTAATAAAATTTTCTTCCTACCCTTTAAATATTTTAAGCCTACTGTACCTTTCTCGCACTCCTATCTCACAACAAAATAAATACATAAATAATTAATTGACAATAAAACCCACCACATTCATCCATATGTTAATTAAGAAATCTCAAGATTAGAAAAATCTTGAATTAACAAACCAAAACCACTACAGTGTCATAATAAACCTTTTGCCAAAGTTTCTCTGATTTTCTAAAGTTGCCAGCAAATTCTGTTTTGTTGTTTTGAGCTCCTGAGAATCTCTTGCTGGTATTTCTCCAGTGAGTTGAACTCAGAGTACACAAAAAATTGTAACTCCTTTTAAATGTCTCCTTGGGAGAGTTTTTTAGTGGATGGGAGTCAGGGCTTGTGTGTCTTGCTTGGCACAGCCCAGGCAGGGCTTTCCCAGCCACATTCCACACTCCATTTCCCAGCTGGAGCCCCTGCTGCCTCTGAGTTGTGCTGCCCCAGCCCCAGGGACGCTCTCCTTGTCTGCCCATTCCCCCACGGTCTCTGGGCAGGGATGGCCTCAGTGGGGGCTGCTGACATCCTCAGCACCTTGGAGGCTGCTGCTGAATTTTCCTACTCCAGAGGCTTGTTCAGCCTTCAGCTCTTCAGTGCAGGAATTCAGTGTCCTAGGGCTCATTGACATTGAGAACACCTGAACAAGGCATGCCTCAGGGAATAATTTGATTTTAATTTTCAAATAATTTCTGGTTAATTTGACAGATCTCAGTAGTATATCTGCAGTGAATGCAGTATATTTAAAAAGACAGTGAGAAAGGATTTTTCAGGTCCTGTTTAGTTTTTTTTTCATGTTAATTCATTGATATGTGCCATCTCCAATTGACACTGAATCCAAGAACCTCCTGATGCAGTTTGAATAGATATGAACATCAAGACCCTGCATGGCTGACAGTCAATCAGACTCTGTCCCTACCATTTTCCCCATCCAAGCCCTGGCACTCAGAGCAGCCTTGTGCAAATCTGAGCTCCCTCCAGCCCAGGCTGCACCTGCAGCTTTCAGCTCCCTGGCTCCAACTCCCACCTGCTTTCCTTGAAGAAGGAGCTGCCCGAGACACAGACAAGGCAAGTCACAGCTCCATCAAATGCAAAAGTCATTCCTCTGCTGGATATTAAATCCACTTTCCACAGCAGACAGTCTCAGAGCAATGGAAAACACCTTCGGTGCCCAGCACAGATCCCAAGGTCCCCCCAAACCCTCCCTGCCCCAATTCTGTCCAGATTTGCTCTTTGCACACACGAGTCACACAGAAGCCAGGAGCTCCCTCCATACCCAGAGGGAGGAAAAGAGAGAAATGGGATGAAGAGCTCTCCTGTGCAGAGCCAAGGTCCAATGGCAGCCCCTGCAGTGGAAACCACAACTCAGCAGGTTTGTGTCTTTTGGGCTCAGGGCCTGGTGACGCTCAGAGGCACAGAAAGATTCCTTGCCAACAAACACAAGTTGAACATTTGAACAGTTTAATAACCATCACAGCTCTTACCTCAGCTCTCTGGGATGTCCCAGAAGCCTCTGACATGTCCCCCATCCCTGAGGGATTTCTCTACAGGAACAGTTTTAGACAGAGACAAAAGATTTGATAGATATAAATGCACTTTAGATTATGTTTATGACATATTTATTTGAACTTTGGAAATATTGGGCAACTTCTTGCAGCTCAAAGCATTAAACCAGTCTGTTGAGAGGTACATGAATGACCAGAGAGGACCTAGAGGAGCAAATCTGTGAGCAGCAGGAAGTACATAGATGCACCAAGCCTCGAAGAAGAGATGTTTTGACATGGCCATTTAAACAGAAGAGCTAGAAAAAACTGATGGAAAAGGGAGTTTAAATAATAAACTGAATAGTGGTGACAAAAGTAGAGGGGAAGATCAGTATTTCTTCTCCAGGCAACAGCACACTTGCAGAAAATTCCTGTTCCTGATGGGAAAACTTTGTAATTTCTTACAAGGACTCAAATTACCCAGATAATAAAAATGTGATTGTATGTTATGAAACTAAGAGTCGATAACACCTATGCACCTTTCCAGGCAGATGTCAGTTGTGTGTCCAAGAGCAGGCAGTGCCACTTGTGCCCTGAGGTGCCCAGCTGGGATTGGATCTCTCCCAGAGCACCTGAGGGAGAGCAGAGCACTTTGCAAGCTGCAGGTCCCTGACAGCCCCACAGGGCTCCCGTCCCATCAACATCTGCTCTGCTCCAGTCTGAAACAGGGCCCAGCATGGTGCTGGGATCATCAGAGAGCTGAGGTGTGTGCTGGAATTCAATGTCCTCCCCATCCCGCAGCGGCCCTGCATTTCCCTCCTGCAGCCTTGGTCTCCAGCACAGCCATGGAGGCTCTTTGGGCTCTGGACTGTTCCTGCAGCCCCCAAGGGCAGCTGAGCTCTGCCTTTGGCACAGTCAGGCCTGGCCAGCGCAGGCCATGCTCAGCAATTGCTTGTGTGTGCCTGGCCTTGCTGTCAGCCCCGGCAGCGGCTGCGTGGCCCCTTTGTGGCCCTGTGTTGGCCCAGCCATGGTGGCCCAGCCCCTGTGCAGGCCCAGCCCAGGCCAGGAGCATTGTGGCTGGGAACGGCCCCTGTGCCGTGGTGCCCACAGCAGCCTTGGGGCTCGGTGCCCCATGGCCTCCCTGCTGGGCAGCCTCTGCCAGCTCCTGCAGAGCCTGTGGTACCAGTGGGGCTGCACAGACAGCCCTGCCCTGGGCTCTGCCGGCCTCTGGGCCAGCAGAGAGGCAGCCAGGCCTGGCCATGGCTGGGAACAGGACCTGAGCCCCGCAGGAGGATGGAGCTGGGCCACAGCCAAACTCAGCCCAGGCCAAAGCTGGGCTCAGCAGCCAGGGCTGCCAATGCATGGGCACAGAGGCTGGTGCTGGCAAATGCCCTGGGCCCCCTCCCTGCTCTGTCCATGCCACTAAGGACACAGAGAGCCTCCTCTCTGGGCCACTTGCCTGTTTGCAATGCCTTGCACAGGTGCTGGTCCTGCCCCACAAGGCCTGGCCTGAGTCCTGCCCCTGCACGCTCAGCCAGGCTCAGATGGACACTGATGGTTTCTGGGCCCGGCTCCCTGAGCCCAGCCCAGCTCTCTGCAAGCTCTGCCAGCTGCCCTGAGCTCTGGGCAGCACCAAGGGCCTCTCCCCAGCCCAGCCCAGCCGGCTCTGGCCCCACAGCTCTGCTCAGGCCAGGCTGCTCTGGGTACTGGCCCACGGCCTCAGCCCCTGGCAAGGGCACAGCAGCAGCTGCAGCTGCCACAGGACTCAGCCCCAGCCATGGGGGAAGGTGCTGGGCCAAGGCCAAAGGAGGCTCCCTGGCTGCCCTGCTCCCTTCTGCCTGAGGTGCTGAGAGCTCTGCAGCCCCTGCTGCCATCCCATCTGCCCAGGGCAGCACAAGAGCCCCGGCCTTGGGGCCCTCAAGAGCTGCTCCTGCTCCAGGCCCAGGGCCCATGCCGAAGCTGGGCCTGCCAAAAAGCTGTGCCCATTTCTGTTCATTGCTGTTCTGATGGCTATGGATTCTCAGCCACTTGGAGGTTGATGATGAATTTTATTTCTCCAGAGGCCTCTTTTTTCTTGAGGTCTTCCGTTCAGAAATTCAATGTAAAATGCTAATAAATATTTGTTCCAAACACACCTGAACAAGAAATGCCCTTGGGAATAATAAAAGTGTTTTTTGGTTAATTAGGCAGATTTTAGAAGTCTATTTAATGTGAATATACTGTATTTAAAACAATGCAGAGAGAATTGTTTTTTCCTGTTTTCTTATTTTGCTCATAGATTGATATCAGCAACGTCCAATTGATATTGACCCCCAGCACCTCTTCATGCAGTTTGAACAGATATGAAAATCCAGACCCTTCATGGCTGACAATCAATCACACTTTGTCTCTATCTCCTCCCCATCATTTCCCTCATCCAACCCCTGGCACTCAGAGCAGCTGAGGAATGGAGTCACATCCAGGGGTGTCCCCAGGGCTCAGAACTAGGGCTAGGTCAGTTCAATCTCTTTATTGCTGATCTGGATGAGGCCATCGAGAATACCCTCAGTCAGTTCCCAGGTGAGCCCAAGCTGGGTGGGAGTGTGGCTGTGCTGGAGGGCAGGAAGCTCTGCAGATAGATCTGGACAGGATGGAGCCATGGGCCCAGGACAATTGGATGAGGTTCACCACAGCCAAGGGCCGGGTACTACCCTGGGCTTACAACCACCCCAAATCCCTGGACCTACCCTGCCCCTGATCCCCACAGCCTGTCCGGTTTCCTTCATCCCTGCATTGCCAGGGACTTTGGACTTTGTAGGATAAGGGAGCTCTGCTCTGGCTATGGAGGGAGGTCCAAGTGCTACCACTGGAGTGGGAACCACAACTCATCACGTTTGTGTCTTTTGGGGGATTTGGAACTGGTGACACTTTGAGGCACAGTATTACCGCACCTGTGTGGGTCGCAGCTGGTGAGAGAGACCGTGAATGTTGTTTCTTGAATCAGAAGGCTAATTTATTAAGATATTATATATGATACATTGTGACTATACTAAGTAGAATATAGAGAAAGGTTTGCAGAGCAGGTAGGCTAGGCTAAGAATAGATAGCAAAGAAAATGTATAACAAAGTTGTGGCCAAGGACTCAGTCCTGTAGCTTGCACTGCTGATTGGCCCTTAATTATAAACATAGGAAATGAGCCAATCAATGTGTCCCTGTTGCATTCCCCAGCAGATGATAATAATTGTTTACCTTTTCTTCTGAAGCCTCTGGCCTCCAGAAGACGCAGAAATCCAAAAGAAAGGATTTCTGTGGAGAAATGTCTGCGACATCTCACCTTTCTAAATTGTATAAAATAAAAGAAAAATGCTGGTGTGGAATGAAAGGAAATTTCTTCACCTATAAAATATAGAAGACTAATAAATCACTAAAACAATCCTACAATATAAGAAAATTGCAAAATACAATGCAAAGAGAATTCAAGTCCATGCAGCTGAGTTTCAGGAACAGTCCATCAGCTGAAGTTGTTTCTTTTGGACATCTGAGAGTCCTTTTTGTCCTGAAACAGCATAACACAATTCTAAACAATTTAAAACAATTTAAAACAATTTGAACAATTTTGGAATGTTCTTTCTGGCCCTTCAATGCTTCAGCGCTTCAGAGCTGCTGCCCGCTATTTTCAATCTTTTTTATTTAATTTTTAATATTTTTTTTTTAATCGAAAAGCAAAAGAGCAGCAGCCGAGCAGAGCAGTGCCAGAGAAGGAAAGGCCCTGGGGGCCCTGGCCCATGCTGGACCAGGAACCCCAAAACTGCCTCACAAAGGGGCACCAGGTCCAGTAGAACAAACCAGAGTCCCCAAAAACATCAGGAGGCCATGCAGTGGGCCCAGCCTAGGAATTTTTTGAGCCCAACAGCCCAGGCCAAACCATAAAGCAGGCTCTGAATTTCCACAGGCCTGAACCCTGCTGCCAGCACAATGGCAGCACGGGTAGTGAGACCTGTGGGATCTCAGCACCTCAGGATGAGGGTGCAAAGCAACCAAGACCACCCTTGGGGGGCTCGGGAGTCCTGGAATGTTGCCAGAAGTGTCTGGTGGCTGGACTTTGATCCTACACAGGAGATAACATCTGTATGAGGACTGGGAGGATTTCACTGGGGTGAATCGTGAAGGGATAAGTTAGTTAGAGTATAATACACAGGGTTTAGGATTTCTGTACAGGGGGGTCTAGAGAAGTAAGATGGAGGAATTGGGGCGTGTCCTGTCCTTCTTCTTCTTCTTCTTGGCCTCCATCTTCTGTGGTGATGGTGGCACTTTGGGATTGGTCTTTACTAAAAGTGCACCGGTTAATAAGAATAGAAGGTATTGGAGAAAAATTGTAAATATTGTACACGTAACTTCGAGTATAAAGATAAGTGACCACCCCGGAGGCTGGGGAGTGTGCCCATGGCTGACTTGCTGTGCAGACCTCTGTCGGGCTGAAAGAAAATCTTTTAGATAAACAATTAATAAACACTGAGACCGAAACAAGATCAGAAGTCTCTCCTCGTCCTTTGAAGCGCCGGGCTGTCCAAGGCCACTCTGGGCCTTTCCAGGCCACCTAAACAGCCGAGAAACCGACAAGTGGCGTCCCTGGGTGGGCTACTCCCCACCAACCCTTTCGGGGGGGGGTCAGCCCTGAAGAGCTGAAGCTCAAGAACTGAAGAGCAAAGAGGGCAGCTCCAATCTAGGACGAGTTCTCAGGAGAGCACTGATAGCTCCTGAGGAGAGAAGCCTGAAGAAAAAAGAAAAAGAAGAAAAAAAAAACCAGCCAGAAGTGTCTGCAAAAAACAGCAGTCACTGAGAATTACATCTCTCAGCTTCTACCGAAGACAGTTCGTAGCAGAGCAGCCCGGATCGGAACCGGAAGGCGCCTCCGGATCCTTCTCCTGTGACCTGCTGGACAGAGATTGGGAGACTTCGGACAGCTCTGACGACAGATTCGGTGAGAAGGTCAAAAAATAAGAATATGGGGGCCACACTCTCCCAGGAACAGCGGGAAATTTTGTCCACCTTACAAGGCGTGGCTCAAACACACACAGAAGAGATCCCAAAGAAAGTATTAAAACAGCTATTGTTGTGGGCAAGGCTTAATTACCCACTGGCCGAAACATGCCTGCTATTCGAAGTGGGGTTTTGGCAGGAAATCAATAGGCACTGATATTTCTTAACGACAAAAAAAGACGAGACAGCGTTAAAGCTGCTCTCGCTGGCAAGGGTAATGCTAGAAAAGCATACCGGTTCAGTCGAAAAGACTGGGAGAGCAACGAAAAGTTGCTGCATCCTCAGCAGAAGGATGGGGGAGCAAAGCTCCGGAAAAAAAATTATTTCTGGCCTTAAGAAGCCAGGGGGAAAGGGCTCTCAAGAAAAGAGAGCAGGAAAAAATATTAAAGCCCCGGTCCCAAAACCCAGAAACCCCAGGAAACTCCTAAAGCGTCCTGAAACTCCGGAGAGTACAGGGGAGTCAGGATCGGAGGGGGGGGGTGAAGGGGGACAGAGAAGGGATCGGGGGGGGGGGACGCTTCCTCGCGGGGGCACGGCGCGGTAGCGGCGGAGCAGACGGGGAGCGCGGGAGAAGAGGTATCAGGAGACACATGTCCCGGTGCGGCTTTTGTCAGCGCGGCGCCGGGGGGTGGCGGCCGCTCCGGCCGGCAGAATAGCGGAGACGCGCGCGGCGGGCAGAACTCGCAAGAACCCGCGGACAAATTCGGCTCGAATTGCGGAGCGGGGCGGGCCCGGGTGCCGGCGGGGGGCGGGCCGTACACACCGGCGGGAGGAATGGACACAGAGACAGAGTCAGGGGCAGACCGAGGGAGGAGACCTGGGAGGTGGAACAAGGGGGGGAGAGTGACGTCAGCCCAGGAGAGACGGGGAGAGGCTCGGAGAGCACGCATGCGCAGAGAGTAGAGCGCGGGCGGGGGCGGGCCCGTGACGTCTCGGGCGAGGAGGGGCCGTGCTCGGGTTCCTATGTCCCAGTGGCTCCACACCCTCTTCAGCCTTGGTACCTCTGGATGAAAACCCTCGGAGTCCCAGTCCCTTCCCTTCAAGGGAGACGTTCTGGTGTTCAAGCTCCATTTCCAGCTGAATTAAAAGCCAGGCAGACACGGTCTCAAACGAGATCACGAACACGGCAGTTGACAGGACGAGGGGCAGTCGAGCCCATGCTGTCGTCCGACCTGGGGAGGCCGGTGACAGCGCCACCTAGTGGGGGGCAAGGCTTTCGCTTGTATCTCCACAGATCGAGATCTGACGTGGGTGTCGGTACGACACGTGAAACTATTTCGAGTGCGAGAACATGAAAACGTGGATCCGAGAAACAATGATTCAAGTAACAAAGAGACGAGTACTCAGACAGGAGTCGAGACTCAGACTGCACAAGACGACTCGGAAGAGAAATAAAAAGAAACTAAGGACTTTGGAGGAATTCTCTGTTAAGGTCCTGAAAGAAAAGCGAAACAATGATTTCACATAGAAGCGAAGCCATGAGTTTTATGATGCTTATCTGCATCATTCTTTCATTCATTGCAGTAAGCAATGGGGGTAATATACCTATTAGTCAGCAAAAGCAAAATGTGTGGTAGAGTTCTTTGACATCTCTCCCATTTGGAGAGGAATTTCAAGGGTAGAATTCTTTGACATCTCTCCCATTTGGAGAGGAATTTTAAGAATAGGATTCTATGTTTTAATAATTCTACTAGTCCTCATACTTGTTATCCCATGCATATTTGCATGTTTAAAACACACTATGAATCGGATAGCGAAAGAAGTTTTCCTAGTGCAAACAGAAGGGGGAGATGTGGGATCTCAGCACCTCAGGATGAGGGTGCAGAGCAACCAAGACCACCCTTGGGGGGCTCGGGAGTCCTGGAATGTTGCCAGAAGTGTCTGGTGGCTGGACTTTGATCCTACACAGGAGATAACATCTGTATGAGGACTGGGAGGATTTCACTGGGGTGAATCGTGAAGGGATAAGTTAGTTAGAGTATAATACACAGGGTTTAGGATTTCTGTACAGGGGGGTCTAGAGAAGTAAGATGGAGGAATTGGGGCGTGTCCTGTCCTTCTTCTTCTTCTTCTTGGCCTCCATCTTCTGTGGTGATGGTGGCACTTTGGGATTGGTCTTTACTAAAAGTGCACCGGTTAATAAGAATAGAAGGTATTGGAGAAAAATTGTAAATATTGTACACGTAACTTCGAGTATAAAGATAAGTGACCGCCCCGGAGGCTGGGGAGTGTGCCCATGGCTGACTTGCTGTGCAGACCTCTGTCGGGCTGAAAGAAAATCTTTTAGATAAACAATTAATAAACACTGAGACCGAAACAAGATCAGAAGTCTCTCCTCGTCCTTTGAAGCGCCGGGCTGTCCAAGGCCACTCTGGGCCTTTCCAGGCCACCTAAACAGCCGAGAAACCGACAGAGACCCTTCCTTTCCCCAAAACCACTGAGGCATGCCAGCAGCAGGGAAATAGAAGCATTCCCCAGAAATCCCATCTGGGGTCTAGAAATGTTTGTTTCCCACAGCAACACAGCACCACCCCCACCGGGCTGGGGACCAAAGGCAGAACTTTTGGCAGCTCCCTCCCCCTCGCCCCTAGGGCACAAGAGGGGCGGCAGAGATGGCAGCCTCCATGGGACAGCAACCAAAACACCACCCCCCAAACCACTGAGCTTGAAAGCCGGCAGCCGGGCTGCGCCCGCACTCAGCTGCTGAGCCACGCCTCCTCCACGGAAGGAGAGGCTGGCTGCTGAAGCTGCTGCCGCAAGGGCAAACGGCCCGGGACAGTCCGAGCTCGGACAAGCCGCCGGTGCCACGGCAGTCTCTGACAACGGCAAAGCCGCTGGGACGTCCGGTGGAAGCAGCGGGGGGGAAGCCGGAACTGGGGAGGGAATCATGCTGATCGTGGGATCCGCTGCAGGCTGCTCCGAGGGTCCCGCAGGTTCAGCGCCGTTTTCTGCTGCTGACTCTGGGACTGTCTCGGCTTGAGGCGGTGGGGACGCATGGGAACATGCCGTTGCCGCATCCCCCGGCCCTGAAAGCGGTGGCAGGAACGGCACGGGCCCGGCGCCGTCCCCCGCCGCTGACTCCGGGGCCTGCTGCGGAGGCGCTGTCGCAGTCTCCGTTGCAGCGCAAACAGGCAGCAGCGGAGCCGGGAGAAGCGGCGGAGCATCGCTGTTGCTTAGCAACAGGTCAATCGCCGAAAGTGCTGTCTCTTCTGCCTTCTCCGACACAGGCCCTGGCGGGGGCGGGGAGGCCAGTGAAACCGCGGGCGGGACCTCCTGGAGTGACAGCTCTGGCAGGGGCGTGGAGGAAACCTCAGAGACCGGTGCCGCCTCCATGTGTGAAGGAGGTGGAGTCTGAGAGGCTGGCGCTGGCTTGAGCAGCCACTCCCATCCCCACGGAGAGAGAGAAGGGGGGAAAGGAGAAAACTCCATCTGAGCATGCTCCGGAGCAAGAGTAAAAAAAACTTCTTCGCACCGCGAAGTTTCAGCCCCCCCCACCGCGAAGCGCGGTGGGGGGGAACCCAAAGTCATCACCCACCGGCTGTTCTGCCAAGGGGGGTGGAAACGGAGATTGTCCATAACAGTTAGAGATCCATTGGAAAAGAGCTGCTCTGCAACTCAAAACTGGGAAAAGCTTTATAAATGCTGGGTAGATAGAAGGCAACACGCATCCCTGACTGTAGACGCACTGGATAATCGAGTCCATGCACTCCCAGACAAAAACATCCAAAGCGTACAGGACATCAGTAAAAAACCCAAAAAGCTTTGCGCATCTAAAGAATTTATAGACATCTGTTTGTGACAAAAAGCAACCATCTTCTCTGCACCAATATTTCCAGAGGGCAATAAGCTTCTCCTCTTAAGGGGAGAATTAATCTCTTCTGGCAAGTCATGTGTCTGCCATACGAACAGCCACAAGCTACAAAGGGCTGGTTCATCAGGGATAGAAAAGTGAACAGTACCTTTTTAAAAGTCCAGCTTGCTCTGGCCAGCTCCACAGGTCTGCTGCTCTTTTCCATCATCTTTCCTGAAGGTTTTCCAGAAGAAGGTTCTGTTGTGGTCAGCCTTGGTTGTGAACTCTGTCCAAATCAGGATCTTCAGTTCTTCAGCTCCTGGCTTGAATCCACTTTTGTGGTCGCTTCAAAGCAACCATCAAATGCTACACATACAGGATTTTTACCTAGTACAGCAATTTTGCTCCTCTGGTCTTATCAGATTAATCTTTGCTCTTATACGAGGGGTCACCAGATATTACTGCGCCTGTGTGGGTCATAGCTGGTGAGAGAGATGGTGAATCTTTTTTCTTGAATCAGAAGGCTTATTTATTAAGATATTATATATGATACATTATGACTATACTAAGTAGAATATAGAGAGAGGTTTGCAGAGCAGCTAGGCTAGGCTAAGAATAGACAGCAAAGAAAATGTATAACAAAGTTGTGGCCAAGGACTCAGTCCCGTAGCTTGCACTGGTGATTGGCCCTTAATTACAAACATAGGAAATGAGCCAATCAAGGTGTCCCTGTTGCATTCCCCAGCAGATGATAATAATTGTTTACCTTGTCTTCTGAAGCCTCTGGCCTCCAGAAGACGCAGAAATCCAAAAGAAAGGATTTCTGTGGAGAAATGTCTGCGACAGCATAGAAAATTTCTCTTCATGGCAAACAGGCCCCGGTTGAACAGGACACCATTGCATAACAATCACAATCCTCCCTCAGATATGTGCAATGTTCCAGCAGCATCTGATGACTCCACCATTCACAGGTGATTTCTAGACTAAAATTAATTTCAGACAAAAGAACAATTAAGTTCTTCTATCAGGATGCTCATCCTGGAGTGGGTGCAAAACAGCTCCAACAATTCCTGATTTGCCAAGCTGTCAGTGGTGGATGGAGATGGGAAGTCAGGCTGCTTTTAGTGTTGAGGAAATGCTGAAAGCATCCTGACACATTTCATCTCCTCATGCCCTGGCTGATGTCTCCTCTTTCCCCTTCCACCCATTGGCTTTTGTCTCCCACCAGGCCCCCTGTGAAGAGCCTGGCTCTGTGTACTCCATCCCCTCCTCACTGGCACTGCCAGGCTGGGATGAGGAGCCCCTCAGCCTTCCCTGCTCCAGCCTGGACAAGCCCAGCTCCCTCAGCCTCTGCTCACTGCCCAAGGGCTCCAGCCCCAACTTGGAGGCCCTTCCCAGACTCTGCTCCAGCTGCCAGACATCTTTCCTGCCCTGGGGAACCCAAACCAGGCCACAGTGACCTGGATAATCTTCGTCCTTGATGACCTGGTCACACAGCCCTGGCCCCTTGTCCCCATGTCAGGCTCTGGGGTGGATCCTGTGGAACATCCTTTGGTGGAGGCTGTGGCTCCAGGTGGGCCGGGGGGATCCCAGGGGACCGGGACCCTGCTGGGCATGAACAGCATTGGACTTGTTGGGAGAAACTGTGAGGGGGAGCTGGGGCAGAGTGACCAACCCAGTGACCTGACACAGCCCTGCTGGGATGTCACACAGGCCATCTGGGATGTCACAGCCTGCTCTGTGATGTCACAGCCCATTCTCTAATGTCACACAGCTGGTCTCTGATGTTACAGCCAAATCTGTGATGTCACAGTCGGCTCTGGAATGTCAGACCTCTGCCCTGTCACAGCTGGCTCTGTGATGTCACAGAGGCAGTATATGATGTCATAGCTGCTCAAACACCTTACCTAACCCACTCTGTGATGTCATAGCCTCATCTGTGACCTCATGTTACCATATGATATATTGTAAACACCAGGTGAGTTGACACCTGGAGCTTGTTCTCCAAAGCCCCAGGCCTATGGAAACCACACAATGCCCATTGTGTGAGAAGGGAACTGGAAATTCACCAGCTTAAGTGTCCTGCCAGCTCAGCCAGGGCCACTGGAACATTGGGGTCCACGACCACCAGGGACCACCAGAGAGACCCCCAGGAGAACAGGGGAGGGGAAATACATTAATGATTTGGGGAAAATGATTATCAGATGTATATTTAGTCTGGGACAATCAATGAATATGTATGCAAAATACAGAATATAAACAGAAATTTTCCTGCTCTCAGCCTGCAGGGCTTTGGGAGGAGCTGTCCCCCGGTGCATCCCCCTGAATAAATAATGCTGCTTTTTATTGCTGCGTTGGTGTGAAGGAGTTTTCTATTTTACTGAGTTTTTGGTAACACTCCAACTGCCAAGAAAAGCTCTGCCTGCTACTGCTGTTCACAAACAGAGAAGGGCTGGTGGCAGATGTGGGGCACTGGGGCACAGTGACCATGAAATAATCAAGTTTTCAATATTCTGTGAAAGATGGAGGGACAGCAACAAAACTTCTACACTGGAATTAGGAAGGGCAGACTTTGGCCTATTTAGGATGCAGATTTGGGGAGTACTGAATCAGGCACTGATTTTTTTTAAGGAAAACATCCCTTGAAAACAAAGGGGTCCAGGAAGGATGGACACATTTCAAGGAAGTAATCTTAAGGGGGAAGGAGCAGCCTGTCCCAGTGTGGCAAAATATGAGCTAGTGAGGAAAATGACTGGCCTGGCTGGCCATGGAGATTTTGTGGGAACTCAAAGGTTACAAGAGGCCCATCAACTTTGGACAGAAGGTCAAGCAGCTTAGGAAATGTTTAAGGAGGTTGTGAAGTCGTGCAGAAAAAAAGTAAAGAGGTGAAAGCTCAATGAGAGTTTAACCTGACCACTTCCGTGAAAAAAAATAGACAATGTTTCCACAATTAATTTATTAGAAAAACATGGGATAAGGAGAACCTCTACTCTTTATTGGATGCAGTGGAGAATATAGTAACTAAAGATAAGGAGAAGGCACAGCTACTGAACATCTTGTTTCTCTCAATTTTCAATATTAGGACAGGCTGTCCTCAGGACAAGTGCTCTCCTGAGCTGGTTGATGGACACAGGGAGCAGAACAGCCCCTGGAATCCAGGAGGAAGCAGCTGGTGTCCTGCTGAGCCACTCAGATGCTCACAGGTGTGTGGGATCAGATGGGATCCATCCTAGGGGGATCAGGGAGCTGGTGGATGAGCTCCCCAAGCTGCTCTCCATCATTTCCCATCAGTGCTGGCTCAGCAGGGAGGTCCCAGAGGACTGGAGGTGCCAGTGTGAGCCCATCCCCAAGAAGGACTGGAAAGAGGATCTGGGGAACTCCAGGCCTGTCAGCCTGACCTGGGTGCCCAGCAAGGTTATGGTACAGATCACCTTGAGTGCCATCACAGGGCACCCACAGGATGGCCGAGGGATCAGAGCCAGCCAGCGTGGATTCCAGTGTCTGCATGGAATGGTCTGGATGAGGGGATTGTGTCCAACATCAGCAAATCTGCAGATGACACCAAACTGGGTGTGAGTTTGGATCTGATGGAGGATGGAGGTAGGAGGGCTCTGCACAGGGCCCTGGACAGGCTGGATCCAGGTGTGGTTAACAGGGATGTGTGATCCAACTAGGTCAGGTTTAAAAAGTCCAAGTGCCAGGTCCTGCAATTTGGCCACAACAACACCTGCAGCAGTACAGGCTGGGGACAGAGTGGCTGGAGAGCAGCCAGGCAGAAAGGGACCTGCAGGGACTGATGGACAGCAGGCTGGACATGAGGCAGCAGTGTGCCCAGGTGGCCAAGAAGGCCAATGACTCCTGGGCTGGATCAGGAATGGTGTGGCCAGCAGGAACAGGGCAGGGATTCTTCCCCTGTGCTGGGCACTGGTTGGGCAGCACCTTGAGTGCTGTGTCCAGTTGTCGCCCCCCAATTTAGGAAGGATGTGGAGACGCTGGAGTGTGTCCAAAGAAGGGCAACAAGGCTGGTGAGGGGCCTGCAGCAGAAGAGCTGTGAGGAGTGGCTGAGGGAGCTGGGGTTGTTTATCTTGGAGAAGAGGAAGCTCAGGGGAGACAAGGTGGTGCCAGGGCACAGGTTGGACTGTATGATCTCAAAGGCCTTATCCGGCCTTGCTGACTCTAGGGTTCTCTGAAACCACCCTTGGAGCAGCTGCTTGATGAGTCCTGGGCCTCCTCTTCAGAAGCTCGAGCAGCCCAGGTTCCTCAGCTTCTCCTGCCAGCCCCAAAGCCCATCCTGTCAGTCCTGCAGAGCCTCTGCAGCTCCTCCTGACTGCCCAGAACAGGGAGCCCCAGAGGCAGACACAGCAGCCCAGATGTGCCCCCCTGGCCTGGGGTGCCTCTGGCAAGGGAGCAGCACGCGGCACTGCAGGAGCCTGCAGAAAATTCCTGCAGCACTTGTAGGATGATCCTGCTCCTCCAGGGACGTTGCCATGGTGCCAAGTCAGGAACTGCAATGGAGAGTGGGGCCAGAGAGGAAAGGGCAAACAGGGATGGGGTCTTTTCAGGGCAGGGAACAGGGGTGGGCAAGAGGAAGAAATTTGTACAAGCAAAGAGTACAGAAAGCAAAGGTGAAGCAAGGGAAATGCTCAGGGCAGTTTTGGGGTGGCTGCCAGGCAGCTCTGGCTCTGAGCAACAGTGTCTGCAGTGGGACAGGAAACTCCCAGCTGATGGGTGTGGGGGCCTGAGTTAACTTATGTATTGTAAATATATGTATGGCAGTTAAAGATCTCTCTATTGTATTCGTGACCCTGCCCTGATTCTGGTTATTGTAAATGGGCTGCAGCTGTGATGTCCTTGATTGGGCAGCAGCTGTAGCCCATGGAGGTAGCTGAGATAAAAGGGGGTGGGGTGGTCAGGGAGAGCCTGGGAGAGGAGCCCTGACCGAGAAGCAACAACACCACTGCTGTGAAGATCTGCCGTGAGAAAACCATCGAGAGAAGGTATGGACTCAGGAAATATAATTATACAACAATATGAATACAACAGATGGGAACAAACTTTCTGGCTGACTGCAAAGGCCAGGACAAAGCTGAGTGCTTTCCCTGGTGTGCCCCAGCCCTTGCTGGCCCCAAGGGCTGAGGGCATTTGTGCTCCCTCAGGTTCATGTCCCCACAGCAACAGCATGGGGGTGCTCCCCCTGCTCTGTGCAATGCAAACAGGGGCTGCTGAGCCAGTGCTGCCGTGTCTGTGCCTGCAAGGATGGGGCACCTGTGTGAGCTGGGGGAGAGGCCAGGGCTGCAGAGGGGGGATGTTGTTGGCAGCTCCATCAGGACGCTCTGGGACACTGCCCTGGGCTGTCCAGCGTACTGGAGATGGATCAGCCCCTGCTCTGCTGCTCCTTCCCATCTGCCCCAGGGCCCTTGCAGAGCCCCAGCCATGCTGTTTGCCCCCAGCCTGCCCACGGCCAGCCTGGGGCTTCTCACGGGGCTTTTCTGTGCTGAGCATTGGCCTGGGTGTGTTCTTGAGAGAGCCTGGGCAAGGAGCCTGGAGCCCCCAGGCCCTGGCCTGAGGCGTCAGCACTGCCCCAGCAGTGCCCAGGGCCTGTCCCTGCTGCAGCCCCAGCACTGCCACCCCCAGGGCTGTGCCCGGCCCCGAGAGCACTCAGGCCCTACAGCAACACCAGGGCCACCAGGGCAGCGGGGCAGGGCCACGGCAGCAGCACTGGCAACACCAAGTGCTGCTGCTGCTGCTGGGCAAAGCTGCTGGGGAAGCCCTGATCAGCCCCCAGATCTGCACAGAGACATTGCTGCTGCAGCACCAGAGAAGGCAACAAAAGGCCATCTCTGCAGAAAACTTTGCTGGGAGATCCTTTAGTTCGTTTAAAGGAAGCAAGGGTATAGCCCCTCATTGACACAGTCTGTGACCATAGGGATGGTAGAGAGAAACAAAATGGGAAATGGCATAAAATGATACCTTTCTTTGTGGACAAGATTAAAAAAGTAAATAAAAGAAAAAAACCACAACCAAATGAACAAAAAGTATAAAAAATTACTTTTATTACAAATGATTGGCAGAAATAGGCCACCTCTTTAATATTTCCAAAACCATCCAGTCAGCAGTCTCCTCACAGCAGCCTTGAGCTCCTGATTGGTCAGGCTGTAGATGAGGGGGTTCAGGACTGGAGGCACCACTGAGTACAGAACTGACAGGGCCAGATCCAGGGATGGGGAGGACATGGAGGGGGGCTTCAGGTAGGCAAAAAACCCAGTGCTGAGAAACAGGGAGACCACGGCCAGGTGAGGGAGGCAGGTGGAAACGGCTTTGTGCCTTCCCTGCTCAGAGGGGATCCTCAGCACAGCCCTGAAGATCTGCACATAGGAGAAAATAATGAACACAAAACAACCAAATAGTAAAGAAATGGAAAACACAATGAGCCAAAATTCCCTGAGGTAGGATTTTGAGCAGGAGAGTTTGAGGATCTGCGGGATTTCACAGAAGAACTGGCCCAGGGCATTGCCATGGCACAGGTGCAGGGAAAATGTATTGGCTGTGTGTATCAGTGAATATAGAAAGGCACTGGCCCAGGCAGCTGCTGCCATGTGGGCACAAGCTCTGCTGCCCAGGAGGGTCCCGTAGTGCAGGGGTTTGCAGATGGACACATAGCGCTTATAGCACATGATGGTCAGGAGGGAATGCTCTGATCCAATGAAGAACATAAAGAAAAAGAGCTGAGCAGCACATCCAGTGTAGGAGATGTCCCTGGTGTCCAAGAGGGAATTGTGCATGGCTTTGGGGACAGTGGTGCAGATGGAGCCCAGGTCGCTGAGGGCCAGGTTGAGCAGGAAGAAAAACATGGGCGTGTGCAGGTGGTGGCCACAGGCTATGGCGCTGATGATGAGGCCGTTGCCCAGAAGGGCAGCCAGGGAGATGCCCAGCAAGAGGCAGAAGTGCAGGAGCTGCAGCTGCCGTGTGTCTGCCAATGCCAGCAGGAGGAAGTGCCTGATGGAGCTGCTGTTGGACATTTGCTGTGTCTTGGCATGGGGATCTGTAAGAAAAGTAATCACGGAATAGTTGGGTTTGGAGAGGACTTTAAATATCCCAGCACAGCCTGGGGGAACTTTCCCCCCTCTCCCTGCTCAGGGTGCTGCTGCCCGGAGCTGTCCCTGCCAGCAGCTGCTTCCCTGTGCCCAGGGCTGGGCCCTGCCAGTGCTGCCAGAGCCCAGCCCAGCCCTGGGGGCTTAGCTCTGCCCTGCAGACCCCTCCCAGCTCAGGCACTGCCCAGGGGCAGCTCTGGCTCTGCAAGCTCTGATGGCAACATCACAGGAACCCTGAGGAGACTGGGAAAGCAACACTAATGCTGCCTCTAAGGGGCCCTGCAAGGATTTCTGTCACTGCCTGGTTTATTAACATCTGAGAGAATTTTGGGGGTTTTTTTGGGGTTTTTTTCTCAACCTGAACTGAGAGATGAATATCTATGTGCACTTTCCTATCCAGGCAACCCAGAACAGTATATTCAAAAAGCAGGAAATTCCCTTTCATGCAGCCCCTGCCTTACTGTGCTCCCTGTATAATCTATTTCTTCTGACATTAAATGCCATCCTGGAAGCAGTCCTGAACAATGCAGCATCCTCCCCAAAAAGGAGAACACTTCCAAGCCTGACCAGCTGTCTCCTCCCACCCAGACCTTGTTCCCCAGTGCTGGGAGCAGCTGCCAGGGCTGGCTGAGAGCTGTCCCTGGCAGGCAGCAGAGTCCCTGCCCCAGCACAGTGCCCGGGGCTGCAGGACCCTGCTCTGCAGGACAGCCCTGGGCACCCCTGGCTGCTCTGCACAAGAGACAATCAGAGAATGTACTCACAGAGTCTGTAGGCATTGGGATGTTCCAGCTTTAGGAGATGGCTCCAGGAGCTGCAGCTGCATTGTCCTGCAGCCAGAGGTTCCTGTGCCAAGGGCTGGAAGTGATTGTGCGCCAGCACTTCTAAGCACATTCCCAGCCCTGACTGATTGAAGCTCTCTGTGCCTCTCTGCTGGGCCCAGGGTGGCTGCAGGCACTGCCCCAGCCCTGCTGGGCTGGAGAAAAGCTGCTCATCAAGAGAAATGTGCTTTTGAAGCTCCTCTTGGTTACCAGGAGCTGCCTCTGTGCCAGGAACCCAGCCCAGCTCAGCAGCACAGATACAGCACCAGGACTTTAATGAGCCTCTGGGGCCTTGTGCTCAGGCCCTGAACATCAGTCCCTGAGAGGGAGCTGAGGAAACCTCTCCAGAACTCCAAGTCAGAATCCAACTCCAAAATTACTTGGACATTTAATGGGTCCCACTGAGGGACAGGACAGAGAAAGTGTCCCCAGACCCCAGGCAGAGCAGAGATCTGCAGGCAGTGATGGCAGGTGGGGACAAAGAGAAGCCAAGTCTTGGTGCCCTGGGGCACAGCAGGCTCTGTGCCACCAAGGGCTATGAGGAGACACCTTGTCCTGAGGCCCTGGGGCCTCCTGGCACAGCCCCAGCCAGGCTGGGCACTGTCACCCCCTTGTCTTGCCATCAGCATCCCCCCTAGACCACATCCCAGTGGCCTCAAGGATCTGCTGGAAGGAGTCCCTGGGGAGCCTTGCTCAGGAATGGCCCTGGGGGCTCCTTCATGCTCACAGAGTTTTTGAAAGGACTTTGGGTTTGGCTTTTGCCTTGGAGTCTCTGAGAGGTTTGTGCAATCATGGCCTCCAATTTTCTGTGGTAATTACTCCCTGGAGAGGCTTTGTCCGTAACAACACTCAGTGGGGCTCATTAATACTGCAGGGTACTTCAGTTATTTTAACGTACTTGGTGTTTCCCTTTTGATACACACTGTGTGAAAGGTTTGTGCCATCGTGGCCCCAATTATCTGCTTTAATGAGTCCCTGGAGAGCTTTGTACTGAAACTTAGAAGGCTTATTAACACTTTGAGATACTAAAGGTTTTTAAGGTACCTTATGGATTTAAGTATACTTTTAAGTACTTTTAAGGAATTTCCTTCCAAAATTGAGTCTCTGAGAGGTTTTTGTGCCATCCTGGCCTCCAATTCTCTTGTCCAAGGTGCCCATGAGGAGCCTGTGTTGGGTATCTTCCCCCTTTCTGTTTTATAACAAAGATGGAACTGAAAGAATTTTGTAAGACTTTCTAAAAGCATCCAAACAAACATGGGACAATTAACAATAAAACAATAACCACTAAGAGAATAATTAGTCCTGTTTTAGCTAGACATCATCCAACCCTTTAGTCCCTTGGACTGAAAGAGTTTATTGAGCTAGTCGTTGTTTTCCACTTGAAGCTTCTTGAACCCTTCCTTCAGTACCTAAATGCTCTTGTGGATTGACTCGCTGTGGCTGGAGAGGTTCATGCAACACATGCCCTCAGAGTCTACACAGCCATGCCCATGTGCCCAGAGTTAAAACTCTATCACTGTTCTGCAAGGTGGCATGTTTGATGGTCTCTATGTCTGAGAGCAGGCCCCTCAGTGTGAGGGAGGTAGCATTGATTTGCTTACTTAACAGGCACCCAGGATGGTCTAATTGTCCTAGAGCTTTAGCTGCAGCCACCCAAAGTATTTCAAATTGGGGGTGCTACCATCTAATACCTGAATTAAAGCTTTCAAAGCCATCTCTTTGATATCATTCAATACTTCTCTGGCGATACCTACTGCTTGATCATCTGGTAGGCTGTGTTGTCCTTCTCCAGCTAGATGGTTGATTTTCAATTCCGCCCTTGCTTCATTATTAGCATAGTCATTGCTATTAGCATAATAAACACTTCCACCCCTCTTCCCACCGGGTGTATTCTGTAGGTGACAACAACATAATATATTTTAAATCATATGAGGTTGAGACATGTGCTGTAAACATGGCCCTCATTAGGTCATTAAAGCAAGGTAAGTCCTTCCTATGGTCTTTAGATACAAAGATCCTTGATTTCCCTGCAAACCAGTAGCTGATACCTGGGATTCTGCCCCCTTTTTTCATAACATAACAGGGCAATAAGGAATTCCGAGGCTATGTGCCAGTCTCCTTCCTTAACTGGAGGCATGGTCCAGTGTGGAGAGGGAATGATTGACAGTGAGGGCAGGACCTGTAGTTGTGTGGTTGGAGTCTGGAGCTTTTTTCAGGGCAGAGGCGAAAGTTGTGGTAGCAGGAAGTGGAGGAGCCAAGATGGAGGGTGGGTGGTCAGGCTCCTGAGCCATATTTTGGCTCGTTCTGTCTTGAGTATCCAGGGCATGATGCTCCAAGACAGCATGGCCATTGCCATCTTGGACCATCATTAAAGGTTTGAGAAAGGCAGGTTTGAGGGGAGTTCCCGAGTTACGAGTTACCAACGGATTGAGTTTTCAAAACGCTGCTTGCTGGTCAAGTGTTGTGTGGAAGATGAGGAGCACGCAGGGTGCAATGGGGTCCCTTTTGATCAAAAATTATACAGATCAACTCCCACTGAGTCGCAAAATTCAGTGGTATGGATTTCATCAGCACAGGCATCTGGAAAATTGTTAATGATCATCCTCATTATTGATTTTAATTTGTTCTTTGAATGACACCTAGGACTTGAAACTCACGCCCAGTTCTTCCGGGGTAAAATCTGGCTGACTCTGAGTTACAGCTGGGCTAATTCTCACATTGCTGATTTGCAATGGTCCCTTGGGACCATGCAGCCCAACAGAGCCACAATGATGTCCTTGGTTCCATGAGGCTCCACAGTGTCACAATGTCCCTTGGATCCATGGCACTCTGCAGTGTCACAGTGGCCCCTTCATTTCACAAAGCTCCCAAATGTCACATTGGTCTCCATAGGAAGAAAGCCACGGAGCCCCCATGTTTCAGCAGCTGATGCATGGCAACCACCAGAGGCCAAGGCAAGCCTGACCTGTCTGTCCTGGTGTGTTTGCTTGGACCAACCCTTGGATATTTGAAATTATGGATGTGGAATCCTAATTTCAGACATTTGTGCCTGGAGAAGACGGATGTTTTTCTTCCATAAAAAGAAAAGCACAGAGCCCTTTCCAGTGTTTGCAAAACAGGTAAGTGCTGGCACTTGGGAGTCAAAGACCAGCCAGACCTGTCTGTCCTGGCAACTTTTGTCTGGCAGTATTCCTTGGATACACAGAAATTTGGAGGTGGAATCCAAGTTTTGGCCATGGATACCTGGAAAAGATGGACAATTCTTTTCTATACAAAGGAAATCCCAGAGCCCCAGTGTTTCAGGGGCAGATGGGAGTGGCCTTCCACATTCCAAGGTCGGCCAGACCTGTCAGGTAAACCCTGGGAGTCCAAGGCAGCCACACCTATTTCATGTTCCCTTGGTTCCACAGGGCCCTGCAGTGTCACAATGGTTCTCTTGCTTCCATGATGCCCTCAGGTGTCATAATGGCCCCTTGGTTACACAAGTCTTTAAGGATCTAAATGGTCTCCATGGTTCCAAAAGCCCAGGCTATCATAATTATCTATTTGTTCCATGAAGCTCCTCTTTGTCACCGTGGCCCCTTGGTTCCATGGCCTCCATTGGTACCACAATGATCCCCTTGGCTCCAGAAGTTCCCATAGTGTCACAATGGCCCCTTCCCTCCACGAGGCCCTGCAGTGTCACAATGGTCTCCATGATCCCATGGGGCCTTGCAATGCCACAATTTTCTCCATGGATCCATGGTGCCCTGCAGGATCAAAATGACCCTTTGGCTCCATGAGGGCCTGAAATGCTACAATTGTCTCTTGGTTCCACAAAGCCCCATGGCTTCACATTGGCCCCTTGGGACCATGCAGCCCAACAGAACCACAGCGATGTCCTTGGTTCCATGAGGCTCCACAGTGTCTCAGTGGATCCGTAGTACTCTGCAGTGTCACAATGTTCCCTGCATTTCGGAAGACCCCAAAGTGTCACAATGGCCCCCATAGTTCATCAAGACTCCACAGTGTCATAATGGCCCCTTGGATCCATGGTACTCCCAGTGTCACAATGATTCCCTTGGTTCCACAAGTTCCTACAGTGTAACAATGCCCTTTGGCTCCACAACCCCCCACATTGTCACAATGGTCTCCATAGAAAGGAAACAACTGAGCACCGGGGCAGATGAGAGGCAGTCACCAGAGGCCGAGTCTTGCCACACTTGACTGTATTGGCAGAATTTGTTTGGGAGAAACCCTTGCATATAGGGAATTTTAGAGGTGGAATCCTAATTCCAGGCATAGAAGCTTAACAAGAAAGAGAACTCTTTTCCATAGGAAGGAAAGCACAGAGCCCCAGTGCTTCACAGTCAGATGAGAAGTGGCCCTTGACATGTCAAATTCAGTGGGACCTGTCAAACAGCCCCCAGGAGGTCAAAGCAGGCAGACCTGTTCCATGGTTCCTTGATTTCATGGGTCCCCACACTGTCACAGTATTCTCCTTGATTCCATGAAGTCTTGCAGGGTCACAATGGCTTCTTGGTTTCATGAGCCTCAACAGAGTCACAAGGGTCCATTGGCTCCATGCAGCCCCGCTGTGTCACAATGGTTCCTTGCTTCTATGGGCCCCAGTGTTTGATTTTTGACCCTTGCATGCATACTGCCCCTGAGTTGCACAATGGTCTCCTTGATTCCATGAGGCACCATGAGGTCACAACTGACCCTTGATTCCATGAGATTCATTGTGGTTGCTGTCAGAGGCTGGATGAGATTGATGTCCCGAGACACCTTGGGATGCTCAGAATGCCCATGTGGGGCCAGGGCTGGGTCAGGCCTTGGTTTGTGGTGGGACAAAACCCCACCCCCAGCCCTGGCCTGGCAGAGCTGTCAATCACACAGTACGGGCAGTGCTAACATAGTTCTGATTGGCTGAGCTGTCAATCAATCACACAGCAGCCGCTGGTGCCTACCATGGCTCTGATTGGACATGCAACTGGCAGTCTCACCCCAGGGGCGGGCCCATGAAGGAGCAGGGGGTTAAAAGCTGGGGCACGAGGCCAGTCCAGGGTCTGGATCCTGCCTTCTCCTGTGGTTCCTCTCTTCGCGATGCTGGAACCCCAGCAGTTGGTACCTATGTGCGTGTCGTTCTATGGATCTTCTGTCTTTCTGTTGTTCTCTCTTTCTCCTCCTTCTAATCCTACTTACCTGGAACATTTTTGGGCAACTTCACATATTAAGGGTTAAAGGATTTTAGGTTAAATGTGTGGGAATCCAAGGCACAGGGAATATTTCTCTGTCTGCTCTGAGAGGTCCTGACCCCCAGAGAAACACTTTCAACTTCCCCCATGGAGAGGATTTCCAAGACTTTGAGATAGATTAGAATTTACCAAAGTGTGAAATAGGTAATAGAGAGTACTATGGTATGTTCCTTGGGTGAGAAATTTAGGTTTTTGGGGTTGTTAGTATGGTGTAGATAGGAAGCAAGATGGAGGAATTGGGGTGTAGTCCCTGTCTTCTTCATCTGCTCTATTTTCTGCACTGTTGGTAGCACAAGGTGATTGGTCATGGAAAGCACAGTGCAGAGGATATGTGGACAGTCAAGGGATGAGTTATTGGTAGATAAGTAGAAATAACGCACCTTTCAAGTGTTTATTGGATGAGACAATGTTAAAAGAGCTTGAAACTGTACATTTTGGGGCCATTTTACAGTGCTTTTCCAGTGCACTGAGCCTGGTGTGGACAGCAATGCAAAACTTTAGATGAGATATCAATAAACAAGAAGCTGAAGACTGAAAAAGTCCCATGCATCTCTTTTTTCCTGGCATAGAACTGCTACAGGAGGGATTCCCCCATCCAGGGATCCCCAAGAAAGGCCCAACATAAAACGAACATCAATAAATGGTGTTATCTGAGTGGATTTTTGTGGAAACACTTGGCTGACAATGTTTGGAATAAGTTGGCTTTTTTCCATAAAATTGTTTACTGAAGGGTGTTGTCTTAATTGGCCAATCATGTGAAATGTGTTGATTAAAGGACCAGTGAAGTCCACCTGTAGCAAACCAAGGTATAAAAGAAGAGGATTGAAAAAACAGGTGGCTGTTAGCCCTTAGCCTTCTGATCTGAGTCTGTGTCATCTCTGATTCAATGGTGATGTTTGGGCATCTATGGGGGCTATTGGGAATCCTTTCTGCACGTTGCGACCCAACAGGAGTTTCCCTAATAAATTTTGCCTGAAGGTCTCACTGTGCCCATGACAGGAACGCCTGTGACTGTCTGGGACACCCCAGCTCTTTGGCAGCCAGGGGACTCCTGGGATGTCACCACAGAGCCCCAGTGAGTGCCTGTTACAGATCGGTGCCTTTGCAGCGCAAGGTCCCCTGGGATGTCACCATGGAATGGCTGTGACTGCCCCTGACCACACGGCCCTTTACAGTCCCCAGAAATGCCTGCCAGGTGTCCATGGAGCCCCTGTCTGTGCCTGTGACATTCCAGCTGTGGAACAGCCTGGAGACTCTTGGAAAGTCCCCAGGGAACCCCTCTGAAGGCCTCTGACAAATCTGACCCTTAGCGGGGAACCATCACCAGGACCCTGTTGCTATGGTCAATTTCCATGGCAACCGTCACCAGCCCCCTGTTGCTATGGTCAGTCCCTCAGCAGCTCCATGGAGACGCCATGCCAGGGGTGGTTGCCATGGACACCAGCTCAGGCCTGCAGCCAGAGCCCGTTGCCACGGCAACCATTGGCCACCCCATCCCCAGGCTCATGGGATCCCAGAACCACAGAATTGGCTGAGCTGGGAGGGACCCATCAGGATCCTCCAATCCAACTACTGGCCCTGCACAGGACACCCCAACAATGCCAGCCTGGGCCTGGCAGCGCTGTCCAAACACTGCTGGAGCTCAGAGAGCCCTGGAGCTGGGACCCTTCCCTGGGGAGCCTGGGCATGGCCCCAGCAGCCTCTGGGCAAAAACCTTTTCCTGACGTCCAACCTGACCCTGCCCCTCAGCTGCAGCCGTTCCCTCCACTCCTGTCCCTGAATATCCATGTCGAAGGAGAGGAGGATGCACCAGAAGAAAAGGGCAGCTGGGCATCATCCTTCCACAGGGAAGAGGGGGGGCAGAAATCTCTCGCCCTGCCTCTAGATGCTCCCACAGGGATGTGAGGGCTGATCCCAGAGCCCCAAGGGTCACAGTCAGGGCTGCCCTAGGGAATGCTCACCTGGTATTGAGGGGCAGCATGGGAGCACCTGGATCTTGGAGCACCCAGCTGCCCCCCATGTTTGCAGGTGCCTGAGGAGGGCTGGGACGATGCCAGGGACATCCTGCAGTGACATCCCCCCTGTCCAGCTCTGGGTGATCTCAGTCCCAAACCTGACCCTGATCCTGGTCTCAATCTCACTCCATGTTGAGACACACTCACACTTCTGTATTTAACCTCATCCCAGTCCCAGACTCGACTAGCCCCAGACCAAATCCCAACCCCAGCCCTGAAGCCAATCCCATGTCTCGCCTTAACCTCAATCCCAACTCGAATCCAAATCTCAGTCCCAACTCCAACCCCAGCCCTAATTCCAGTCCCTTCCTAAATCCTCAGTCCCAAACGAAATCCCAGGTTCAGCCCTTCTGGGGCTTTGGGGTGTCTCTGTCCCTCTGACCCCGATGATGTTTGGGTGGGGTCACAGCAGGGCTGAGAGGGACAGAGACCCCCCCGGCCTCCCCAGGTGTGAGAAGGTCGGAGAGCCCCCCCAGCCCCGAGCACCCTCAGCAGTGAGAGGGACACAGAGTCCCTGGTCCCCAGCCCTGAACAGGCATTTCCGGAGGCCAGAGGGATGGAGACCCCCTGAGCATCCCTCAGGATGAGGGGACAGAGACCCCCGAGCATCCCCTGGGGTGAGAGGGACAGACACTGCCCCGAGCAGCCCCTGGCACAGGGGTGAGAGGGAGGGAGACCCCCCAGGCATTCCCTGGGGTGAGAATGATGGGGGACCCCTGGGGAATGGTCTGGGGTGACAGGGACAGGGACACCCACTGGGGAACGGCCTGGGGTCACAGGGACAGGGACAACCCCCCCAAACTCTTCCCAAGAATCCCCCAGTGCGAGAGGCACAGAGACCCTTGAGAATCCCCTGGGCACTGGGCAAAATAAACTTGGCAGCAATCAAACTTTACTCTGCATAAATCACTTGATGAATATTTGATTTTCCCACAAGTCACATATGATGTAAATGCAAACAAATCCCAAACATGATTACAGTGAAAATCGAAGCAATTCTGTGTCAATTACAAGTCAGATCAATTCTTGCACAGCTCCAACTCAGCTGCTTGCAGGTTCCAATTAAAGAAAAGTGCAAATTTGGCCCAATACAGATTATTAAAAAGAAGGAGAAGTTCTGTGTAGCTGTCACAAAGGTGACAGGGACGAAGAGAATAATGACTCTCACATTTGGCAAAGCCCCCAAGGGTGTGAACTCAGGAGTTATTTGGGAATTTAGCTACTTGAGCTGGGCTTCTTGTGGGACTTCCAGCAGCCCCTTGTGTTCCTCACCTAGGGGTGAATGAACCTTGTCAGGCTCACTCGTATCACATGATCCCTTTCCTGCAGTGATTTTAGTAAAGTTTTCAAGGAAAGACAACAAAATATTTTCTTTTTCACTGGCCACCTTCAACAGCTGTTTTCCTCATCAGTTCTCCCATAAGTCTCTCTGAGGAAGCTGTGTCAAAGTTTCCAGAAGTTCCTCCAGAGAGAACCACAACCTCCTCAGAGGAGGGAGCCATGTGGTTGTCAAAGGCACTTGGGGTCAGACAACAGTGCCCTGAACTCACTGTGCCAAAATAATGTCGCGATTTGGTTAAGAAAATTCTTAGAAAGATGCCTCTGCCCCAAGTAAGGTGCTAACAAGACCAAACCGAAAGTGGATTTTATTGAACAGTAAATGTGAGGTAGAGAGAGAGATGGAAAGAGAAAAGGGGGGAAGAGCAAGGGAGTGACAGGGACAGAGACCTCCCCTGAAGCAGGCAAAGTGTGACATTGTCCCCTGTGTGTGTGTGGCCATCCCAGGCTGGGGGTTTACACCTGAGCCAGTTTGGGTAAGGGGGGTGGTGTTCACCCCCTGAGCAGGGATTACCCCACTGTTTCAGGCTGCAATGTAAGATGTAACCAAATGCATGTTTTCAATTCCCATCTTCATCAACTGCTATAAACAGGTGGGGCAGTGTTCTTTATCTCTTCCATGGCTCACCCCTGATGACATCCTCCAGGGGAGATATCTTCTGTGAATGGGCCATTGAGTTTTACTGCAGGACTGATAAAATCCATCATCCCATTGTGGGATGCTCCGCCCAGGGGGAGGATCCAAGCATTCCTACCATGATATAAGCTGAGTCTTTCAACAGCAGGAGCAGCTTGCCTACTGGATTGCCAGAGGACAAGAGCTCCATAACCATCACGGGACCTTCAGAGGAAGACCAGACCCTTCTACAGGATCACTGCTTCAACAGAATCACGTTCATCACTCCAACAGGACTGCACTCACCATTTATTGGGACTGCTGCCACCACCCTGACTAACAGTTTGTCAGATTATATCCTGACTCTGTCAGTTTAAGGCACTGTTTCTTGTTGTAGTGTGTTTGTTAAGTTTCCTTGTTTGCTCCCCTATTTTCTGTATTGCTCCCCCCTCCGGTTGATAATGGTTCTGCCCTCCCTGTTTTTCTCGCCTGTCTATTATGTTGTTCCCATGGCAACTCCTGCCACTGGGGTTGTCAGTCCTTTTAGTTATATAATTCCTCCTCCCCCTAATACCCTTATATGTACATTTGTTTCTCCTCCCTGGGCCCAGTCAATCACCCCCACTCCTCCTATTTTGCCAGAATCTTCTTCCCTAGGGGGGTTATGATGGGCTGTGGTCCCGGGGCCCCTCCCTTACTTTGTATTGATTGGGTATTCCCTCATGCCCGTTATGTAAAGTTCATCCCTTCACCCTTCCCTATTGGTTCTGTGTAAACCCCTCCCTGAAACACCAACTCCCTTTATAACCTTGTTCCACCCTCCATTCCTGGTCTCTCCCTGGTTGTCGTCTTGGGCTTCATCTTAAACCTGACTTGACCCCATCGAGAGTCCAGCTCCTTATTTGCCATCGTGTGTGCAGCGAGATCAGTCCGCAGGTGTGCACAGCCCGAGGCCCTCAGACGCCGAGGGGTGCTCGCTTTGGATTGCAGCTGGGTTTCGGCCTACCCTCTGCTAGCCAGACACTGACCTCCCAGGCCAGATACACCTCGCCGCAGTTTCTGTATCATTGCAATTTTGGTTTAGACTCTCCCCCAGGTCTGCCTTCAAACCAGTACAAAATTCAATGTGCTTATCCCTTGTTTTCCTCCCACAACAGAATTTCCCATCCCCAAACCTTCACCAGATGGAACACAAGGCTGCAAGGAAAATGAGGATCCCCCAGGACCCCCAGACAGGTGAGGAGAAAATCAGTGCCATTTCCCCTTCTCTCCCGCTCCATCTCCCAGCATGGCCCCCAGCTGCAGGACAACCCTGGTGCCAGTGACATCCTGCTGGGGATGCATTGAGGGGATCTCCTTCTCCTTCCCTCTGGCACGGAGGGAAATCCCATCCTCTCCTTGTCCTTCTTCCCCCAGACAAGGAGCTGAGGAGGGAGGACAAATCCCTATGGCAGGACATGGTAGAAAATGCCATTGTGAGCAGCTCCACAGTCTGGAATCCAGCAGGGAGGAAAAGCCTCTGAGGTAGAACAGGAGGAGGGGCTGCAAACCCAGCCCAGGGTGCTCTGAGGATGAAAGACCCACCCTGTGCCAGGAAGGTGGACAGAGCTTAAGCCAAAGCTCAGAGACAGTGGAGGAAAAATCTCCATGGCAGAACCTCATTGAAGATGTCATTTTGAGTGACTCCACAGTGCAGAATGCCAATGGGGAGGAAAATCCCCAGAGATCCTACAGGAGGATGGGCTTCAAAGCCAGCCCAGGGTGGCTGAGGAGGAAAGACCCACCCTGAGCCAGGAAGGTGGACAGATTTTCAGACAGAGTTTGGAGCTGGTGGTCCATGAGCAGATTCATGATGGGGAGAAGCCCTACAAGTTCTTGGAGTGTGGGAAAAACTTCAGGCAGAGCAGCACCCTGATCAGCCACCAGAGGATCCACACCAGGGAATGGCCCTATGAGTATGGGGAATGTGGGAAGAGCTTCAGCTACAGATCCACCCTCATGACCCACCAATGCATCCACACTAGGGAGAGTCCCTATGAGTGTCCCCAGTGTCAGAAGAGTTTTCACATCAGGTCCCATCTCCTCAGCCACCAGCATATTCACACAGAGGAGAGGCCCTTTCCGCTGCCCTGACTGCGGGAAGAGTATCTAGCAAAACCTCCACCTCATCAGGCACCAGCGTATCCACACTGGGGAGAGGCCCTGTGAGTGTGGGGAATGTGAGATGAGCTTCAGCTGGAGCTTCAGCCTTAGCTGCCACCAGAGGATCCACACCAGGGAATGCCCTCCCTACAAGTATGGGGAATGTGAGAAGAGCTTCAGTCATAGGTCCCAGCTGATCATCCACCAAATGATGCACACTGGAGAGAGGCCCTATGAGTGTCCCGAGTGTCAGAAGAGGTTTCAGACCAGCTCCAATCTCCTCGGCCACCAGTGGACTCACACTGAGGAGAGGCCCTTCTGCTGCCCTGACTGTGGGAAGGGCTTCAAGGACAACTCCATCCCCATCACCCACCGGCACATCCACACTGGGGAGAGGCCCTACGAGTGTCCCCAGTGTGGGAAGAGTTTTATTGGCAGCTCTGACTTGACCAGACACCAATGGAGGCACCGGTAAGGGAAGCCCTGGAAATGTTCCAACTGCCGAAGAGCTTCGTGCACCGCTCCAGCTTCATCCCCCATGGGAGGATTCACATTGGTCAGAGCCCTAGTGACCCACATTTCCTGTGATCCATGTTGGGAGGACACCTGGCTGGTTATCCTTTTGGTTTGGCCCTAATTTTCTTCTGATTTTTCTTTATCACTTAAAAACACCTGAAATATGACAAAAAAGAAAGTAATTGATCAAGGATATCTAAAATCCTACTATTTCAAAGGTGTTTGAGGTGGAATTTATGGTTTGGGAACATATTCTGGAAGATTTGTGTGTTCTTGGGGGATTTCAGGAAGTATTCTCCATATCCTTGCACTCCAGAATTCAAGATAAATTGGTCTGTCACCTCAAAATTATTCAATCCCACTGAAAACACCTCAATTTTACCCCAAAATGGCTCAATTCATGTCAAATTGCCTTGTTCCCACCTCAGAAAAACTCAGTCCCATGCCATATCTAGTTGATTCCACAATCTCCAGGGTGAGATGGTGTTGGAAGGAGATTGGGAGAAGTGAGATCAAAATTTGAGGGTGTGGGATCAGGATTGTGTAGGTCTGGGTGTGTGTGATCTATTTTGATAGTAAATAAAAGTTTTAGAACTATCGATTTCTGTCCCATTCATTTTCCATCAGTTCCAGTTCTGTTTTTCAGAGTGTCACCTTCTCAGCTGATTGTGTTTGTGTCCTCCTTTCTCTCCTGCCTCACTTTGCCTGCTCTGTTTCTCTCTCAGTGTCTCCCTTAACCCAGGGCAACTCCCACCAAAGATCCTGCCCTGATTTACATCCCAATCCATGAGCTACAACAACCGTGGGTGAAGTTATGGAGGTTGGCAGTGAAACGTCACTGTAAGATCTTGCTCCACTTGGCTTTTGGCTCCTTCTTAAGAGCTTTGCCTTTGAGGGCAGAAACATCTTTTCCTGGCTGGGAACTGGAATTCCAGCCCCTGGGAGTGTGTGCCATGGATCCCAGAGGGGCATTCCCGAGGCTCCTAGGGAGCTGCTCCTGCCGTGCCTCCCAAGGAGCTGTGCAGGGCCAGGGGACAAGGTCCAGCAGCTCTGTTGCTTCTGCAGTGCCACAAGGGCCCCTGGTTCCATGAGTTTCCCTACTGCCAGCAACAGTTCCTTGGTTCCCATGATGTCCTGCTGATCCTGATGTCACCATGGATATTTGGTGCCGTGAAGTTCTTCAGTGTCACAATGGCCTCCCTCACTCCATGAGCTTCTGCAGTGTCACAATGGACTCCTTGGATGGGCAGTGTCACCATGGACCATTGGCTCCATGCAGCCCCGCTGGGTCACCATGGACTCCTTGGTTCCAGGAGGTTCTGGGGGTGTCTCCATGGTCTCCTTGGATCCACAGTGTCACAATGGACCACTGGATCCACGTGGCCCTGCTGTATCACCATGGGCCCTTGGTTCCATGGGACTCGAGTGTCACAATTGATTCCTTGCTTCCATGTGACCCCCTCACTGCAAAAAAGGGCCTCTTCATTCCTTGAGGAACACAAAAGTTTTGTAGAAACAAGGAAAAATCCTGCTTAATACACCTGGAAATATTTGTTTGCATTCAAGAGAGATGTTAACGGTGAGGATGGCACCAGCAGCTTCTGTCTGCAACAGAGATCCAGGGAAAGGATAGGGACAGAAAATTCAGCTGGGAGACTCAGAGAATTCTCCCAGAGATCATTTCTGCTCACACTGTCCCTTGGAGAAAGTTGACACCATTCCAGGCAGCCTGGACGGAGCAGGTGGTTCCTGAGTGGGTTTGTTGTTTAGGAAACCTGCTCAGGCTTTGCCATTCTTTCCTTCCCAAAAGGAAAACTCCTGGGCCTGTGTGGAGGTAGAGCTCTGAGGAGAGTAGGTGGGACATGGTGCAATGGGCTGGACATGGAGCTGCAGAGCTCAGGGGACAAGGTTCTGCTGCAGGGCACAGGGATGTCAGTGCCAGGTGGACCATGTCAGACATGGTGAGGCTGGGGGTGAGGAGCAGCTTGTCCAAACAGGGTCAGCCCTCAAGGGGCTCATTCTTCTCTGTGCCCAGACTTCCTAAGGAGACATTCAGCATCAAGATCACCTGGGTAATGCTTCTCTCAGCTCTTCTCTGATCTGGAAAATAATAAATACTCACTTGATTAAAGAAAAAAAGTATGTGGTGCATTTTGAAATCTTCCTCCTTAGCAGAACTCCAAACTGACTCCAATCAGCTGCACAAACCCTGGAGAAGGAAGGAAGGAAGGAAGGAAGGAAGGAAGGAAGGAAGGAAGGAAGGAAGGAAGGAAGGAAGGAAGGAAGGAAGGAAGGAAGGAAGGAAGGAAGGAAGGAAGGAAGGAAGGAAGGAAGGAAGGAAGGAAGGAAGGAAGGAAGGAAGGAAGGAAGGAAGGAAGGAAGGAAGGAAGGAAGGAAGGGAGGGAGGGAGGGAGGGAGGGAGGGAGGGAGGGAGGGAGGGAGGGAGGGAGGGAGGGAGGGAGGGAGGGAGGGAGGGAGGGAGGGAGGGAGGGAGGGAGGGAGGGAGGGAGGGAGGGAGGGAGGGAGGGAGGGAGGGAGCTCCTGAGGGCTTTCTGTATTTTGATGATCACCACAGTGGATTTGGGGCTGTGTCCAGGACCCTCAGGCACTGAGAGAAGGCTGAAGAAGCTGCTCAAGAAGTCAGAAGCAAAATTCCAAGTGCCTTGGAGCATCGCTGGGCCCCACTGAGGGCAGGGAGTGCCAAAGGCTCCCCAGGGACTGGTGAGAGCAGATCCTTGAGGCCAGGATTGCAGGCAGCCGTAGGCTCTGAGCAGGGAACTGCAATGCTGAGCAAGACCTGGGCTGGCTGGGGAAAGCAGAAAGGCCAAGCCCTGAGCCCAGCCTGGGCCAGCAGGGCCTGTCCCTCACGAGTGGCTCGGGGCTGTTTGTGGGGCAGGGGGATGTGAGGGGCAGCAAGGACGAATGTCATAAAACTGTGTGACACTCCAGATCCTTATGGAACCAAGGGACCAGTGGGACACTGTGGGAAGTTGTGGAACCAAGGGGATCATTGTGGCACTGTTGGGGCCCATGGAACCAAGGGGCCAGTGTGACACTGTGGGGCCTATTGGGAACAAGAGGCCATTGTGAGCCTACAAGGCTGGAACACCCCAGAACACTGAAATGCTGGGGGTAACCAAAGGTTCATTGACTTGTGTTTGGTGCACAGGAGAAACACCAACCAGATATTGTCAACATGAGCAGATGCAAAGAATATTCTTGGTAGGAAGGGACCCACAAGAATCATCAAGTCCACCTCTTTAGTGAATGGCCCACACAGGGATTGAATCCACAGCCTCGGTGATACCAGCACCATGCAAAAACCGGCTGAGCTAAGATGTCCAAATGACTCAAAATTTTACTGGCAAAATATCAACAGTCAAGGAACTTGGGCAAAGGGTTTATTACAACATCCACTTTAACATAAGACTTCTATCAAAGCATTAACTTCATTAACTTAGCCCATTTAACCTAAAGACCTTCAACCCTTAAGATGTTTAGTTACGTAAAATGTTCCAGGTAAGTAGGATTAGAAGGAGAACAAATAGAGAACATCAGAAAGACAGAAGATCCATAGAAAGACACACACATAGCTACCAACTACTCAGATTCCAGCTACACCAATAGAGGAACCCCAGGAGAAACTGGGATGCAGGCCAGAGACTGGCCTCGTGCTCTGACTTTTAACCCCCTGGGCCTTCATGGGCCCGCCCGTGGGCTGGGACTGCCAGTTGCTTGTCCAATCAGATTTAGGGTAGGCACCGGCTGGTAGTGTGTGATTCATTGACAGCTCAGCCAATCAGAGTGGGGTTGGCACAGCATCTGCTATATGATTGAGAGATCTGCCAGGTCAGGGCTGTGGGTGGGGTTCTGTCCCACCACAAACCAAGGCCTGACCCAGCCCTGGCCCCACATGGGTGTTCCGAGCATCCGAAGGTGTCTCGGGACATTGATCTCATCTAGCCTCTGACAGCGACCACGGTGGCACTACGGAACCTCATGGGTCAGTTGTGACAATGCAGGTCCAGGGACACCATGGTGACACTACAGAACCTCAAAGAATCAAGGGTACTGTTGTGCAACTCAGGGGGCCCTGTGGAAGGAAGTGTCAATAATGAAACTGTGGGACCAATATATAAAAGGAACCATTGTGACACAGCAGGGCTACATGGAGACAATGGACCCTTGTGACTCTGTTGGGGCTCATGAAACAAAGAAGCCATTGTGACATTGCGAGACCTCATGGAATAATGAGACCATTGTGACAATATGGGGCTCGATGAAATCAAAGGAACATGGAACAAGTCTGCTTGGTTTGGCCTCCTGGAGGCTGTCTGACAGGTCCCACTGAATTTGACATGTCAAGGGCCACTTCCCATCTGGCTGCGAAGCACTTGGGCTCTGTGCTTTCCTTCCTGTGGGAAAGAACTGCCTTTCTTGTCTAGGCACCTTCACCAAAATTGGGATTCCATGTCTAAAATTCTCTATATCCAAGGGTTACTCCCAGACAAAATCTGCCCATACAGTCAAACCTGGCTAGACTTGGCCTCTGGTGACTGCCTCTCATCTGCCCCTGCAACACGGGGACTCACTTGTTTCCTTCCTGTGGAGATTGTTGTGACACTGTGGAGGATTGAGGAACCAATGGGCCATGGTGACACTGCAGGCCCTTGTGGAACCTGTTACACTGTAGGAACTTGTGGAACCAAGGGGAACATTTTGATCCTGCAGGGTACCATGGATCTAGGGGGCCACTGTGACACTGTGGAGCCTTGTGGAACCAAGGGCATAATTGTTGCTCTGTTGAGCTGCATGGTCCCAAGGGGCCAGTTTGAAGCCATGAGGCTTTGTGGAACCAAAAGATAATTGTAGCATTTTAGGGCCTCATGGAGTCAAAGGGCCATTGTGATCCTGCAGGGCACCATGGATCCATGGAGACCATTGTGGCATTGCAAGGCCCCGTGGAATCATGGAGACCATTGTGACACTGCAGGGCCTCATGGAAGGAAGGGGCCATTGTGACACTTTGGGAACTCGTGGAACCAAGGGAATCATTGTTGCACTACTGGGCCCCAATGGAACCAAGGGGCCACTGGCACAGCGAGCCTTCATGGAACCAATAGACCATTAAGATACTGGTCACTATATTGTTGCTTCGACTTTATCTCAGGTCTTTGAATCCCAACCCTTGTTCTGTGCTTGACTTCTCCATGTTAATTGTTTTTCACCCTGTTACTAAAGTTCTTTTTGGGCAACTCCATTGATCCTGCTTGTAGGATCATTGGGGGCTAGGACGGTTGGGACAGACAGAGACAAGAGATATCTGAAGCCAGTTCTTGGAACTTGTGGTTTATTGCAAAGGGTGTGGGTGCAGGGGCCTTGTTTGAAGCTGCCAGCCACAGCTCGGAGCAGACCCGAAAGAGGAGCTTGAAAGAGACACCCAAAATGGATGCCCAAAAGAGGAGGGGACTTCCCATTACTATACAATAAATCTTCTTCTGTGCTGCATATTCTAATTTTCACTAACCAATCTAGTACAAGATACAAATCTGATAGCATTTTTATACAGCCTATAAGAATGATTACATTACCATACTGTGCTACATTTTAAACCCTAAAAACTACTCTTTGGACTCCTTCTGCCAAGCTAGTAGGGTCTGGTCTGAGCCTTGGATCTGTCTGCAAGAAGAGGGTATTGTTTCATCAAAGGAAGATTACTTTCAGCTGGCCATACCACTCTTTTCCAGTTGTTCAGTAACTAAGGCTTGGTGTCTCAAAGCTTGATTTCATTTTAATCTCACTTATAGTTTCCATATTCTCAAAATCTTTTGCCAGGCAATCATATTTATAAGGCTTTCCTGTCTCATCTTCCCCAGCATCTGCTTCTTTTCATTTTCACCACCCTTGCCCTGAAGCTGGGGAACCAGAAAGGTTTGTCACAGCCACACTCATTGCAACCTTTGCTGCCCAAACAGAGACCATGACATTTAGTCTCGTCAGAGTGGTTAGCTGATGGATAGACCAGTGCTCCCCAGGATTTTGGATTGTGTCAGGCTGGCAGATTCATCATTGTTTTGAGGGATCTTGGCCAGGATCGCCAGGAACAATGACAGTTTCACCTGTGTAGGATTGCAGGTGGGTTTAGGGAAATGCAGGACAATTATTGCCCATTTTTCCACAGTGTTTTTACAATATGCACCCATGTCCCATTATTGATTTGGGGTGTTCCAGTGGCTGTTCCACCTAAGGTGGAGAAAGAGAAAAATGGGCAGCCGAATCTCCAAAGTAGAAAGGTGCATATATGGATGCTCTAAGTTAATTCTCACTAATCATGACCAAATATCTTCAAAGAACAAATAAAAATCAATTGTGAAGTGGATCATTAAAAATTTTCCAGATGCCCCTGAGCCTGACTGTCCTCCCTCCCTCTTGGCTCCTCCACTTCCTGCTACCACAACCTTCTCTTCCACCCTGAATGAACCTCCAGACTCCACCCCCAGAACTGCAGGTCATGCCCCCACTTTCAATCATTCAACCTTCAGCCTGGGCCATGCCTCCAGAATGCCAGCCTAGTTGTTTGCCATCTTAAATCAAGGCCCTTCCTCCCCAACACCTGACAAAATGGCAGTGCCCTTTGCCTCACCCTCCGGCAAAAATAAGACACCATAGTCAAAGATACTAAGGCCAACTGTCACACTATTTCTAATCCAAATGTTTCTCCTCTGAGTTATTCTTCCTCCTTAAAAAGCAGTTTGGATTCCCCAGAGACACCTTGCCCCTCAACCCCAGAAGATACCCAGGAAAGGATCCAGAAAGTATCAGTTAAGGAAGGAGACTGGCCAATAGTCTCAATACTCCTCATTGCCCTGGTATGTTATGAAAAAAGGGAGCAGAATCCCAGGTATCAGCCATTGGTTTACGGGGAAGTCAAGGATCTGTGTAGGGCAGCTAAAGACCATAGGAAGGACTTACCTTGTTTTAATGGACTAATGAGGGCCATGTTTACAGCACATGTCTCAACCTCATATGATTTAAAATATATGATAAGCATGTTGTTGTCACCTACAGAATGCACCCTTTGGGAAGGGGGATGGAAGTGTTTACTAAATCAATTAATAGCAGACTATGCTAATAATGAGGAAAGGGTGGAATTGACAAGCAATCATCCAGCTGGAGAAGGACAACACAGCCTACCAGATGATCAAGCAGCAGGTGTCCTGAGAGAAGTATTGGATGATTTCAAACAGATGGCTTTGAAAGCTTTAATCCAGGTATCAGATGGTAGCACCCCCAATGTGGACTGCCTTGGGTGGCTGCAGCTAAAGCTCTAGGACAATCAGACCATCTTGGGTGCCTGTTAAGTAAGCAAACCAATGCTACCTCCCTCACACTGAGTGGCCTGCTCTCAGACATAGAGTCCATCAGACATGCCACCTTGCAGAAGAGCGATAGAGTTTTTACTCTGGGCACATGGCAATGGCTGGGTAGACTCTGAGGGCATGTGTTGCATGAACCTCTCCATTCACAGCGAGTCAATCCACAAGAGCATTTAGGTACTGAAGGAAGGGTTCAAGAAGCTTCAAGTGGAAAACAAAGATTGGTTCAATAAACTCTTCCAATCCTGAGGACTAAAGGGTTGGATGATGTCTAGCTAAAACAGGACTATTCATTCTCTTAGTGGTTGTTGTTGTGTTGTTAATTGTCCCATGTTTGTTTGGATGCTTTTAGAAAGTCTTACAAAATTCTTTCAGTTCCATCTATGTTGTGCAAGAGAAAAGGGGGAAGATACCCAACACAGGCTCCTCATGGACTCCTTGGAGGAGAGAATTGGAGGCCAGGATGGCACATAAAGGTCTCAGAGACTCAGTGTCAGAAGAAAAATCCATAAAAGTACCTAAAATTATACTTAAATCCAAAAAGTACATTAAAAACCTTAAGTATCTCAAAGTGCTAATGAGCCCTACTGAGTGTCAGTGCAAAGCTCTCAAGGGACTCGTTAAACCAGAGAACTGGGGCCATGATTGCACAAACCTCTCACAGAGTCTCTATCAAAAGGGAAATACCAAGTACCTTAAAATAACTGAAGTACCTTGAAGTATTAATGCGTCCCACTGAGTGTTCTTACTGACAAAGCCTCTCCAGGGACTAAGTACAGCAGATAATTGAAGGCCAGGATGGCAGAGACATCTCAGAGACTCAAGGCAAAAGCCAAACCCAGGCCCCAGTGCCTCAGGACAAGATGTCTCCTCACAGCCCTTGTTGGCACAGAACCTGCTGTGCCCCAGCGCACCAGGACTTGGCTTCTCTTTGTCCCCACCTGTCATCACTGCCTCCAGTTCTCTGCTCTGCCAGGGGTCTGGGGATGCTTTCTCAGTTGTGTCCCTCAATGGGACCCATTAAAAGTCCAAGAAACGTTGCAGTTGGATTCTGACTTAGAGTTCTGGAGAGGTTTCTTCAGCTCCCTCTCAGGGAATGATGTTCAGGGCCTGAGCACAAAGCCCCAGAGGCTCATTAAAGTCCTTCTGCTGTGTCTGTGCTGCTGAGCTGGGCTGGGCTCCTGGCATAGAGGCAGCTCCTGGTAACCAAGAAGAGCTTCAAAAGCACATTTCTCTTGATGAACAGCTCTTCTGCCAGCCCAGCAGGGCTGGGGCACTGCCTGCAGCCATCCTGGGCACAGCACAAAGGCACAGAGAGCTTCAATCAGTCAGGGCTGAGAAGGTGCTGAGAAGTGCCTGGGGAAGAATGACTGCCAGCCCTTGGCACAGCAACCTCTGGCTGTAGGAAAATGCAGCTGCAGCACCTGCAGTGAACTCCTAAAGCTGGAACATCCCACTGCCTACAGACCCTGTGAGTACAATTCTGGGGATTTCTAGTGCAGGGGAGGTGAAATGCTCGTGATGGTCTAAAGTGCTGAGGGGTTCTGATCAGTCATAGAATATTTCCAAGATAAAGATTTTGGCAAAAAAAAGATATTTCCTAATACTTTGTACTCAGTTTCCTACTCGTGGAGAATGGCAGGGAGGAGACATAAATATTAAATGTTGATTTTTAATTTTGAAAAATTCCTGAGACATCTGAACTGTTACTTTAAGTGATCAATAAGTTCACAGAGATTTGGGGTCTGTGAGTGCTGGCAAGGAGTGATCAGGCACAGGGAAACACCTGCAGGAGGGAAATCTCCAGGAAGCAGAGAGAATATCAGGAAAGGAGAGAAAACAAAACCCAGCAATGCTGTGGCAGGGAGAGTTTAGAGATGTCCACAGGATCCCCTCCAGTGCAGCCCCTCCCTCTGAAAAAGCCCCCTCCCTCCTGTGCCCCCAGCCATGCCTCTGCTCTCTTGGCTGGGGCTTCAACGTGTGCAGCTCCTCCTGTGCAGGCAGAGCTGCAGCAGAGCTGTGGGGCAGCTCTGCAGCCCCAGGCCCAGTTCCCTCTGCAGAGCACAGGGCTGGGAGCAGCTGCCCGGCCCTGGGGGCTCTTGCAGTGTTGGAAAAGAAATGAAATTTAGCAAAATATTTAATTATAGTGAGTTGTGTGTGAACTGGTTTGTTAAAAAGTAGTTTTGTAGCCGTTGAAAGTGTGTGTTGGGTTTTGTGTGTTACCTAGCAGGTAGTCTTAGAGATTTAATAAATAATTAAACTAGTGCAAGAAAGTAAGAATGCTAACCGGTCTAGAGGCAGCATACAATGCTCTTAGAATAAGATAAGCAGAGGATTAATGATCTTGTTTGTGAACCAAGGAATGTATCACCAGGGGTCTGTGACCAGGCAAGGGGAACGGAGGACTGTTTCTTGGAGGCTAGGCAAGGGGAACGGGGAAACTGTTTCTTGGAGACTTTGTTGTGAATCGCATGTATAAGAGGGAAGCACCCATACGTGAATTTGGGGGCTCGGACTTTAGGGACGTGAGTCCCCCAGTTCCCCGGGCCCTTAATAAAGCACCCACAAAACTTATCCGAGTTTTGTGTCATTTATCAATCGGGCAACAGTTTTCTGGCGTCCGCGGCAGGACTCCAAAGGCTGCTGGGGCGGTTCGCGTCCCGATCCACTCCAAGCCGGCACCGAGCACTTCTCGGGGAGTAATAGGTCGTGCCCGACACACCGTGCCTGTTGGACAACTGCCAAGGTAAGCCTGAAGGTGCTTTATATTGGAAAAAGGTGATAATTGGATTTGGATTTGGTGGTTGGTAAAAAAGCCTAGGCTCCGGCCATAAGACGTCTAAGGACGCAGGACCGGAACTCGCCTCCTGTTTGTTTTAGGGAAGGACGGCGAGAAGGTATATTGGTTTAAGGTATATTGGTTTATTGGGATTAATAGTGGAATTAAAGGTTGTAATATGATGTCTTTTAAAACTTTTAAAACCTTAGTGCAAGCCAATGGTAAAATACCTGGAAATACACCATTAGGTTGTATATTGAAACGGTGGAAAAGTGAAGGGTATTATCAAGAATTGGATAAAAGTAAAATGATAGATTATTGTAATCATTGGTGGCCTGAATATGAGATTGGGGAAGCGGGATGGCCGGTGAATGGTACACTGGAATTGGGGATAATGGAATCTTTGATGCAATTTTTAAGGAGGAATGAGAAATGGGATGAAATACCATATTTGGATTTGTTTTTCGTTTTATATCGGAAAGAGGAATGGCAAAAGGAATGTGGTATTTTGGTTTTAGAAGTGAATGATGAAAGGGAGTGTGTGAGATGTAAAGAAAGAAAGGAGCGTAATTTGTATCCTTCAATCGAGGAAGATTTGTCTTATTGTATAGCACTTCCAAGGGTTCCGGTTGCTCCTAATGTGCCCCCTGCTCCCCCTGCGGATATAGCTATAAAAACGGGATCTAGTGAGAGTGATAGTGATGGTGGTGATGGTGAAAAGAATGAGAGTGTTTAAAGAACTCCGCTAGCAGGGCGGACTCGCAAGGGAAGGAAGGGGCAGAAGGGGCCACAGTTAATTGTGCCGTTAAGGGAAGCTGTGGGACCACAGGGAGAAAGGATACTTATAAAGGTGCCTTTCTCCCCCGGGGATTTGGTAATATGGAAGCAATCAGCGGGGAGTTATCGGGAGGATCCTGAAAGGGTGGCAAGGGTGGTTAAAATGGTAATAAAGACTCAGAATCTGGACTGGAATGATTTACAGGTATTATTAGATACTATAATGGATTCCACGGAAAAGGAAATGGTTATTAGAGCCACTAGAGAAAAGGCTCGTGAGGAAATTCGGTTGAGACAACTAAATGAGACAGTTGATGAATTGGTACCAAGTGAGGAACCTAAGTGGGACCCAAACTCTACGGGAGGAATAAGGGCTGTAAAACAATATCAGGAATTGTTGGTGGAAGGAATTAGGACAGGAATACCTAAGACTATGAACTGGTCTAAGTTGTATGCGGTCAAGCAGAACAAGAATGAGTCTCCGTCTGCCTTTTTAGAACGATTAAAAGACATGGCTCGGAAGTTTACTAATTTAGATGTAGAGGATCAATCAGGAAAACTTCAATTGGCATTGTTGTTTATGGGGCAATCACAAGAGGATATTAGGAAAAAGTTACAAAAGCTGGAAGGAGAGGATACTAGAAGTTTGGATAAAATGCTGGAGGTAGCGTGGAAGGTATACAACAACAGGGAAAAAGAAACTGCAAAAAGACAACAAGCTAGTATTCTGGCTGTAATGCAACAGGCAGGGGAAGGAGGAAGACCCATTAGGGGTCGAGGTCAGGGAGGAGCTAATCACGGACAGAGGGGGTTGCCAAGAGGTCGGGGTGGATTTGGGTTTGCACCTAACATGGGGAGGTTGGATCCAAACCAGTGTGCGTTTTGCCGACAATTGGGACACTGGAAAAATGAATGCCCGGTTAGAGGAGGTATGGGCATGGGAAACATGGGATTAAGGACAGCCCCAATGGGAAATGCCCCTGTGGGAGGATTCACGGGAGGACCAGCAGAAGTCGCTCAAGCACTAGTTTTGGGAAACTATCAGAATCAAAGCTGACTAGAAAAGGATTTAAGGGTAGTTTTAGAAATAGATGGAAAGGATCAAGAATTTATGGTAGACACTGGAGCTACTTATTCTGTACTCAATAGACGATTGGGACCTTTGAGTGACACAACGGTACAGGTGGTGGGGGCAACAGGGAAGCTAGAGGAACAACCATTTTTACAACCTTTAAATCTTAGGTTTGGGGGGAAGGAATTAGATCACCAATTTTTGTATATGCCAAACTGCCCCACACCCCTTCTTGGCAGAGATCTGTTGTCCCGACTTAATGTGAAAATAATATTTGAAGGGAGAAGGGTGAAATTGGAAATACCTGAGGAACAAATAGCAGGCATTTTTGTAATCAAGGAAGTGGATGCCTCTCCTATTCCAGAAGAAATTGAGCAGGCTGTAGTACCCTTGGTATGGGAGTCAGGGGTCCCCAGAAAATCTAAAGCTGCGCAGCCAGTAAAGGTGGAACTAAAAGAAGGGGCCCGACCAGTGAGGATAAAGCAATACCCCTTGAAGCTTGAGGCAAGGAGGGGAGTAGCCCCGTTAATTAAACAATTTTTGGCTCAAGGAATATTACAGGAATGTGAATCGGAGTATAATACTCCAATTTTTCCAGTAAAGAAACCTAATGGTAAGTACCATTTGGTACAGGACTTAAGGGCTATTAATGAAATAGTGAAAGACATACATCCAGTTGTTGCTAATCCTTATACTTTGTTAACATCTGTATCAGAGGAGTTTAAATGGTTCTCAGTGATTGACCTTAAAGATGCCTTCTTCTGCATCCCACTGGCAATAGAGAGTAGGAAATATTTTGCCTTCGAGTGGGAGAGTCCTGATTTTGGGAGAAAGAAGCAGCTTATGTGGACGAGACTCCTACAGGGATTTAAATGCTCCCCTACTATTTTTGGAAACCAACTGGCCAAGGAGCTGGAGGAATGGAAGATAACCCAGGTAACAATATCCCCATCCTTGTATGTAGTCCTGCAGTACGTGGACGACATTTTTCTGGCTACTAAGGAAAGGGAAATGTGTGTGGAATTAACAACTAAATTACTCAACATGCTTGGCCAAGCAGGATATCGGGTTTCTAAGGAAAAAGCTCAATTGGTCAAAAATAGCGTTATTTACCTCGGTTGTGAGATCACACAAGGGCAGAGACATTTGGGAGTAAACCGAATAGAGGCAATATGTGCTATTCCTTTGCCTCGTAACCATCAGGAATTGAGATCTTTTCTAGGAATGGTGGGATGGTGTCGACTGTGGATCATGAATTTCGGTCTCCTAGCCAAGCCACTATATGAGGCCTTGAAGCAGCATCGGTTGGAGTGGACGACACAGCAAAAGAAGGCCTTCCAGGAATTGAAGCAGGCACTAAAGGAGGCCCCAGCCCTAGGACTCCCTGACCTGACCAAGGAATTCCAGTTGTACGTGAATGAGAGGCAAAAACTGGCATTGGGGGTCCTCACCCAGAAGGTGGGATCCTGGAAGAGGCCAGTGGGATACTTCTCTAAACAACTGGATTCGGTAAGTTCTGGGTGGCCCTCGTGTTTACGAGCCGTGGCGGCAACAATAATTCTTATTCAAGAGGCCCGGAAATTGACTTTGGGGGCAAAAATGAAAGTGTTTGTTCCCCATATGGTCATGGCCGTTTTGGAGCAAAAGAGGGGTCACTGGCTATCATCCAGTCGAATGTTGCAATACCAGGCCATCCTGAGAGAACAGGATGATATTGAAATAAGGACTACTAATCATGTTAATCCAGCAGAGTTTTTACACAGTGACCAGGAAGCTGGGGGACTGGTGCATGATTGCATAGAGGTAATTGAACAAGTATATGCCAGCAGACCCGACCTAAAGGATGAACCATTAGAAGAACCTGAATGGGAACTATACACTGATGGATCCAGTTTTGTCGAGAATGGGACTCGCTATGCCGGGTATGCAGTGGTAACATTGGATCAGGTAATAGAGGCAAAGGCTTTGTTACCTGGAACTTCGGCCCAGAAGGCAGAGGTGATTGGACTCACCAGAGCCCTGTATTTGAGCAAAGACAAAAGGGTTAATATCTGGACAGATTCTAAATATGCCTTTGGTGTAGTTCATATACATGGGGCGTTATAGAAGGAAAGGGGGCTTTTGAATTCACAGGGAACCAACATCAAGCACCGGGAAGAAGTGCTACAGCTACTAGATGCGGTACACAGTCCCAAAGCAGTTGCAGTAATGCATGTTAGAGGACATCAGACTGCGGAAGGAGGCGTTTACAGAGGAAATCGATTTGCTGATGTTACAGCACGGCAAGTGGCACGGGAAGTATGGACTCAAATGACATTGGTACCGGTAAGAACAAATCCGGCTACCCCATACCTGAATCAGTAGCCCAAATATTCAATAGAAGATGGAAAACTAATAAACTTGCTAGGGGCACAGAAGAATCAACTTGGGTGGTACGTTACACCAATGGGACAAATAGTGGTACCTACCCGCATAATGAAATTTATTTTGGAATCAGAACATAATAAATGTAATTGGGGGGCAGAAGTATTGGTAAAATTTTTGAAGAATGAGATAATCTCTAATCAGATGTTAACAATGGCAAAAAGAGTTAATGCAATGTGCCCAGTATGTTTGAAAAATAATCCAGTAGTTAGGAGACAAATACAAATGGGAAAGTTGCAAGTCGGGCCACAACCAGGAGATTACTGGCAAGTTGATTTTTCTGAATTGCCTAGGGCACAGGGATACAGATACTTGTTAGTGTACGTATGTACGTTCTCAGGGTGGCCGGAAGCTTTTCCATGTAGAACTAATCAGGCTAAAGAGGTAGTAAAAACCTTGTTAAAAGAAATAATACCAAGATTTGGAGTACCTTTAAGATTTTCATCAGATAGGGGTCCGCATTTTATAGCCGGGGTAGTGCAGGAATGAGCACGAATGTTAGATATAACCTGGAATTTGCATACCCCCTGGAGACCTCAGTCTAGTGGGCAAGTGGAAAGGATGAATCAAACCCTGAAAGGACAAATCAAAAAGATTTGCCAGGAAGCTAAACTGCACTGGCCTCAAGCTTTGCCTTTGGCCCTGCTCAGGATTCGAATTAAACCAAGAGAAAAGGTAGGCGTAAGTCCATATGAGATATTATATGGCAAACCATATCATGCAACTGTATTAAAAGGGGAAGTACATGTGAGTGGGGACCAGGCGATTGCAGAGTATGTTATGTCACTTAATAAGACCTTGAATTCTTTAAGAAATACGTTAAAGTGGAATAGACCGCTCACGCTGGAGAATTCTGTCCACGACATCCAGCCTGGGGACCAGGTGTACGTCAAGAAGTAGATCACAGATCCGCTACGAGAATCATAGAGCGGACCCCACCAGGTGATGATGACGACCTACACGGTGGTGAAGGTCCAGGGGATGGATGCTTGGATCCATTACACCAAGGTAAAGAAGGCACCGTTCCAGTGGGAAACCCAGATAGTGTCTCCAACCCGGATGATCTTCCTCGCAAAGCCACCTTCTTAATTATATTACTGCTAGTGATCATGAGACTATTACCCGTTCAAGGGTCTACTCTAGTACAGGTTGAAGAAACAAAGGTTACAGTCATGGAAGGGATGGATGTTCAATTAACTTGTGTCATCTTTGACAGCCAGAGAGTTGAGGCCGGTGAAGTTATTGCAATATGGCAACAGGAGGCTGAAAGAAGCCGAAGCAAGATAAGAGTCAGTTGAGATCAGGATAAACAACAAAGAAACATGGTACTGAATCTTACCAAGGTAACCACAAACGATACGGGAGAATATACATGTTTGGTCAAAATACGGGATAGTTTTGATTACAAAAGAGTGAGTATGAGGGTTTTGCCATAGACAAGAGATCGTGCTGAAAACATAAAGGTTAATCCAGTATCAATGGCAGTGGACATGTGAGATGGGCCACCTCTCAAAATAAATTGTTCCTTCCTAGTAAGATCAAGATATCAAAAGAACCTTTGGGTCAAATGGTAGAAGCAAAATAGGGAACTGACCTGGGACAGAATAGAGGACGGGACCAGCTGGTGGGGGAAGGAAGGCAAAGGTTGTGAGTGGTCGAGTGTCATTAATCCTAGAATAGGAAATACATGGTAGAGGCATGACAGAATGATGTTATCCTTACAGAGACACGGTAGAAGGAGTAGACGAGAAGTTAATGATACAATAGAACGAAATACTGAGCAGGAAAACTTAGTGGTAAGATTAATCAGAGATTTTGGGATCATGCAGAATGTGACTAAAATAACAGCTTGCCTGCCATTACCACAGGCTGCAGGTGAACCAATTCCCTAGGGAATAATACCGGTAACCAAAATGCCTGAAACATTCAAGAATGTTTCATGGTCCTGCCAGTCAGTTCCCAAACCAGTAGATGTATGGAGGGATTTATGTATGACCATTCGGGCTATGACTAGAGAAGAATGTGAAAAGAAATCCAATCATTATGGTTGGATTCAAAATACCAAGAGGTGTTTAATTGCAACCCCAATAGATGAGCCATGCAATACAGTACGAATAAGAACAAAATCCCACCGAAATGAGATGAGTTGTCAGAATGTCACACAGAATTTTGACACCTGGAATAGTTGGAAGACATTATGGGGACCTAGTGTTTTGGAACACTATAATTACCTTGGGGAAGTACAATGGTTCATCCAATGGTCAAGAGTAAAGAATCAGTCACATTATAAGGCCCTTTTCACGTCTACATCTTCCCGAGAGTTCAGACCGCAGAAGGAAGATTAGAATTGTACTGAGGTTTTTACATGTGATACACCGAGAGACCGAATCGGATTGGTACCGGTGAAAATGGCATTAAAGTGGGGATGCGAGTGTAAGGGGTATGATCACACGGTTAGCAGAGAGTCCATCGATGGACCTATAGATTGCAGATATACTACTGTGCATAGCCCTGGAAATCTAGTCTGGGTGTTGGGACACGGACAGTGGACCACACATTTACCTCTAGATGGATCAGTAACACAAATCACCCTAGGGGTTCCCACATTTTGTCCATACTGGAAACAGAATAGATTGATCCAAAGGAAAGGACTCAGAAAGAGAGAAGAATCCCTAGAGGAGCAGTGGCATGAACCTTGCTCAGGAGTGCAATTTGGATAGATATTAGAGTCATCATTCCCTCCGGTAGCGACATATCGAAACAGGGAAATGCTCAACAATTTGTTAGGACAGACAGAAAGGTTGGCAGCAGCTACTAAGAAGAGATTTAAAGATCTAAATTTTCAATTGCAGGCTACATCAAGAATGACCCTACAAAACAGAATGGCATTGGATTTGCTACTGTTAAAGGAACATGGAGTTTGTGGTTACCTGAGTAGGAGAATAGAACATTGCTGTGTACACATTCCAAATGTTACACTTGAAGTTGAGAAAGATATTTCTCAACTGGCAGAAGTGGAAACAAAAACCAAAGAAATTGAAAAGGAAGCACAGCATAATTGGATAGGAGCAGTATTTGATTCTTTGGGGCTTCACCTGTCTGGCTAGATTACATCTGCTATACAATATGTACTAATGTTTTTAGTATTTTTAGTGACTATATGGATTGTATATAGATGCCTCTTAGGTGTGATCGAAAAAGAAAAGAGGCGATCTCTCCAGTTGCTGAAGGCGATGACCCGCGGGCGGCAGAATGAAGAACACTCCCCACCTCGTTATGAAGATGTTACTGTTGATTGAGCATCCTTGCAGCAGGACTGAAGGATGCTCAAAAGGGGGGAAATGTTAGAAAAGAAATGAAATTTAGCAAAATATTTAATTATAGTGAGTTGTGTGTGAACTGGTTTGTTAAAAAGTAGTTTTGTAGCCGTTGAAAGTGTGTGTTGGGTTTTGTGTGTAACCTAGCAGGTAGTCTTAGGGATTTAATAAATAATTAAACTAGTGCAGGAAAGTAAGAATGCTAACCTGTCTAGAGGCAGCATACAATGCTCTTAGAATAAGATAAGCAGAAGATTAATGATCTTGTTTGTGAACCAAGGAATGTATCACAAGGGGTCTGTGACCAGGCAAGAGGAACGGGGAACTGTTTCTTAGAGACTTTGTTATGAATCGCATGTATAAGAGGGAAGCACCCATACATGAATTTGGGGGCTTGGATTTTGGGACGTGAGTCCCCCAGTTCCCCGGGCCCTTAATAAAGCACCCACAAAACTTATCCGAGTTTTGTGTCATTTATCAATCGGGCAACAGTAGGATGATCCTGCTGCCCAAGGGACGTTCCCGTGGGGCCAAGCCAGGAGCTGCAATGGGGAGTGGGGCCAGAGAGGAAAGGGCATACAGGGATGGGCTGTTGGCAGGGGAGGGAATAGAGGGGGGGCAAGAGGAAGAAATTTGTAGCAGGAAGAGTAAAGAAAGCAAAGGTGAAGCCAAGGAAATGCTCAGGGCAGTTTGCGGGGGGGTGCCAGGCAGCCCTGGCTCTGAGCAACAGCGTCTGCAGTGGGACAGGAAACTCCCAGCTGATGGGAACAAACTTTCTGGCTGACTGCAGAGGCCAGGACAAAGCTGAGTGCTTTCCCTGGTGTCTCCCAGCCCTTGCTGGCCCCAGGGGCCGATGGCATTTGTGCTCCCTCAGGTTCATGTCCCCACAGCAACAGCATGGGGGTGCTCCTGCCTTCTGTGTGCAATGCAAACAGGGGCTGCTGAGCCAGTGCTGCCGTGTCTGTGCCTGCAAGGATGGGGCACCTGTGTGAGCTGGGGGAGAGGCCAGGGCTGCAGAGGGGGGATGTTGTTGGCAGCTCCATCAGGACGCTCTGGGACGCCGCCCTGGGCTGTGCAGCACACTGGGGATGGATCAGCCCCTGTTCTGCTGCTCGTTCCTGTCTGCCCCAGGGCCCTTGCAGAGCCCCAGCCATGATGTTTGCCCCCAGCCTGCCCACAGCCAGCCTGGGGCTACTCACAGGGGTTTTCTGTGCTGAGCATTGGCCTGGCTGTGTTCTTGAGAGAGCCTGGGCAAGGAGCCTGGATCCCCCAGGCCCTGGCCTGAAGCATCAGCGCTGCCCCAGCAGTGCCCATGGCCTGTCCCTGCTGCAGGCCCAGCACTGCCTCCCCCAGGGCTGTGCCCGCCCCGAGAGCACTCAGGCCCTGCAGCAACACCAGGGTCACCAGGGCAATGGGGCAGGGCCACGGAAGGAGCACTGGCAACACCAAGTGCTGCTGCTGCTGGGCACTGCTGCTGTGCCAGCACTGATCTGCCCCCAGCTCTGTACACAGACATTGCTGCTTCAGCTCCAGAGAAGGCAACAAAAGGGCATCTCTGCAGAAAACTCTACTGGGAAGTCCTTTATTTCCTTTAAAGTCACCCCGAGTTCAGCCCCTCATTGACACAGTCTGTGGCCACAGGAAATTTGGAGAGATAAAAAAAGGGGAAATGGCACAAACAATGACTTTTTTCTGGACTATATTTAAACATAAAGGAAAAGAACCTCCACAGTTTAGCCAAAAAGAAGTAGCAAAGATGACTTTGATTACAAGTTATTCGCAGATATTGCCCAGCAGTTTTATGTTTCTGAAAGCATGCAGTCATCAGTCTCCACACTGCAGCCTTGAGCTCCTGGTTCCTCAGGCTGTAGATGAGGGGGTTCATGGCTGGAGGCACCACCGAGTACAGAACTGAGAGGGCCAGGTCCAGGGATGGGGAGGAAATGTTGGGAGGCTTCAAATAGGCAAATGTGGCTGTGCTGATAAACACGGATAGCACGGCCAAGTGAGGGAGGCAGGTGGAAATGGCTTTGTGGCGTCCCTACTCAGAGGGGATCCTCAGCACAGCCCTGAAGATCTGCACATAGGAGAAAACAATGAACACAAAACAGCCAAATGCCAAACAGGCACTGACAGCAAGAAGTACCACTTCTCTGAGTTCGTATTTGGAGCAGGAGAGCTTGAGGATATGTGGGATTTCACAGAAGAACTGGCCCAGGGCATTGCCATGGCACAGGGGCAGGGAAAATGTATTGGCTGTGTGCATGAGAGCATAGAGAAAGGCACTGGCCCAGGCAGCTGCTGCCATGTGGGCACAAGCTCTGCTGCCCAGGAGGGTCCCGTAGTGCAGGGGTTTGCAGATGGACACGTAGCGGTCGTAGCACATGATGGTCAGCAGATAAAACTCTGCTCCAATGAAGAACATTAAGAAAAAGAGCTGAGCAGCACATCCAGTGTAGGAGATGTCCCTGGTGTCCCAGAGGGAATTGTGCATGGCTTTGGGGACAGTGGTGCAGATGGAGCCCAGGTCGCTGAGGGCCAGGTTTAGCAGGAAGAAGAACATGGGAGTGTGCAGGTGGTGGCCGCAGGCTACGGCGCTGATGATGAGGCCGTTGCCCAGGATGGCAGCCAGGGAGATGCCCAGCAAGAGGCAGAAGTGCAGGAGCTGCAGCTTCCGCGTGTCTGCCAATGCCAGCAGGAGGAAGTGCCTGATGGAGCTGCTGTTGGACATTTGCTGGGGCTGCACATGGGGACCTGTTCATGGAGAAAGGACAGTAAAGACTTAGGGGAGGTACCTGTAAACAAAGTCAAGGCCATTTCCCATACATCCTCCTCGGTAACACACAGACATGGTCGTTAATGTTTAAGAGTACTGAGGTTTTCTTTATAAGCTCCCCCCATGTCTCTGCTGGTTGTTTTGGATATAAAAACATAAGCATGTCTGAGGCCCTCAGGGAGAACAGAGTGAGTTCCCTGGGTCAAGATGATGAATGCAGACTGAGGAGAGATGGTCTGTAATTCTGACCTGTTCAGAGTTTCTTTGGGCTTTAAACTTTCTCAGGTGGAAGGTGAACACCTTCTTATGCTTCCCTTAAAATGCCACCACCTACTGCTGGGAGCAGATGTATCCACCACAGCCCAGCTCCACATTTGTAGCCAAGGACTCACTTTGCTCATTTCACCAACCCAGCAGCATTTTCTGTGTCACAACACCTCTGCCTTTCCCCATCAATCTTATAACTCAGAAATGCTCCAAGAAAGGTTTGCACCCTGGATTGAAGTTTCCAGCTTGGACTGAAATCTCAGGGAGACTCCCAAGTGTCCTTATGTTGGCATTGGATGAAGGAAGATGCAGCTCCTTCCCTGGCTGCACTGACAGCATTGCCCAGAGCCGGGTTCTGGGGACAGCGTCACCCTGAGCCAGCTGTGCCCCCTGCCAGACCCCCCTGTGCCCGGCAGCTGCTCCCAGCCCTGTGCTCTGCAGAGGGAACTGGGCCCGGGACTGCAGAGCTGCCCCACAGCTCTGCTGCAGCTCTGCCTGCACAGGAGAGGCTGCACGCCTTGGAGCCCCAGCCCTGAGGACAGAGGCTTGGCTGGGGCACAGGAGGGAGGGGGCTTGTTCAGAGGGAGGGGCTGCACTGGAGGGGATCCTGTGGGCATCTCTAAACTCTCCCTTCCACAGCATTCCTGGGTTTTGTTTTCTCTCATTGCCCGATCTTCTCGCTGCTTCCTGGAGGTTTTCCTCCTGCAGGTGTTTCCCTGTGCCTGATCTCCATGCCAGCACTCAGAGACCCCAAATCTCTGTGCACCCTCCTTGGCCGTACAGAACCCTGCCTGTTTGCAGGGCACTGGCTGGGGCAGGTTCTGTTTGCAGCTTGTAGAAAGGACAGCTCAGACTGAGCCTGATGGATCCAGCAAAGGTGACGCTGGTGCTGTCCATGGGCAGAGTGACTGAAAGCACATTAGGGATCTCCTGTGAATCTATTGATCGTTAAAACCAACAGTTTGGATATCTCAGGGACTTGAAGAATATAATGATTAGCAATTCATACTATCTTTAATGTTTAACCCTCCCTTCCTGACATTCTCCAATATTAGGAAACTGAATACTTGAACTCTTAGTAAATTTCCTCACTTTTATTAAAAAGCTTGTCTTGGAAATATTCTATGACTTATTAGAACCCCTCAGCATGTCAGAGCTTCATGAGCATTTCTCCTCCTTTGCACCAGAAACACCCAGAGTTGTACTCACAGAGTCTGTAGGCAGTGGGATGTTCCAGCTTTAGGAGATGGCTCCAGGAGCTGCAGCTGCATTGTCCTGCAGCCAGAGGTTCCTGTGCCAAGGGCTGGCAGAGATTCTGCCCCAGGCACTTCTCAGCACCTTCTCAGCCCTGACTGATTGAAGCTCTCTGTGCCTCTGTGCTGTGCCCGGGGTGGCTGCAGGCAGTGCTCCAGCCCTGCTGGGCTGGCAGAAGAGCTGCTCATCAAGAGAAATGTGCTTTTGAAGCTCCTCTTGGTTACCAGGAGCTGCCTCTGTGCCAGGAGCCCAGCCCAGCTCAGCTGCACAGACACAGCAGAAGGACTTTAATGAGCCTCTGGGGCTTTGTGCTCAGGCCCTGAACATCATTCCCTGAGAGGGAGCTGAAGAAACCTCTCCAGAACTCCAAGTCAGAATCCAACTGCAAGGTTTCTTGGACTTTTAATGGGTTCCACTGAGGGACACAACTGAGAAAGTGTCCCCAGGCAGAGCAGAGAACTGGAGACAGTGATGACAGGTGGGGACAAAGAGAAGCCAAGTCTTGGTGTTCTGGGGCACATCAGTGTCTGTGCCACCAAGGGCTGTGAGGAGACACCTTGTCCTGAGGCACTGGGGCCTCCTGGCACAGCCCCAGCCAGGCTGGGCACTGTCAGCCCCTTGTCCTGCCCTCAGCATCCCCCCTCAGCCCACATCCCATGGCCTCAAGGATCCGCTGGAAGGAGTCCCTGGGGAGCCTTGCTCAGGAATGGCCCTGGGGGCTCCTTAATGCTCACAGAGTTTTTCAAAGGACTTTGGGTTTGGCTTTTGCCTTGGAGTCTCTGAGAGGCTTGTGCAATCATGGTCTCCAATTATCTGCTGTAATAAGTCCCTGGAGAGCCTTTGTCAGTAACAACACTCAGTGGGGCTCATTAATGCTTCAAGGTACTTCAGTTATTTTAAGTTACTTGGTGTTTCGCTTTTGATACAGACTCTGTGAGAGCTTTGTGCAATCATGGCCCCAATTATCTGCTTTAACGAGTCCCTGGAGAGCTTTGCACTTACATGTAGTGGGGCTCAAAAATACTTTGAGATACTCAAGTTTTTTAAGGTACTCTGGATTTTCCTTTCCACACTGAATCTCTGAGAAGTTTTTGTGCCATCCTGGCCTCCAGTTCTCTCCTGCAAGGAGTCCATGAGGAGCCTGTGTAGCAGATGGACCTCAGTGGGATGCATCCATGGTTTGAGACACTTTGGGGTTTTCTTCTGACTTTGACTCCTGGAAAGGTTTGTGCAGTCTCCTCTCAGACCCTGAGGTTCCAGAGCTCAGCTCCAAATGCACCACAGGGCTCATTAGGAACAAGCAAGTCCTGACAAACCATGGCTCTGCCTTCATTTCTCTCTGCTCTAGTGCAGTTCCTCAGAAATATTTCTGTAGTGGTTTTGGTTTGTCAATTTGAGATTTCTTGGAGAATGCAGCAATTATTGTGGTGGCTTCAGTGTTGGCTAATTACCAGTGCACTCACTAGAATATACTTACTCATTTCCTCCTGTGTGATAAGATTAGGAGAATGGCAAAGCAGGCTCAAATGTTTAAGAGGGTATAAAGAAAAGTTCATTAATAGCAACTAAAAGAAAGAGTAATAAGAACACAACTTTCAGAAGACTTCTCCTCTCCCTACAACCTTTTCTTTCTTACTGACAATATAAAGAGACACACCTAGAATTTTCAGTCAGTTTACCCCAACTAGAATAGTCTTTCTTGAGTTCACTTAAGGAGAGGAGTCTCTCTTTCATGCTATGGAGACTTCTCCGGAAGAGACACTTCTCTTGTCGCTCTCAATTTCCATGAATAGCAACTGCCCAGAAAAATCTGCAATTGTGACATCCCTCCCAGTTGTTCGAAGCTCTTTTACAGTTGTGTTTATGGGCCATGTCAACTTATGGGGTATTAGTTAAGAGATGAGCTGTGTAAGAGCAAAGGTTCTCATCATCTATTTCTGAAATCATCTTCATCTCTGAGGACATCTTTTTCTTCTCCCTGTGAAGGCACAGGATCTAATCATGCTTCCCTTTTTCCATGTTCAAACTTCTCATGGGATCACAGCTACTTTGACATTTGCTATTTAACATCGAGGCCTTTGCTGAACAAGTCATCTCCCCAAATTTTCAATGTCATACAGTGAAAAAGAGAGTCTGATGTATCAGTTATATCCTTCTCCATAGCTTTACTAGAGGATTGCAGCCCCAAGATGAGGACATCTCCTCATCCCTCCCATTTGGGACTCAACTTCCTCTTCGTTGCCCTCGGTGTCTTCATGTTACTCCTCTATGTGCCTGCACTTTGTCCTTTTCTCTCACTCCAGGGAGGATGGAAGCACTGAAAGAGTTCATATCTCACCTTGGGCCTGCAGATGGTTCCGTGACCCCAGCTGGGCTCAGTACTTGCAGCCAGACCTGCTCCATGTTCCCTTGGTTCCATGGGGCCCCACAGTGTCCCAGTGGTCCCTTGCTTCCATGAGGACCTGAGGTGTCATAATGCCCCCTTGGTGACATGAGGCCCTGAAGGGTCACAATGGTCTTCATGGTTCCATCAGGCCCCACAGAGTCATAATGGTCTCTGTGTTCCATGAAGCTTTGATGTGTCACCATGGCCCCTTGGTTCCATGGGCTCCAATGGTGCCACAATGATCCCCTTGGTTCCATGAGGTCCCCTGAGTGCACCAGGGATCTTCCTTCTTTCCCAAGGAAAGAACCCAGCCCCAGTGTTGCAGGGGCATCCACCAGAGGCCAAGGCCAGCCAGACTTGATGGTACTGACAGATTTACCTGGGAGCAACCCTTGGATATACAGAATTTTGGAGGTGGAATCCTGTGGAGAGTTTTGTCAAAGAGTGGCTCAAGGGGAGGGGACACAGCTGAATCAATTTGGTAAAGATGTCCTAACTAGGGCAGAGGCCCTTTCGCGGGCAGGGTGTCCTTGTTCACAAAGAAGATGCTGAAGTTATACAAGAACGGGGTGTGGAATGCAGAAGTTTCTATTCTTGCTAACCACAGGAATGTAGCTAAAGGCTAAATTATGTGGGGTTGACATGTAGCTGAATAGCCAACCCTGAGCTCAGATTTTTTAATATGTATGATGCTCATTATGTACTGTATTTAGGTTGCCGAATCAATCAATAAATTAGACCTGTTGATGACCATCCAGTGTCCTGGTCTCCTTCTTTCAAAAAATGGTGACCCCGACGTCTGCCTCCGTGTCAGGCTGAAAAAGAAAACGGGGGAGGGCACGCCACGGTCGAGGGAAGTTGGAGTTGGGTCCTGATCGCAGCCGGAACGGTGCCGGAATTTTGAAGCACCCTCGAAGTTCACATCGGTGACTCGGGCCATACGTGTCTGCCGGAGCCTGGAAAGCCGCAACAGCGCTGACGTATACGAATAGGTATGGATAGGCAAGCAGCATATGATCTTTTCGCCGCGTATTTAGAAAGGCGAGGAGTAAAGGGGATAGATCTAAAAAAGGAGCTACCAGGGTTGTTAGCCTACGGCTATGCTAAAGGGGTTTTCCTTAACCCACATATGGTCCATGAGCTCGTGGAATGGAGAAAATTTGGGGATATACTGTGGGAAGCGGTGTTAGAAGATGATAAGACAGCAAAGAAATTGGGCAAGCAATGGTGGGTGGTGCACAATACACTGCTTCAAAATGCCTCTGAGCGCAAGGCAGCAGAAAGGGTGACAGAAGCTCATAAGAGGAATATAGGCTATGGTCATGAGGACGATCCTCTTGCGCCTTCAGTAAACAAGGTGTTAATACCAAAGGGTTCACAACAGTGTGGTATGAAGGATCTTGTTACAGGCGCGGGGGGGCCATCTGCACGGAGGAGAAGGACGAGTTGGAGGACAGCAGAGAGAGAGAGCTAAGCCCGCCGCCCCCCCATAGAGAGGGCGAGCTGAGCCTGCCGCCTCCCCCACCCAAATGGCCTGCGCAGAAGTGCCAACAGCGCAGAACTCTCGGAGAGTCAGATCCTATCCCAGGGAACTCAGTGACCTGTGGGAGGTGTTGGCTAAACAGAGGAGGGAGGCTTGGGCTACTCTGGCAAAAGAGGCAATGCAAATAGGGGATAATGAGGCAATGGAGGCCGCTTCTGCTCTTGCCTGTCCAGTTACATACATGCCACAGTAGGATGCTCAGGGGAACCACACACAGGATCTGGCGGAGTATACCCCTTTAGACTGGAAGTTGTTATCCCAGTTGCAGTCCACAGTTAGTCAGTTCGGTGTAAAAAGCGAACCTGTTAGGCAGATGCTGGATTATCTCTTTAATACGCAGATTGTGTGCCCAAATTATTTGAGGGGAATAGTATGGTTAATATTTACTCAGCATCAGCAATTGTTGTTTAATGCACATTGGCAAGCCTTGGTTAATGAGTCAGTTGCGACACAGTGAGCTCAGGGGGATCCACTGCATGGAGTGACGATAGATGAGCTCATGGGCTTAGGGGCATACTTGCACACGGAGGCACAGATGATAGCAGGAGCAGATAAGCTTAGAGAAGCCATGCGGTTGGTACCTGCTGCCATAGAGAGGGTTAAAGAGCCAGGAGGGCTGCCGGCGTACATGGGCATAAAACAAGGCAGAGAGGAATAATTTGGTAGTTTTATTGACAAAGCAGCTGCGGCCATAGACCGGGCGGGAGTCGCAGAATACATGAAGGGGGCGCTATTGAAGCAGTGCACCTTACAAAATAGCAACCTGGCCACGCAAAGGGTGCTAGCCACTCTGGGAGCAAATTGGACCACTGAGGAAGCACTAGAGCGAATGGCATTACAGCCAACAGCCTCACAGGCATTTTTAATAGATGCCTTAAAGGAATTAGGATTAGGGCTGCAAAAGCAAGCAGAATCCACTCAAAATCAGGTGTTAGCTGCTCTTGCTCCTCTCCGAAACGGCTCAATGGCAGTCACGCAGGGAGGCTCGAGATCACACCTCAAGTGCTACCGATGCGGCGATGGGGGACACATGCGCCGAGAATGCAGAGCGACTGGCGTGTGGTGCCAAAGCTGCCAATCCAGCTCCCAAAACACCACGGCTTGTCGGCGCCGATCGCCGGCCGCGCCCAGACACAAGTTGCCGCCGCGACATCAGCGCCACCTCCTGTCTGCAGCAAGCAAAAGCAGGGAGCCTCGGCTTGGACATATCAGCAGCAGTAGATGTCACATTAATGACGAACCGGCCTGAAAGGATACCAGCTGGAGTAAACGGTCCTCTCACGCTACAAGGACAAAAATGTGGAGCCTTATTGCTGGGACACTCCTCGACATCCATGCTGGGACTATTTGTATTACCTGGGGTCATAGATGCAGACTATACAGGAGAAATACAAATCATGGCTTACACCCCTTATCCCCCGCTAAGATAACATAATGTCAACGCGTTGCGCAATTGGTACCTCTGCCACAGATGACATCGGGTATTCCATCGCTTACTGGACAGAAGCGTGATGGAAAGGGTTTTGGCTCCACCGGCATTACAGTCCTGACTGTAGATCTACAGGAGAGGCCAAAACAGAAAGTTGAGATCACCCATGGACATCAGAGTATAACCCTTTATGGACTATTGGATACGGGAGCAGACACCAGCATTATATCTCCAGAAGCATGGCCACAGCATTGGCCCCTGCTCCCATCAACAAACATGCTCACAGGAGAAGGAGGACTTACCTTGGCAAGCAGAACACCGCCTGTGTCAGTGCGCATTGATGGGCAACAGGTATCTGTTGTGTTTTCAGTTGTTCAGTTGCCTTCTACGGTCTCTTGCCTGATTGGCAGGGACATTTTAACACAGCTGGGGGTGGTGTTGACCAATCACCACCCTTTGGGGTAATTGCCATTGCTTGGACTGTCCCCATTCCACTCACCTGGAAAACAGATACACCGGTGATGGTTAAGCAATGGCCCTTGAAAGGGGAGAGTCTTATGCATGCCCATGAATTGGTGAAGGAAAAATACACGCAAGGACATTTGCAACTCTCAGTGAGTCCGTGGAACACGCCCATTTTTGTGATTAAGAAGAAGTCAGGAAAATACCGCCTGGTACATGATCTACGAGCTGTGAATGACCAGATGGAACCGATGGGGGCCTTGCAGCCTGGTCTTCCGAATCCAGCCATGATCCCACAAGATTGGCCACTTCTAATCATTGACTTAAAGGATTGTTTTTTCACTATTGGGCTGCATCCCAATGACATGAGGAGGTTTTCCTTTACCCTACCAGCAATAAATCGTGGAGAAACAGACAAAAGATTTGAGTGGACGTCATTGCCGCAGGGGATGCGCAATTCCCCCACGTTGTGCCAGCTTTATGTTGATGCTGCCTTACAGCCATTGCATCAGCAGTGGCCAGCTACCATAATATATTATTACATGGATGATATCTTGTTTGAGCAGCAACAGCCATTTTCCCCTTTGTAGGTTGACAGCATCAGAGACACTCTTGCAGCATCTTCACTTTTTATTGCCACAGAGAAAATTCAGACCACGAAACCATGGAAGTATTTGGGATGGACTCTAATGGACCAAAGAGTGGTACCCCAAAAATTAGAACTGCACTTGGACATTAAGACTTTGCATGATGCTCAAAAGTTGCTAGGAGACTTGCAGTGGCTAAAACCCATTGTGGGAGTACCAAATCACTTGTTGGAGACCCTACGACCCTTGTTAAAGGGCACTGACCCCACTACCCCTGTATGCCTCACCAAGGAACAGCATACCGCCCTACAGCAAATCAGTAATTGTGTACAACAAGGATATGTGTCCCGTCGACAGCTAGATTGCCCTGCTGACCTCACTGCTTGGAATAGTCCTTGTCACCTCCTTGGCGCTCTCTCCCAATGCGAGAACAAAATGGGGGAGATACGGGTGTTGAAATGGCTGTCACCACCGCTACGACATAAACGAACAATATTCTCAAAAATCGAACAGTTGGCTGTGTTGATCAAAAAAGGCCGTCTCAGAATTACTGAAGTGAACGGTTGAGAGCCTGCCGCCATTAGGCTACCCATGGAAAAAGAAACGCTGGACTGGTACCTGGTTAAATCAACGGACTTACAGGAAGCATTATTGACATCATCTGCAAAAGTGGAGACAAGCAAGTTAGTGCCCAGGGTCCTGCAATGGATGACAGAATGGGACTGGATCACTCGGCCGCTGAGAAGAGAGCGCCCCATAGAAGGAGCCATCACAGCCTTCACAGACGCAGGGAAGAAATCGAGACGTGCTGCTGTCACCTGGCAAGAAAAAAGAAAATGGAAGCATCAACTTCTTACAGCAGACCCTGCAGACAGCCTACAAACCTTACAATTGTTATCAGTAGTACAGTAGTATGGGCAGTGTCCAACCTGCGTGAGCCTTTGAATGTGTTCACAGACTCTATGTATGTCGCTGGAGTAGCCAGACGTATAGAAGGAGCAGCAATTAAGGAAGTGAATAATAAACGGCTGTATGAGTTACTGGTTCAATTAAGGAAAGCTCTCCGGGATAGAAGTGCAGTGTACTCTGTAATCCATATCAGGAGTCATAAGTGGTCTGAAGGTCAAGGGGAAGGAATGAGCGTGCCGATAAATTGGTTACCTTACCCATTGATAACTCTTGTCCTGTTGATAAGCATACCTTAGCAAGAGAAGCCCATAGTAGATATCATCAAAATGCGAAAGGGTTGGCGAGGAACTTTGATCTGGGCTTATCAGAAGCCAAGGCCATTGTCAGGGCATGTCCAATATGCAGTTATCTTAATGGGGGAATAGGTCTGGGCTGCGGAGTTAATCCTCGAGGTTTAGAAATTAATGAGAAATGGCAAATGGATGTCACATATGTAGCTAGGTTTGGTAGGCTCAAGTATGTGCATGTTACTACAGATACATATAGCCACTACATATGGGCTACAGCTCAGGGAGGAGAGAAAGCGATACATGTGATCAGGCACTTATTGAGCTGCTTTGCTGTCATGGGAGTCCCAAAAGGTATCAAAACGGATAATGGTCCGGCTTACACAAGTGCTAGAGTCCGAAAATTTTTGGACCAATGGTCTGTCAAGCATGTGACAGGTATTCCGCACTCCCCCACAGGACAGGTGATAGTAGAAAGAGCAAATGGTACCCTCAAACAATATATCGACAAACGCCAGGATTTAAAGGACCCACAAGCATGCCTGGCTAAGGTTTTGTATGTGATAAATCATTTATGTGTTTTTGGGGAGGACGATGCCCCCCCTGCAGTTAAACATCACCCGAGATCAAGTCAGGAAACTATTAAGGAAAGAGAGGTCTGGGTGAAGTATAAGAACCCAAGCACAGGGATATGGGAAAAGCCTGCAAAAGTGCTATATTGGGATCAGGGATGTCTTTGTGTTTCCTCACCAACAGGGCCTTTGTGGGTGCCTGCCAAGTGGACTAAACCTGTCTTTGATGCAGCATCTGGTGGACAATCTTATGGAGGGGGACAAGGAGCGTCTGAAGAAGAAGCTGCCATCGGTGTACAGAGCAGTGACACGCTGCTACCGGACGGCCAAGGAACTGATTGACACCGTTGAAGCACTATTGACCTTCCACATAAAAGGACCAGCGAGGGAGCGCTGCCTTGAGTGTCGCAGCCTCTGTTGTGCTGCGTGGGTAGCTCTATATTGTGGTGGCTGTGGTAAAACCTTTTGGTTAGAACAGTCCGGGATCTGGAGTTTATGGTGTAACACCTGCAAGCATGACTACAGCTGGGGGGAAGACTGGCAAAGGGAACTAAGGAGACAGATGGGGCTAGGTACGGCTTTGGCTTTAGATCTTTATGAGTCTCCTGAGCAGAAAATCTTGGCCTACTATCGGTGGGAGGTACAGTGTATTAAGAGAGTTAAAGCTCAAAGTAAGTCATACATAGCTTCTGCTAGGTGTAGACAATTGGTGCCTTTAACACAGCATTCAGTTGTAGGACCCATCAAAGGAGATCCCGATCAGGCATTGGACTCCTGCATCGAGGCCCTACAGAGATGGAGATTGCAAGAGTTAGGATTGGTGAGATTAAAGACAGATGAGAAAAGGAAAGCGAGAAAGAAAACAGAAAAATGAGGTTTATTTTTGTTATACTGCTCAGTGCTGTGGCGGATGGGGCAGTAGGAGTAACGCACTTTAATCAGCCAAGAGATAGTATATGGATAACGCTTGCTAATCAAACTAACCAATCATCGCTTTGTCTTAGCCTTGGAGGGGTTACTAACCCATTTTGAACATGCTTGGTGGGACTCCCAGTGTGGTCTCCTTGGGAATTTTGAAGTCTGATTGATAACCAAATTCTATGCATGCGCAATATGACAAACATTAGGTTACCCACACTACAAGGGTACACTACAAGTCAAAGTGACGGTTACCGCCAATGCTTAATAATCTTATCACTTTATACTACTTTGTACTCTCCTCCAGAGGAGTGGGATCTCTTCGGAAGTGCAAACACCAGTATGACTAACACTTCAAATGGTGGATGGTTCAGTTTTGATCCCTTAGATCCCCAGAATTTAAATCAGCATAGAGGAACATGGGCTACCCTAGATTCATCCCTGAATTTGGGTACAGTGTCTCAGCAGCTTTACAGCCAATGTAACAGCACTAAAATCATGGCACCGATGAAATTACCCACAGGGATATTTTTAATTTGTGGAGACAGAGCTTGGAATGGTATACCAGCCAGGCCACAGGGTGGACCTTGCTATTTGGGGAAATTGTCATTGTTTCACCCCAATGTGTCTTTATTAATGCAATTGAGTCAAAATTCAAGCAGGAAGAGATGCAGCCTGCATGACTTAGACTGCAGCCAGATAGGAGACCCATAGTTTTTGAGTGAGTTAATACAAGTGATAGTTTCAACTATCTTGCCAGGAAGAGCTGCAAATAAAGCTATGAACTTAGCAAAGCAATTGGGATGCTGGGCCAAGGATGACTTAAACAAGACGTCACAAATTTTAGATATGCTAACTGCAGATGTGCAAAGTGTTAATCATGCTGTTTTGCAAAATAGAGCTGCTATAGATTTTTTGCTTTTAGCACAAGGTCATGGATGTGAAGAGCTTGAGGGAATGTGCTGCATGAATTTGTCCGATCACTCTGTATCTATTCATGTGAAGATAAAAGAATTACAGCAGGGACTTCACAAGCTCAAAGAAGAAGAAGGTTTAGGAATCGATGAATGGCTTAAAAGCTTAGGACTTGGACCGTGGCTGAGAAACATTGTGACATATGCTATAGGGATACTGGGTGTGATTTTGATGCTTTTGCTTATTTTGCCTTGTATCTTTAATTGCATTCAAAATACGGTCAGCCGAATGATAGAAAGAACCTGGCAGACTAGCCTTCTTGCCCAAGAACAAAACGGGGGAAGTGTGGAGAGTTTTGTCAAAGAGTGGCTTGAGGAGAGGGGACACAGCCTAATCAATTTGGTAAAGATGTCCTAACTAGGGCAGAGGCCCTTTCGCAGGCAGGGTGTCCTTGTTCACAAAGAAAATGCTGAAATTATACAAGAATGGGATGTGGAATGCAGAAGCTGCTATTCTCGCTAACCACAGGAATGTAGCTAAAGGCTAAATTAGGCAGGGTTGACATGTAGCTGAATAGCCAATCCTGAGCTCGGCTTTTGCAATATGTATGAGGCTCATTATGTACTGTATTTAGGTTGCCGAATCAATCAATAAATTAGACCTGTTGATGACCATCCAGTGTCCTGGTCTCCTTCTTTCGACATTTTCCCAGCGAGCTGAGCCTGGTGTGCACAGCATGCAAAACTTTAGATTACAATAAACAAGAAGCTGAAGACCAAAAGTTTCCATGTATCTCCTTTTACCTGGCACAGAACTGCTACTGGAGGGTTTCCCCCATCCAGGCAGCCCCTAGAAAGGCCCAACATAAAACAAGCATACAACCGGTGCCCTGACAATGTTTGTAATAAGTTGGCTGTTTTCCAAAAGGTTGTTTACTGAAGAGTGTTGTCTTAATTGGCCAATCATGGGAAATGTGTTGACTAAATGACCAATGAGGTCCGCCCGTAGCAAACCACGATATAAAAGAAGAGGATTGAAAAAATGGGTGGCTTTTAGCCCTTAGCCTTCTGATCTGAGTCTGTGTCATCTCTGATTCAATGGTGACATTTGGGGATCTGTGGGGGCTATTGGGGTTCCTTTCTGCACCTCGTGAGCCAACAGGAGCTTCTCTAATAAACTTTGCCGGGAACTCCCACTGTGCCCATGACAGGAACTCCTGTGAGTGTCTGGGACATCCAGGCACTTTGGCAGCCTGGGGACTCCTGGGATGTCCCCGTGGAGCCCCCGTGAGTGCCTGTGACAGATCGGTGCCTTTGCAGCCCAAGGTCCCCTGGGATGTCACCATGGAATGGCTGTGACTGCCTCTGACCACAGGGCTCTTTACCATCCCAGAAAGCCCTGGGAGGTCTCTATGGAGGCCCTGTCTCTGCCTGTGACATTCCAGCTCTGGAACAGCCTGGAGACTCTTGGAAGGTCCCCATGGAACCTCTCTGAGGGCCTCTGACAAATCTGGCCCTTAGCGGGCAACCATCACCAGCCCCCTGTTGCTATGGTCAGTTTCCATGGCAATCATCACCAGCCCCCTGTTGCTATGGTCAGTTCCCATGGCAGCCATCACCAGCTTCCTGTTGCTATGCTCAGTCCCTTGGCAGCTCCATGGAGACCCCATGCCAAGGGTGGTCGCCATGGACACCAACTCAGGCCTGCAGCCAGAGCCCGTTGCCATGGCAACCATTGGCAGCCCCATCCCCAGGCTCATGGGATCCCAGAACCACAGAATTGGCTGAGCTGGAGGGACCCATCAGGATCCTCCAGTCCAACTGCTGGCCCTGCACAGGACACCCCAACAATGCCAGCCTGGGCCTGGCAGCGCTGTCCAAACACTGCTGGAGCTCAGAGAGCCCTGGAGCTGGGACCCTTCCCTGGGGAGCCTGGGCATGGCCCCAGCAGCCTCTGGGTAAAAACCTTTTCCTGACATCCAACGTGAGCCTGCCCCGACTCAGCTGCAGCCGTTCCCTCCACTCCTGTCCCTGGGCACCAGGAGGGAAGAGGTTCCCACAGCCTCAGCCAGGGACCCGCTCCCAGGGCTGTTGCCATGGCCACCAGGGCTGGGACCAGCTGGGATGCTCGGTTTCCATGGGCCGGGGTTCAGGAATGGGATTCCCCAATTTCCTGCTCCTGATAAAACCGCGCTGCCCTCGCTGCCCTCCCGCCTCCCATGGAAAGCACAAAAGACAAAGATCCTGAGCTGGGATAAGAACAATTTACTGGGAACACCAATGAGATAAGAAAAAAATAAGAACAGAAACAATATTGATAACAGAGGGGATAAATAAAACTGTTTACAGGGAAAACTACAATAGAACTCACTGGGTCTTCCTGGCCACAATTTCTCCTTCCTGGGAATTTCACCCTTCTCCTAAGGGAGAGAGAGAGTCCATTTCCTGCCCTGGCAATGACCTGAGGTGGGAGTGAATGTAATGAGAGGGCCATAGCCAGACCTTCTTTTTTTTCCATCCCAAATCATTACATTGGCAGGGACAGGAAAAGGTACAGGTGTCTTCCCAGCATGGATCATAGGGAACATGGATCATCAGAGGTCTTCCCAACGTGGGTACTCCAATGATTTGAGTTTGGGCAGTGCACAAAATCCTCCTGCACTTGGGGCATTGGCAGGCCTTCCCTTACCGTTGGTATGTGGTCAATTGAGAGCTCTGGGTGAAGCTCTTCCCACACTGGGGACACTCGTAGGGCCTCTCCCCAGTGTGGATGCACTGGTTGGTGACTAGGCTGGAGTTTTGCTTGAAGCCCTTCTCGCACTCAGGGCAGAGGAAGGGCCTCTCCTCTGGTTGAATCTGCTGGTGGCTGCAGAGATTGGAGCTGGTCTGAAACTTCTTCTGACTCTGGGGACACTCGTAGCCCCTCTCCCCAGTGTGGATGTGTTGGTGTCTGATGAGGTGGAATTTCTGCTTGAAGCCAATCGTACAGTCAGGACAGCAGAAGGGCCTCTCCTCAGTGTGAAACCGCTGGTGCTTGAGGAGAGTGGAGATGGTGCTAAACCTCTTCTGACACTCAGGGCAATTGTATGGCCTTTCCCCAGAGTGGATCCTCTGGTGGTATAGCAAGAGGGACTTCAGCCTGAAGCTCTTCCCACATTCCCAATATTCATAGGGCCATTCCCTGGTTTAGGTTCTCTGGTGGCAGATCAGGTTTGAGCTCCGGCTAAAGCTCATCCCACATTCTCCACACTCGTAAGGCCTCTTCCCAGTGTCGATGTGCTGGTTCCTGATGGTGTGGGAGCTGTGCTTGAAGCCCATCCCACAGTCTGGGCAGCAGAAGGGCCTCTCATCCATGTGAATCTGTTAGTGCAGGAGGAGATGGGAGCTGGGGTGAAACCTCTTCCCAAACTCGGGACACTCGTAGGGCCTCTCCCCAGTGTGGATGCGTTGGCGCCTCATGAGGTGGGAGCTGCAGCTAAAGCCTTTCCCACACTCCCTACATTCATAGTGATGCCGAATTTTGCCCCAAACAGGCAGAGTTACTGCCTAATCAGACTCAGCTTAAGTCAATTAAGCAGGAGGTATTTTTATTAGCGACGCGCCGGAGAAATCACAAAATGGATTTCTGAGTTCACATAGCAAAAGCAAGCCTTATATACATTTTTGGGTATAGGATTACATCAGATCAGATACATAATCATGCATATTCATATGGGGCGTGATGTAGGCGGAGCGTGGGCGGAGCGTAGGTGGAGACATCTCTTTTGGGGGATTCTCAGGTGGTCGTTCCTGTTGCCTTCATCATAGACGGGGTCTTTCCGATGAGTCTTCCTCTTTAAACTTTTGAACTCCTCTCCTAATTTGGTCAATTCCCAGTGTACTTGGATTAGATCCCGTGGCTTGGCAAAACCCTTAGGGTCGTTTCGACATTGCTGGCTCTAAACCTGCTTAGCCCATTAGTTTCTCCTATACCTATCTCTTCACCTGTCATGATGCTCTACCTTTATTGCTCTACCTTTATCTAATTTATTGCTCTGTTTTCCTAGTGCTGTGCTTTCTCCGTGTGTTCTAGTGCTAGGCCCTTCTTTACATGCCTCTCATTCCATGTTTTAACCCATTACTTCTGGAAGGCTATCTGCTTTAGGGCTTCAATAGGAGCATTCCCCAGTGTGGATCATCTGGTGCTGGATAAGGATGCTGCTGTGCCTGAAGCTTTTCCCACACTCCGAAAACTTGTGGGGCTTCTGCCCATCATGAAGCTGCTCAGGGACCACCAGCTCCAACCTCTGGCTGAAGCTCTGTCCACCTTCCTGGCCCAGGGTAGGTCTTTCCTCCTCAGAGTGCTCTCAGCTGGCTTTCCAGACCCTCTTCCTGTGGAATCTCCTGGGATTTTCCTCCCAGTTGGATTCCTGTGTCTTGGAGTCACTAAAAATGGCCTCTTCCATGAGGTTCTGCTTTGGGGATTTGTCCCTTCTGGTCTCCATCCTCAGTTTCTTGTCTGGGGGAAGAAGGACAAGGAGAGGATGAGATTTGCCTCCGTGCCAGATAGAAGGGGAAGGAGATCCCCCCAGTGCATCCCCAGCAGGATGGCATTGGCAGCAGGGTTGTCCTGCAGCTGGGGTCCATGCTGGGCTGGGAGATGGAGCAGGAGAGAGGGGGAAAGGGGCACTGACTTCCTCCTCACCTTCCTGGGTGTCCCGGGGTATCTTCCTTTTCCTTACAGACTTCTCCTCCATCTGGTGCAGGTTTGGGGATGGGAATTTCTGTTTCAGGAGAAAAACAAGGGATGAGCACATTGTCTTTTGTACTATTTGAAGGCAAACCTGGGGCAGAGTCTAAGCCAGAATTACAATTTAATAAGAAAATGAAGATCACGCAATGATACAAAAACACTGCCTTAAACTGACAGAGTCAGGATATAACCTGACTCACTGTTGGTCAGGGTGGTGGCAGCAGTCCCAATAAATGGTGGCTGCAGTCATGTTGAAGTGATGAAGGTGATTCTGTCGAAGCAGTGATCCTGTAGAAGGGTCTGGTCTTCCTCTGAAGGTCCAGTAGTGGTTATGGAGCTCTTTTCCTCTGGGAATCCAGTAGGCAAGCTGCTCCTGGTGTTGCAAGGCTCAGCTTATATCCAGATAGGAATGCTTGTATCCTCCCCCTGGGCAGAGCATCCCACAATGGGATGATGGAATTTTATCAGTCCTGCAGGGACACTCAATGGCCCATTCACAGAAGATATCTCCCCTGGAGGGCGTTATCAGGGGTGAGTCATGGAAGAGATAAAGAACACTGCCTCGCCTGTTTATAACAGTTGATGAAGATGGTAATTGAAAACATGCATTTCGTTACATCTTACGTTTCAGCCTGAAACAGTGGGGTAATCCCTGCTCAGGGGGTGAACACCACCCCCATAACCCAAACTGGCTCAGGTGTAAAACCCCTACAATGGGATGGCAAAACACACAGGGGACAATGTCACACTTGCCCTGCCCCAGGGGAGATCTCTGTCCCTTGTCACTCCATTGCTCTCCCCCCCTTTTCTCTTTCTTTCCATCTCTCTCTCTACCTCACATTTACTGTTCAATAAAATCCACTCTGGATTTGGTCTCGTTAGCACCTTAATTGGTGCAGAGGCATCTCTCTAACAATTTTCTTAACCAGATTGCGACATTATTTTGGCACAGTGAGTTCAGGCACTGTTGTCTGTCCCCAAATGCCTTTGACAACAGCATGGTTCCTTCCTCTGAGGAGATTGTGGTTCTTTCTGGAAGAACTCTTGGAAACTTGGACACAGTCCCTCCTTCATCCTGGGGAACTTATGGGAGAACTTATGAGGAAAATGGCTTTTGTGGATGGCCAGTGAAAAAGAAAATATTTTCTTGTCCTTCCTTGAAAAGTTTGTTAAAATCACTGGAGGAAAGGGAGCAAATGATACCAGCAAGACTGACAAGGTTCATTCACTCCAAGGTGAGGAACACAAGGCTGCTGAAAGTCCCAGAAGAAGCCCAGCTCAAGTAGCTAAATTCCCAAATAACTCCAGCCAGGGGTCTCCAGGAGGATTTTTTTGGTGAGTGTTTGGAGCTAGCAGAACCCGGACTTGAGCCCCGGATATCTCCAGGCTCTCTAAGAGGAGCTTTTTTGGGGCGAGAGGAGCTGCGATCACCCCTCAGGGGGGTCCCGGGGGGTCCACGTGGGGATGGCCCAGTACTGACGGGGCAGGACATTGGTTTTGGGGATCCCCGTGAGAGCTGAGGCTGTGGAACGGGGGACCCCCGGGGTGGGGAGAGGGGAAGGGGCGATACCGGAGCTGGGGGACCCCCAGCAGCCCGGAGATGAGGCAGGGACGGAACCCCCTGACCCTGACAGGGGCGTGTCCTGGTGTGACTTCATGATGCTCGTACCACATCGGTCCGTTTAGCCCAGAAATGAGTTCTGCACCTTGAAGGCTGGCTCTGAGAGTGAAGGGCAGGAGGAAGAAGCTGCAGTTTGTTTTCAGATACTGCACTCACTCCTCCACATTCCGGCTCCTGGAGTGTTGTGATGCCTTAAGGAGCTGGATTAGAGGCCAGACGGAGTTAAGTGGAGTAAATTAGATATTTATTGAAGTGCCTTCAAAGGTCACACCCTGGGAGTACTGGAGCCACAGATGTGGCTCTGCCTGGATGGCTCTGAGATGGGAGCAAAAGAGGGCTTGGTCACGAGATCTCACATTTTTGTAAATTTTAGTACATTTATATATAGGAGTTAACTGCCCAATTAATAGCTTCAATAGTTTCAAATTATGAAGTTTTGTCTTCCTTGCTTGCTTGCCTGCCCTCCTCTTTTCATGTTGTTTATGCTTTGGGCCTGAAGTTTGAAGAGATTGTCCTTGAGTCTCCAGCTAGAACAGGATTGTTTTGTCTTCACCACTCTGTGAAAAGATCTCAGTAACACTTAATATAAAGCTAAAAGCTGCACACCAAAACAGAATAGAAAAACTTAAAGCATAATGTATCAGTTGTCTGCTGACAGACAGACAGCAGGAAAGAGCTCTCCTTTGCTTTTAGTTAGTTTTTAGATCACTTGAGGCAGAGAAGTTCCCTGGACTGTGGTTTTTCTTTTTCTTTGGAGTTGTTGAAACCTGCTCTGCACTGAACACCCCGACCGCACCAGCAGCTTGCACCTGCGGCCCACTAGGCTGAGCCTGGGCTGTGGCATTTCCAGTGCCAGAGGGACTGATAAGAGACTGAGCTTAGCTACTGCCCACAGAGGGTGTTTCTGAGTTTGTAATCTCTTTTGTAGCAGCAAGAGGTTTTATTGTTTAATATTGTTCATTTTTTGTGCTGGTGAATGTTTTGCCTGTTAAATAAACAGGGTTTTTTTTCCCGTTTTCTCAGAGGAAATCTTTTCCTGATCTGGTTGGGGGAGTGGCTGCTTGAATTTGCTTTTTAGAAAAAACCCTTTTGGAGGTTTTCTCCCAAATTTGCCCAAATCCATGACAGGGTGGTGGGAAGACAGAGGACCCCCAAGTGGCTGGAGTGGGGGGAGGCTCGAGAGGGGGACCCTGAAATTCCCCCAGCATCCCTAAGCAGGACCCTGGAGAGAGGGATCCCCAGGACCCATGGGATTCCCAGCATCCCTGAGGAGAGGAACCACCAGAAACCCAGAGGTATGAGACTGGAAATGGGACACTCCGGGTGGCTTTTTTTTTTTCTTGATTTTTGGAAGTTTTTATGGACACCAGATGACTTCTGGAGATGGATTTGGTTGGGAGGAATTCCCAATCCAAGGGATTCACACCTTGTTTTTCCCAAACCAGGATTTCCCATTCCCAAACCTTGGCTGAATGGAGGAGGAGAAGGCTACAAGGAAGAGGAAGATGCCCTGGGACATCCAGGCAGGTGAGGAGGAAGTCAGTGCCCCTTTCCCCCTCTCTCCTGCTCCATCTCCCAGCCCAATATATCCCCCGGCTGCAGGACAAACCTGCTGCCAACACCGTCCAGCTGGGGATGCACTGGCGGGATCTCCTTCCCCTTCCCTGTGGCATGGAGGCAAATCCCATCCTCTCCTTGTCCTTCCTACCACAGAGAAGGAGCTGAGGATGGAGACCAGGGAGGACAAATCCCTGCACCAGAACCTCGTGGAAGAGGCTGTTTTGAGCAGTGCCACAGTGCAGAATTCCAATGGGGAGGAAAAGTTCCATCCCACAGGAGGATGGGCTCCAAACCCAGCCCAGGGTTCTCTGAGAGGAAAGACCTACCCTGAGCCAGGAAGGTGGACAGAGCTTCAGACAGAGCTCAGAGCTGGTGGCCCATGAGCAGCTTCACAATGGGGAGGAGACCTACAAGTGCTTGGAGTGTGGGAAGAGCTTCATGCAGAGCAACCACCTCATCAGCCACCAGATGATCCACACCGGGCAATGGCCCGACAAGTGTGGGGAGTGTGGGAAGGGCTTCAGCTGCAGCTCTGCCCTCGTCACCCACCAACGCACCCACACTGGAGAGAGGCCCTACGAGTGTCCCCAGTGTCAGAAGAGGTTTCAAACCAGCTCCGATCTCCTCTGCCACCAGCAGATTCACCCTGAGGAGACGCACTTCACCTGCCCTGAATACGGGAAGGGCTTCAAGGGCAGGTCCAACCTTGTTAGGCACCAGCACATCCACACTGGAGAGAGGCCCTACGAGTGTCCCCAATGTGGGAAGAAGTTTTACACCAGCTCCAATCTCCTCCTGCACCAGCGCATTCACACAGAGGAGAGGCCTTTCCACTGCCCTGACTGCAGGAAGGGCTTCAAGCGCAACTTTACCCTCATCAGGCACCGGCGCATCCACAACAGGGAGAGGGCCTACGAGTGTCCCCAGTGTGGGAAGAACTTCTCACAGCGCTCGTTCTTTACCCGACACCAACAGTCACCAGTAAGGGCAGCCCTGTGAGTGCCCCAACTGCAGGAGGAGCTTCATGCACTGCTCCAGCTTCATCCCCCATGGGAGGACCCACATTGGTCAGAGCCCTGGTAATCCACATTCCCTGGGATCCATGTTGGGAAGACAGTGGGCTGGTTATTCTTTTATTTTGGCCCTAATTTTCTTTGGATTCATCTTCATCCCTTTAAACCAGAGGAAATTGGGGTAAAAATCAATAAATTCATCAAAGGCATCTAAAGCCTCACTTTTTACTTGTGTTTCAGGGGAATCTGAGATTCAGGGAAATAATTGGGAGAATTTGGGGTTTTGGGGGGTATTTGGTGTACTCGTTTCCTTTTTCTTGGCACTCAAAGAGACAAGAGGGTTCAATCTGTCACCTCAATGCCACTGAAAACTACTCAATCCCACCCCAAAATTCCTCGATTCCACTGCTCTTTGGTATGGAATGGGGTTGGAAGGGGATTGAGCAAAGATGGCTTCAAATCAGGAGGGTTGAGATGGGCATTGGGTTGGACAGGATGGGTGGAGTGGTGTTTGGGAGGTGGAAAATGGGGGAAATATGGCTTGGGAAGGGGGTGTTGATGTCCAGGAGTGGTGGGGTGAGTTGGGGTTGGGATTGGGGAGGTGGATTGGGGTCTGAAATGAGACAGCCAAAGTTTGGGGATGATGAAGGGAGGGGGAGCCCATTACTGAGTGATTTTTTGAATAATCCACATTCCTAAAGAGATTTTGAGGTCTCTCATGTTTCTGAGGCAGTTTTGGGGCACTCCCCAGCTCATGGGAGTTTCCTGAGAGCAGCTCCATGGAGCCCCATTGCCAGGGGTGGTTGCCTTGGGCACGATCTCAGAGCTGTAGCCAGAGTCTGTTTCCTCAGTGCTGGAGAGCAGAGAAATGATGAACGGCCCCAGACATCTCCAGTGTGTGTTTGGAGGCAGGGAGAGTTCTGCAAAGATGGGGTGGTCACTGCCCCACCCCAGCCACTGCAGCCTCTGGTGCAGCCCCAAAGTGGCAGCCAAGCCCCTGGCACCCCAAAAACCCCACCTGGGAGAGGGACCAGAGCAGGTCAGGCTGTGACACGGGTGTGACACTGACATGTCCCACGGCCCCAGAGCTCACAGCAGCTGAGATCCAAGGCTGATTGTGGATCTCTCTCTCCCTCTCTCTCTCTTCTCCTGACTTCCTCTTCTCAAAATCTGGTTAACTTGCAATTGGACAGGTTAGAGTTTGCTAAGTCAGTGCTATATGAAGTGCTTTACTATAATTCAATGCTCTTCAAGATTTCCCAAAGACCTCATTCTCTGAAGTTTGCAACTAAAAGTTTGTTCTCCAACCTCCTGAGCAAAGTTTGTTTTCTCCCCCTGGCCATCTGTCCTGCAGGCTGTGCCCCCTGTGCGTGCTGCTCCTCTTCCCTGGCCGGCTGCACTCGCCCATCTCGCTGTGCCCCAGCATTTCTCACCCAGCGTTTCTGTGCCCTCCCTGGGCTCCCTGCACCCAGCGCTGCTGGCTCCTGGCACACAGAGCCAGGGCAGGAGCCCACCCTGCCAAGGGGCTCTGGGGCAGGGTGGGGGCTGCGATGGCTTCTGAGCTCAGCAGCTGCTCCTGGCATGGTTCCATGGGGACTGAGCACAGCAACGCTGCTGAGCATTGTCCCTGCTGAGGGTCACACACTGCCGGGGCACATTCCCTGCCTGCAGGATTGCTGAGCATTGTCCCTGCTGAGGGTCACACACTGCCGGGGCACATTCCCTGCCTGCAGGATTGCTGAGCATTGTCCCTGCTGAGGGTCACACACTGCCGGGGCACATTCCCTGCCTGCAGGATTGCTGAGCATTGTCCCTGCTGAGGGTCACACACTGCCGGGGCACATTCCCTGTCTGCAGGATTGCTGAGCATTGTCCCTGCTGAGGGTCACACACTGCCGGGTCACATTCCCTGCCTGCAGGATTCGTGCCCAACCCAAGCACTGCACTGATGGCTCCAGCATTGCTTTCCAACAAAAACAGGGTAAGGCAAACTGTGTGCAGCTCATGGTATTTTAGTGTCTAAAACTCGCTAAGTCATCGATCTTAAAGGTGAGATGCATTTGGAATTCATGGCATGGAGAAGTAGTGCAAGATGGAAAAGGGGAGCATGCAAATTAATAAAGGGAAACATTTCAGATGCTTTCTTTCCATTTTCATTTCACTTCTGGAACGCTGGTTCAGTTTCCCAGGAATCTTCTCCACAGTCCTGTCTGCTCTTTTCAAAAACCTTTCCAGGAGAATGAGGTCAAGCTCCAGCCACAAGATGTGCCACCACCTGCAGCTTCTCTTGGTTTTTGCACACTGTGCCTGCAGCAGGACTCTTGCAGCAAAGCAGGACAAATGTTTAGAAAACTTGACAGCTTGTCCTTTCTTTTCCTGGTGGACTGGGGAGCTGTGCCATTGGTGAGGTTTTCATTGGGGCTGTTCCAGCCTTGGAAAACAGGAGGTGGTACCAGGACTCATTGGGGAATGCAATTCAGAGAAAGAATCTCCAGAAGCTGCAGCCAGAAATGGAGAGTTGTGTGATAATCATTCACACATCTCCATAAACACCTGGAAAGTGATCTAGAACATGAAAATTGGTTGTCAAAGGCAGTTTCTTTCTGTTTTCAGTTTAGATGATTATACATCTCTTGTGCTGGTATAAATCAAGAGCTTGATAACAATCAGTTAATGATAAGCAGCAGAAGAAGCTGCACCTCCCAGAATAAAAGACTGAAAGAATCTGAAAAGGAGAAATGCAGGGAATGACTTGGTGAACTTTGTCTGTAAGAAGGGTATTTTTTTCTAAGAGTTTCTAATCCATTTCCTCTGCTTTTCTCGTCCTTATCACGGCCATTTCCATCCCAGATTCCTCATGAAATGAGAAGCCTGAGCTTGTAGAAGTGCATGAAAGATGCTCTGTTCCTCTGCAGGGACAGTCAGGGTGGAACAGGAAGCAGTTTTGAAATAATTGTGTGATAGATCAGTAATGTGATGGTTGAGTCTCACAAAAGGCAGACGTTATGGATATGTTAAGACAAGTTTTATAGATTTACAGTTACGTTTTACCCCCCTTGTGTTGTTATCACAGGGTTACCTGGTAGTTGGGGTATTTGGGAGGGTTGACTTGTTACTATGGCAACACCTGACCTCCAATCAAGATGTAAAGGAAGTGACCTCCACCACTGGACAGCAAAGAAAGAGGTGATTAACAAGATTTGAGAGGGGCTAAAGGGTTAAAAGGTGAAACATGCATTGTGTGGATGAGCAGAAGGTGGGAAAAAATCCTTTACTTCCAGTGCCATAATATTTTCTTTATTCAGTCTTCTGTTGTATTTTTTGGATAAGGTTTTAATAATCCTTTTGAATTTTTGGAAGTAAGTATAATTTCTCACAAACTGGGACTCGTCTGAGAAATACAACTGGTGGCCTTAGAAGTTTTTAAAAGGGGCACCCCCCACCACATATTGGGCAGAGTGTTTTGGACTCTCCCAGTTCCACAAGTGGTTGCAGGTTGTAAGCTCAAAGACACCAGGATACTGCATAAAGAAAAGAGGGGATAGGGGGGTGACCATTCACATAACTATTTTTGGCCAGATTGTGACTCTGTAATTCTGGTGTATGAAAGTGAGCTTCACATTAGTAATATACTGGATCCATCCTGGTCCCTTGAAGCATCTGGATATTGGACGGTAGAAAGGAAAAAGGAACAGTGGGACGCATGGGAGGGAGGAAAGTGGGGATCCCATAGACAAGGACCCCATGGCTGGCGCGACACATAAGATTGAAGGGTTTGTGGGGACTTGGGAGCAGGGTTCACCCACTGGGGACCCGCGGCGGGATTCCCATCTAGCACACACCAAGGAAACCGGTGAGCTCCACATGGCGCGGTGGCTCGTGCGGTGCTCAGAGCGGGGACAGCCTCTGGGGTGCAGCCAGCGCTGTAATTTCCAGGGCCAGCCGAAGCCGGGCTGGAGTGGGGTGGCCACCAAGGGGTTTGCTACAGGGGGTCACCCAGGAGCCGGTGCAGCAGTTTGTGTGCTGCCGAGCCAAGGGGGTCGGGGCAGTCCGGCCACCAAGCCAAGTCACATCAGGGCAGAGCTGCCAAACTGAGGGGGTCAGGCTGGGCCGGCTGCTGAGCCGAACAAAATCGGGGCAGTCTGAGCCACTGAGGCTGAGACGAGTCAGGCCAGGGGCAGGACTGCAGCCACTGAGCCAAACTGGGGCGGGCAGAGCCTCTGAGTTGAATTGGGGTGAGCAGAGCCACCAAAGCCGAACTAACTTGGGTCAAAAGTGGAAGGGAATCTGCTGAGTCGAATCGGGGCCTGCGGAGCTGCCGAAGCTGAGCCAGGTTGGGCCAGGGGTGGGACTGCAGCTGCCAAGGCAAATTGGACCAGGGGCAGGCCACAGCCAAGATGAGCCAGGCAGGACAGAGAGCAGAGTGCGACCGTGGGACCAGAGCATTGAACCAAGGAGGAGAGGAAGGGCAGGGACCAAATCCAGTGATACGGAAGCCCCTGAATCATAAGGGGTTTTTTTGTTTTTACTTGTCAAAAGAGAAGTAGAGTTTTTTGGGTTTTTTTTTCTCTCTCTTCCCTTTCCTTCTCTTTCCTCATTTCTTTTTTTCCCAGCCCCCCTTTCCTTTTCCCTTCTGAGAGAGCCAGGCTCTGTCCAGAGGGCCTGTTGTTGGAAAGGTGGGCTCTGTCAGAGGAGGGCCTGTGATTGGCCAGTCAGGATGGGACTGTGGGCAAATAGGGAATCCCCAGGGGGAGGAGTAGAAATTGAGGCAGTACCAATAGGTCTACCTCCAAATAGACCACTGGGAATGAAACTAGCCCAGTGGAAATATGACCCAAATACCAGAGATAAGGATGAGCTCAAAGTGATTCAAAATTGCATGGCAGAATGGACCAGAAGGGAAATTAGGATCAATCATGTATGCTGGCTGAGATATGGGTCAGATGAAGGATGGATGTGTCAGGCATTAAACATCCATGTAAGAACTAAGAAACCATTCAATCAGGAAGAGAATGACTACCCTGCCTGCTGGGAGGGGGAGACCTCACCCTCAAAGGTGACCATGTTTAACGTATCAGAAAATAAAGAATGGGACCCATTAGAACACTTACCCCCTCCACCTCCAATAGCCCCAGATGCATCTCCCCTACCCCCTGATGGGCCTAGTCAAAACACCAGAAACAGGGTGGCACAATGAGAGGAAAGCAGATCAGGGGATGGAAACTAAGCAGTGGGATTATATCCCCTGAGGGAAGTACCCCTGTGTGGGGTGCAGGGAGCAATTAAATTTGTAATTGTACCTCTCAGTTCTTTTGACGTGAGGATGTTCAAGAAATAATAGAAAGGATTACTAAAATAGTGAAACAATTGATTAGTGGACCAGTTTCTGGGGCCCAATATTTATACATGGGAGGAGATGCAATCAATAATGATTTTATTTTTCACATAAAAGGAAAGACAGTTCACATCAGAGGAAAGACGTCACAAACATGATCTGAGTGGCTGAGATATGGATATGGGAAAGGGAGCATATGCAAGGACCTCCTGGGGATCTGAAAATGCCCATAGTGCACCCCACCTGGAACTACAACAGCACTGGGGGGAAGAAAGACATGGAGGAATATAGAATATTGATTATAAGAGGTAGCAAAGAGGCAGCTCCATGTAATTAAAATGCTCATAAAGCTTTTGATGAGCAGCAAAGGAAGGAAGAAACCATGACAGAGTGGCTAGAATGATTGAGAAGAAATATGAGGCAATATTCAGGGGTTGACCCTGATACAGTGGCTGGACTGATCTTACTAGAGATAAATTTTTTCACTCATGCCTGGCCAGATATATGGAGAGGTTAGAAAAGTTATATGGTTGGCAAGAAAGGAGGTTAGAGAATCTTTTAAGGTATGCACAGAAGGAGTATGTAAAAAGGGACTAAGAGAAGGCCAAGGCAAAAGCCAAGGTAACGGTAACTGCCATTAGGGAAGGAAACCAGCATGTAAAGAACAACCCTGGTAAGGCCGGAGGTTTCCGAGTACAGGAAGATAGATGGAGGGGGGATGCAGCTCCTTGGGACTGGGCAAAAAAAGGAGAGTTTGGGAAACAGGGGAACCTACGACCAGTTTGCTTTTACTGTAAAGAGAGTGGGCATATCAGAAAGAATTTCCCCCAGAGGGAAAAGGAGCTGAGGGTCTATGAGACTGAGCAAAAAAGAGAAGAGGAAGATTAGGGGTGGCAGGGGCTCTACCTCCTGGGGACAGGATACCATCAGGAGCCCTTGATAACTTTAAAAATAGATCCCCAGGAGGAAGAATTTGAATTCCTAGTAGACATGGGGGCTGAAAGAATTTGTGTTGGTAGAATCCCAAAGGGGTGCAAAAAAGGTCAAGATACTGTGCAAGTAGTAGATGCTGAAGGGAAAGGGTTCAAAGCCACAGTTATAAAGGATATCTTTTTTTATTTGAAGAAATAAGAACAAAAAAGGAATTGGGGATGTTCTATTAGTTCCAGAAGCAGGGTGAAATTTGTTAGGATGGGATTTACAGGTGCAGTTTGACACTGGAGTACTCCCAGAGGAAGGAAAGATGGTGGTTAAGCTTCTCCAATTAAGGGAAGAAGATGAGGACAAAATTCATGAGATGGTGTGGGCAAAACCAATAAAGTGAGGTAAATTAAACATCAAACCTATAGTAATAAAAATAATTAATGAGAACCATCCAGTTCGGGTACGACAATATCCACTCTCCCTGGAGGAGAGACAAGGACTACACCCACTGATCCAGGACCTACTTGAGTACAGGACCTTAGAACCATGTATGTCTCCCCATAACACACCCATATTACCAGTAAAAAAGTCAGATAGGACTTACAGGCTCGTCCAAGATTTGAGAGAAGTGAACAAAAGAACTGTGAATCGGTACCCAGTAGTGCCTAACCCCTATACACTACTGAGTAATATCCCCCCAGCACACCAGTGGTTCAGTGTGATAGACATAAAAGATGCTTTTTGGGCATACCCGTTGGCAGAGGAAAGTGGGATATATTTACCTTTGAATAGGAGTACCCCGATTCTGGGAGGAAGCAACAGCTTCGGTGGACTGGGTTATCCCAAGGGTTTTCTGAATCCCCAAACCTCTTTGGTCAAACCCTAGGAGAAGTAATACAACCCTTCTCCATGAAACCTGAGATAAAGCTCATCCAATGTGTAAATTATTTGCTTTTCTCAGGACAGGAAGAAAAAGAAGTTTGGGAATCCACTATAGTATTGTTAAATTTTCTGAGGGACCAAGGACTTTGGGCATCAAAAGGGAAACTCCAACTTGTAGAGTAGGAAGTAAAATTCCTAGGACATGTGATTTGTCAAGGGAGCTGGGGGCTGAACCCTGAGAGATTTACGGGGGTAGTCTCACTCCCATGGCCAAAAACTAAGAGGGAAGTCAGAAGGTTTTTAGGCCTGTTGGGATATTGTAGGCTATGGATTGAAGGATACATGCAGGCCATCTGGTTCTTGTATGAAAAGTTAGTTGAAGAAGAGATTAGGTGGGGAAAAGGTGATGAACAAACGTTTGAGGCTTTAAAGTAGAAATTAGTCAGTGCACCAGCAATGAGTTTTCCTGGCATAGACAAACCTTTTTATCTGTTTATAGATGTAGAAGGAGGGGTAGCATATGGAGTACTAGCCCAGGACTGGGGAGGATCCAGGAAACAAGCGGCCTATTTATCAGAATTACTAGACCCTGTCAGCCAGGGGTGGCCGAGCTGCATTCACGCTGTGGCAGTGACTGCCCTACTCATAGCAGAAAGCAAAAAATTACACTTTTGGGGGAAAATTGAAGATATATATCCCAAACTCAGTAAGGAGTATCCTGAGCCAAAAGGCTGAGAAATCGCTCACTGACTCCCGAGTGCTAAAGTATGAAGACACCTTAATACAAAATGGTTTAGAGGTAATTGTGAGTAACCAACTCAACCCTGCCCAGTTTTGGTATGGAGAAACAGATGAGAAACTAAACATAATTGCCTAGAGGTTATAAACCATCAAACTAGAGTAGAAGAGAACCCAACCGATCAACCACTCCAAGGTGAAAATGATTGTACCTCGATGGATCTTCATGGGTAATAAAGGGGCACAGGATATTGGGGTACACTATAGTGCATGAAGGGTTAGTGGCCATAGAAAAGAGAAAGTCACCTTCCAACTGGTCAGCCCAAGTGTGGGAGCTGTATGTCCTAAAAGGAGCTCTGGAAATATTAGCACAGAAAAGGGGAACAAAAGATACAGACTGAAAATATGCTTTTGGCATATTTTGCATATCTTTGGAAAATTTTGGGAAGAGAGGGGGCTATTAAATTCAAAGCAAAGGGACTGATTAAAGTGTTAGAAACCTTACAATTACCAGAGGAAGTAGCAGTGGTAAATGTTAAAGGACATAAAAAGGAACAACTCAGCGGGCATGAGGGAACAAGTTAGCTGATTTAGAAGCTTAAAATGCAACTGAATCAGAGACAGAAAAGCTAATAACAGTATTAGCACCCATGAGAGAAATGCAAAAAATCCCTGTATTCAGTGGGACAGAAGAGGAAGAACTCCTTAAAATAGGAGCCAAGAAAGATAACGAAGGGAAGTAGAGGTTCGCAGATGGGAGGAAAATGTTGAATAAACTCCTTGCCAGGAAAATGCTAGAAGGCATACATGGAACAACACATTGGTGTACACAAGTGCTAAGTGATCAATTTCTAAGGGATTAGGGCTGCATAGGAATTTTCAGAATAGCTAAGCAAGTAATTGAACAGCGTATGATATGTCAACAAGTGAATAAGAAAATCATGAGGAAAACGCCCAGAGGAGGTTGAGAACTAGCCTTAATACCCTTTCAAAACATCCAAGTAGACTTTACTGAGCTCCCCCAGGTACAACGGTGGAAGTTTTTGCCAGTGATAGTAGATCACGTGACTCATTGGGTAGAGCTGGTACCCAGTGTGAAAGCCAGTGCCAATGCTGTGAGTAAAACACTTCTGGAATCAATTATTCCCCAATATGGGACAGCAAATATTATTGATTCAGACCAGGGAACTCATTTCACATCAAGGATATGAAAATCAAGACCCTTCGGTTGTAGTCTGATAAGGTCTTAATAAACCATTTAAATTTTTGAAAGTGAAAATGATTTCTCACAAGGGGTTAGAGAATGTGAGGAAAGGTTGTCCACACTGGGTCAGCTTAAAGGTACAACTTCTCTGACCTGGCCAGACCTCCTTAGGAGTGGCCCTACATCAATACGAAGCACAGAATGCTGCAATCACATCTTCTCAAAAGAGAACATTAATAAAATACAGTCTTTTAAATAGGATTGCACATTTCTTAGAAGCTCATTGAAATATTTCTCCATAACTGTAAAAGGAAAACTTCCTGATGAATAGGAAAAGACCAAAGAGAAATCAAGGCAGAGCCATGGCTTTTCAGGACTTGCTTGATCCTAATGACCCCTATGGTGCATTTGGAGCTGAGCCCTTCAACATCAGGGCCTGAGAGGAGATTGCACAAACCTTTCCAGGAGTCAAAGTCAGAAGAAAACCCCAAAGTGTCTCAAGGCATGAATGGGTCCCACTGAGGTCCATCGCAGCACAGGCTCCTCATGGACTCCTGGAAGAGAGAACTGGAGGCCAGGATTGCAGAAAAATCTTCTCAGAGAGTAGGTGTAGAAAGGAAAATCCAAAGTACCTTAAAAACCTTCAGTACCTCAAAGCATTAATGAGCCCCACTGAGTGTCAGTACAAAGCTCTCAAGGGACTTGTTAAAGCAGATAATTGGGGCCATGATTGCACAAACATCTCACAGAGTCAGTATCAAAAGGGAATCACCAAGTACCTTAAAATACCTAAAGCACCTTGAAGCATTAATGAGCCCCACTGAATATTGCTAGTGACTAAGAATATCAAGGAACGAAGTACAGCTGATAATTGGAGGCCATGATTGCACAAATCTCTCAGAGACTCCAAGGCAAAAGCCAAACCCAAAAGTCCTTTGAAAAACCTGCAGTCCCTGCAAGGAGCATGAAGGAGCCCCCAAGACCATTCCTGAGCAAGGCTCCCCAGGGACTCCTTCCAGCAGATCCTTGAGGCCACTGGGATGTGGGCTAGGGCAGGATGCTGAGGGCAGGACAAGGGGCTGACAGTGCCCAGCCTGGCTGGGGCTGTGCCAGGAGGCCCCAGGGCCTCAGGACAAGGTGTCTCCTCCCAGCCCTTGGTGGCATAGACCCTGCTGTGCCCCAGGGCACCAAGACTTGGCTTCTCTTTGTCCCCACCTGTCATCACTGCCTCCAATTCTCTGCTCTGCCTGGGGTCTGGGGACACTTTCTCAGTCTTGTCCTTCAGTGGGACCCATTAAAAGTCCAAGAAACTTTAGAGTTGGATTCTGACTTGGAGTTCTGAAGAGGTTTCTTCAGCAGCCTCTCAGGGACTGATGTTCATGGCCTGAGCACAAAGCCCCAGAGGCTAATTAAAGTCCTTGTGCTGTGTCTATGCTGCTGAGCTGGGCTGGAACAGTCAGCTCCTGGTAACCAAGAAGAGCTTCAAAAGCACATTTCTCTTGATGAGCAGCTCTTCTGCAAGCCCAGCAGGGCTGGGGTACTGCCTGCAGCCACTATGGGCATAGCACAGAGGCACAGAGAGCTTCAATCAGTCAGGGCTGGGAAGGTGTTGAGAAGTGCCTGGGGCAGAATCACTGCCAGCCCTTGGCACAGGAACCTCTGGCTGCAGGACAATGCAGCTGCAGCTCCTGGAATGATCTCCTAAAGCTGAAATATCCCAATGCTTACAGACGCTGTGAGTACAACTCAGAGTATTTCTGGTGCAGCGGAGGTGAAATGCTCATGAAACTGTCAAGCTGAGGGGGTCTGATCAGTCATGGAATGTTTCAGAGACAAGGATTTCGACAAAAATTTGGAAATTTCTTAAGATTTTGCATTCAGTTTCCTACTGAATGGTAGAGTGGCAGGGAGGGGGATAAATATTAAAGGTTGCTAAATAATTTGTATTATTAATTTTGACAAGTGTCTGAGACATCTGAAACTGTTACTTTTAGTGACCAATAGGTTCACAGGAGTTCCCTAATATGCTTTCAGCCACTCTGCCTATGGACAGCACCAGCATCACCTTTGCTGGATCCATCAGGCTCAGTCTGAGCTGTCCTTTCTCCAAGCTGCAGACAGAACCTGCCCCAGCCAGTGCCCTGCAAACAGGCAGGGTTCTGTCAGGCCAAGGGAGAGCACAGAGATTTGGGGTCTGTGAGTGCTGGCAGGGAGAGACCAGGAACAGGGAAACACCTGCAGGAGGAAAATCTCCAGGAAGCAGAGAGAAAATCAGGCAATGAGACAAAACAAAACCCAGAATTGCTGTGGCAGGGAGAGTTTAGAGATGCCCACAGGATCCCCTCCAGTGCAGCCCCTCCCTCTGAACAAGCCCCCTCCCTCCTGTGCCCCAGCCAAGCCTCTGTCCTCAGGGCTGGGGCTCCAAGGCGTGCAGCCCCTCCTGTGCAGGCAGAGCTGCAGCAGAGCCGTGGGGCAGCTCAACCTGGCCCTCAGCGATCTGGGCTCCATCTGCACCACTGTCCCCAAAGCCATGCACAGTTCCCTCTGGGACACCAGGAACATCTCTCATGCAGGATGTGTTGCACAGCTATTTTTCTTTGTGTTCTTCATTGGATCAGAGCTTTGCCTCCTGACCATCATGTGCTACGACCGCTATGTGTCCATCTGCAAACCCCTGCACTACAGGACCCTCCTGGGCAGCATAACTTGTGTCCACATGGCAGGAGCTGCCTGGGCCAGTGGCTTTCTCACTGCTCTCATGCACACAGCCAATACATTTTCCCTGCCCCTGTGCCATGGCAATGCCCTGGGCCAGTTCTTCTGTGAAATCCCACAGATCATCAAGCTCTCCTGCTCAAAATCCCACCTCAGGGAACTGAGGCTTCTTGCAGTTAGTGTCTGTTTAGCACTTGGTTGTTTTGTGTTCATTGTTTTCTCCTATGTGCAGATCTTCAGGGCCGTGCTGAGGATCCCCTCTGAGCAGGGACGGCACAAAGCCTTTTCCACCTGCCTCCCTCACCTGGCCGTGGTCTCCCTGTTCCTCAGCACTGGCATATTTTCTGACCTGAAGCCCCCCTCCATGTCCTCCCCATCCCTGGATCTGGCCCTCTCAGTTCTGTACTCAGTGGTGCCTCCAGCCCTGAATCCCCTCATCTACAGCCTGAGGAACCACGAGCTCAAGGCTGCAGTGTGGAGACTGATGACTGGATGATTTCAGGAACATTAAAATATTGCCCAATCCTGACAATTACGTGGAAGAAAAGTAATCTTTGGACTATTTTGTTTCATTGTAGTGTCTTTTTCTGTGTTTTACTTACTATATCTTGTCAATAGAAAATGTTCATTATTTATGTCCTTTCTCATTTTGTTTCTCTCCACCTTCCTGTGGCCAGAGACTGCGTCAATGAGGGGCTGTGCTGTTGGTGTCTTTAAAGGAGCTAAAGGATCTCCCAGCAAAGTTTTCTGCAGAGATGCCCTTGTGTTGCCTTCTGTGGAGCTGCGGCAGCAATGTCTGTGTTCAGAGCTGGGGCAGATCAGTGCTGGCCCAGAAGCTGTGCCCAGCAGCAGCAGCACTTGGTGTTGCCAGTGCTGCTGCCGTGGCCCTGCCCCGCTGCCCTGGTAGCCCTGGTGTTGCTGTAGGGCCTGAGTGCTCTCAGGGCCAGGCACAGCCCTGGGGGTGGCAGTACCGGGGCTGCAGCAGGGACAGGCCATGGGCACTGCTGGACGAGCGCTGATGCCTCAGCCCAGGCCCTGGGGGCTCCACGGTCCTTGCCCAGGCTCTCTCAAGAACACGCCCAGGCCAATGCTCAGAACAGAAAACCCTGTGAGCAGCCCCAGGCCGGCTGTGGGCAGGCTGGGGGCAAACAGCATGGCTGGGGCTCTGCAAGGGCCCTGGGGCAGATGGGAAAGAGCAGCAGAGCAGGGGCTGATCCATCCCCAGTGTGCTGCATGGCCCAGAGCGTCCTCATGGAGCTGCCAACAACATTCCCCCTCTGCAGCCCTGGCCTCTACCCCAGCTCACACAGGTGCCCCATCCTTGCAGGCACAGACACAGCAGCACTGGCTCAGGAGCCCCTGATTGCATTGCACAGATGTCCTGGTTTAGGGCAAATTTGTTAAAGAATCTGCAAAGGAGGGCCCCTCCAGGAAGTAAAACCCAAACGGCCCCTTCCCCCTAACTGGTTCGGGAAAAATTCCTCAGAGAGAATTGGAAAGAACCTGTTTATTTCAGGCACAACACCCCCCAGCACACAAAAGGAACAATACTCGATGACACCGCTCTGAGAAAGATGACAAAATCAGAAAGTCTCTTTCGGGGGTGGTTGCTCTGTTCTCAGTCCCTCCGGCGCTGGGGCAACTGCTGCAGCCAAACCTTCGGTGTTCCCAGATCCCAGTCCGGAGCAGGTTCGAGATGGTCACAGAACCAGGAGAGGAGAAACAGTCCAGGAAGGGATGTGGACTGTTTAGCTAGAACTAGCTAATAAGCAGAGGCCAAAGCAGAGCAGAAGTGAGAGCAGAAAAGAGAGCAAGCAAAGCAGCAAGCTGAAAGCAAGAAGTGAAAACCAGCTCTATGTACTATTCGTCTCTGTGTCCCTGATAAGAGAAACCCAAACAAAACTTTGACTTTTCAGAGTCGGTCTTAAAGGCACAGAACAGATGAATGGGGATACAAGCATCATAATGTCACCCCAGGACATTCCACCCCTTATCCCCATATCATCAACATACTACAACACATCATGCATTATTTATACAAAATTTCCATTTGTTTCCCCAAAATTACAAGCAATACCCATCATGCCTTCATCACATCCCCACACTGGACCACTGAATCCAGGCCCTATATTACAGAGCTGCAGAGCCCCTTTTCACTTTAGTCACCTAAAGCTCCATCTATCACTTGCTCAGACCTTTGACACTTACACATTTTCTTCTCCCTCTTCCACTTGCCCAGACCTTCAACTCTTACACATTTCCTTCTATCTCATGTTTGTATGGTTTAATGTACAGACAATGACAGTAACATCCAATGAACAGTGATATTGCATATCATTCTTACCCCACAATCAGATCTCCCTGAACAACAACATCGTGTTGTTCCATCTCTTTGCATTATCCACCACGTGCAACCTGGTGCCTGAGCAAAAACAACCCCATGAATGGGTTTGTCTGTACTCGAGGCAGAATTGATCCACACAGTCTTCTGATATGTACCACTGGGACTTTGTCTCCTTCTATTACATTCAGGGACTCAGACTGGGCAGGACCTGCTCGGTTCGTGGAACCTTGGGTGTTGAATAACCAGGTGGCCTTTGCTAAATGCTGCTCCCAATTTTTGAAAGATCCCCCACCCACAGCTTTCAACTGGGTTTTTAGCAGTCCATTGTACCTCTCCACTTTTCCTGCAGCTCGAGCATGGTAGGGGATATGGTACACCCACTCAATGCCATGTTCCCTAGCCTAGGTGTTGATAAGGTGGTTCTTGAAATGAGTCCCATTATCCGACTCAATCCTCTCAGGGGTGCCATGTCTCCACAGAACTTGCTTTTCCAGGCCCAGGATGGTGTTCCGGGATGTAGCATGAGACACAGGGTAGGTTTCCAACCATCCGGTGGTGTCCTCCACCATGGTCAACACGTAGTGCTTGCCCTGGTGTGTCTGGGGCAGTGTGATGTAGTCAATCTGCCAGGCCTCCCCATACTTGTACTTGGACCACCACCCACCGTACCACAGGGGCTTCACTCGCTTGGCCTGCTTGATGGCAGCACACGTCTCACAGTCATGGATAACCTGAGAAATACTGTCCATGGTTAGATCCACCCCTCGGTCTCGTGCCCACTTATAGGTGGCATCCCTGCCCTGCTGGCCTGAGGCATCATGGGCCCATCTAGCTCGGAATAACTCTCCCTTATGTTCCCAATCTAGGTCTATTTTGGACACCCCTATCTTTGCAGCCTGACCTACTTGCTCATTGTTTTGGTGCTCCTCATCAGCTCTACTCTTGGGTACATGGGCATCTACATGGCGGACCTTCACAGGCAGTTTCCCTACCCTGGTAGAAATGTCTTTCAAATCTTCAGCAGCCCAAATTGGTTTTCCTCTACGCTGCCAGTTGGCCTTTTTCCACCTTTCCAGCCATCCCCACAGAGCATTGGCTACCATCCATGAATCAGTATAAAGGTAGAGCTTTGGTCACTTCTCTCTCTCAGCAATGTCCAGGGCCAGTTGAACAGCGTTGAGTTCAGCAAGTTGGCTTGATCCACCTTCTCCTTCAGTGGCCTTGCCACCTGTCATGTGGGGCTCCATATGGCTGCTTTCCACTTCCAGTTCATTCCCACAATGCGGCACAAACCATCAGTAAAGAGAGCGTATCGGGTATCTCCTGCTGGCACTTGGTTGTATGGTGGAGCTTCTTCAGCCCATGTCACTTCTTGTCCCCCTTCATCAGAGAGACCAAAGTTTTCACCTTCCGGTCAGTTTGTAATTATTTCCAGAATCCCAGGGCGATTCAGTTTTCCAATACGGGTGCGCTGTGTGATAACAGCAATCCATTTGCTCCATGTAGCACTGGTGGCATGGTGCGTAGAGGGAACCTTGCCTTCGAACATCCACCCCAGCACTGGTAGTCGGGGTGCCAGGAGGAGTTGTACTTCAGTGCCTATTACCTCTGAGGCACCCTGGACTCCTTCATAGGCAGCCAAGATTTCTTTCTCTGTTGGAGTATAGTTGGCTTCAGACCCTCTGTAACTACAACTCCAAAATCCTAGTGGTCGGCCTCGAGTCTCCTCAGGCACCTTCTGCCAAAGGCTCCAGGACAAGCCATTGTTCCCGGCTGCAGAGCAGAGCACATTCTTCACCTCTGGTCCTGTCCTGATTGGGCCAAGGGCTACTGCATGAGCAATCTCCTGCTTGATCTGTGCAAAGGCTTGTTGCTACTCAGGGCCCCAGTGGAAAGTGCTCTTCTTAAGGGTGACCAGGTAGAGAGGGCTCACGATCTGACTGTATTCGGGAATATGCATCCTCCAAACACCTATGGCACCTAGGAAAGCTTGTGTCTCCTTCTTATTGGTGGATGGAGACATTGCTGTGATCTTGTTGATGACATCGGTGGGAATCTGACGCCGTCTGTCTTGCCACTTCACTCCCAGAAACTGGATCTCTTGAGCAGGTCCCTTGACTTTGTTCTTCTTGATGGTGAAGCCAGCTTTTAGGAGAATCTGGATGATTTTCTCCCCTTTCTCGAACACATCTGCTGCTGTCTTCCCCCACACAATGATGTCATCAATATATTGCAGGTGTTCTGGAGCCTCACAATTTTCCAGAGCAGCCTGGATCAGTCCATGGCATATGGTGTGGCTATGCTTCCACCCCTGGGGCAGTCGGTTCCAGGTGTACTGCATGCCTCTCCAGGTGAAAGCAAACTGAGGCCTGCATTCTGCTGCCAGAGGAATGGAGAAAAATGCATTGGCAATGTCTGTAGTGGCGTACCACCATGCTGCCTCGGACTCCAGCTCGTACTGGAGTTCCAGCATGTCCGGCACAGCAGCGCTCAGGGGTGGGGTCACTTCATTCAATGCACGATAGTCCACTGTCAATCTCCATTCTCCTTCAGATTTTCGCACAGGCCAAATAGGACTGGTGAAGGGTGAGTGGGTCTTGCTGACCACCCCTTGGCTCTCCAGCTCTCGGATCATTTTTTGGATGGGGATCCCAGCAGCTCGATTCGTTCGGTACTGTCGGCGGTGCACTGTTGAGGTGGCAATTGGCACTCATTGCTCTTCCACCTTCAGGAGACCTACTGCAGATGGGCTTTCTGACAGTCCAAGCAAGCTGTTCAACTGATTGACACCCTCTGTCTCTACAGCAGCTATTCCAAATGCCCATCTGAGTCCCTTTGGGTCTTTGAAATAGCCACTTCGAAGGTAGTCTATGCCCAGAATACATGGGGCCTCTGGGCCAGTCACAATAGAGTGTTTCTTCCACTCATTTCCAGTCAGGCTCACCTCAGCTTCCACCAAAGTAAAATCCTGTGATCCCCCTGTCACACCAGCAATAGAAACAGACTCTGTCCCCACATGTTTCAATGGGATTAATGTGCATTGAGCACCAGTGTCAACCAAAGCTTTGCGTTCTTGTGATTCAGATGTGCCAGGCCAACGAATCCACACAGTCCAAAAACCACGGTTTTCCCCAGCCTCTACCTGGCTAGAGGCAGGGCCCCTCTAAGCCTGGTTATCCTTCTTTCCCTGGGCATATGCCTTGGAGGTTCCTTCAAGGGGATCAAAAATATTGTCATTATCATCATATGTGACAGTTCGGTTACTGGCCACTGGAGCTGCTTCCCTTTCGGAACTTCCTCTCTGAGTCTTCAGTTCACACACGCGTTGTGCCAGAGCAGCGGTAGGTTTTCTATGCCATCTCCCCATGTCTTCTCCACAATCACGCAGGTAGAACCACAGCTCAGCTCGTGGGATGTACCTTCTCTCGCCATCTGGGGAACGTCTGCGTTGGGTACCAGAACCTCTGATCTGTACTGCTGAGATTTGGAGAAAGCTCTCTTTAATCTCCTCCCTCAGTTTCTTGTGACCGTCCTCTATCTTGTCCTCTAATTTTTGAAGATGTGTTTCCACTGCTGCAATTCTGGCATGTGTTGGGCCATTCACAGTGTCTGCATATGCTCGGAGCTTCTTTGCCATATCCAGCACAGTCTCCTCACCATCATCCCTCTTCATTATTGCTAAAGCAGAAGCGTATTCTCGTGGCCCAAGTTGTACAAGTTTTCTCCACATCACAGATGTGCATGGTACCAAGTCTGGATTTACAGTGTTTCCATCATCTGAGAAGACAATCTCAGCTACTGCCATTTCCCTCAAGCGTTGAATCCCTTGTTCTATGGTTTTCCACTGGGTTTGCTGCATATAGAGATTGTCTGCGCACAGGTATCTTTGTGCTACACTTCTTAGGACCCGTTCCCAGAGGCTGTGAGGGTTAGCCCCACTCATCATTCCATGGTCTATGGCAGGATCCTGTGACGGGGATCCCAAATACCTGGCTTCAGTGCCATCCAGGATTGTAGCCTCGCCTGCAGCATCCCAGAGATGGACCAGCCAACTAATTATGGATTCATCAGGTCGTCAGGTGTAATCCTTCCTTTGGCCACGAAGGTCCTTCAGGGAATAAGACTCAATATTTGCATCTGATCTTGCACCTGCCGCTTTGACTCCTGATTTTATGTCAGGAGGCATTGAGGTTCCTTCTCCTGTATCACCATCATCATCATCATCCACTGGTCGATCAGTTTTTTCCGTGTGTTTCCCACTTCTAGAACTGGTAGCAACAGCCATGGGTTTAGATGCTGGCTTAGGCTCACTATCTGGTCTGGCTGCTGGCTTCGAGCCTGGGCTGTTGGCTACAGCTTGAGTGACTGGGATACATGATTTATCTCCCTGCCCCCCCTGCCTCTGTCGACTGCCCGACACTATCTAACAAAGTGCGATAAGCATAGGCCAGGGCCCAGCTTATTGCAATGAGCCTTTTCTCCTTAGAATCGTCATGGCACTTCTCTTTTAGGTATTTCCCCACCTCTGCTGCGTTCTGAATTTGTTCCCGTGGAAAATCCCAGTCTACAGGATCAGAAAATTCTTTCAGGGTTTGGCCTATATTTTCCCATTCTCCACACCACTCAGGATTTTTCACGCCTGCATCTGCTTCTGGGTCAGGGGTCTCACCAGCTCCTCTGGATATCTCAGCCCTCATTCTAGAGAAGCTGCAGACCATATAGAGGAAGCTTACAGATTAAATACCAGAAAGATGGTCTCTTTAACATTCAGGGGAAACTGAACATTCGCAAAAAGTGACATAACAGATCCAAAGGAGAAGAAGGGAAGTAAAGGCTGGAAAGCCTTATTCTCAGCTCTTCTTCTAACAGACTGAGTGTAATTACTAATAAATTTCTAAAACGTACTACTGGAATTGGGATGCAGGGTAGGATGAAGAAACCATAAACCATACATATCGTAAACAGACTCCAGTATCTTTGTAAAAGCCCTATAAATCATTATCACCAAGGCCAGCACAACAGCTATTCTAATCCGTACACCTCTACTGTAAAAATTACATGCTTTGGACAATAATCTTAGTGACCAGAAAGGTATTGAAACCTCAAAAAGGTCTAGAGCCCAGAGCCACACAGGCTTTCACAACCAGAGACATCAGGGGTCCAAGCAGCATGGCTACTAACTGCTTTAACAACAACAAACACACAATTAATAGGGCTTTTTTCCCCCTTTTCCGAACACGTATTGGGCGCCAATTCATGTATTTGTCCAGATTCAGAGCAACTTTTGGGAAGAATCCCCCAAAGGAGCTCTGATGGGAAAAGCAGATCCAATCAGCCCCCCCCCCCCAACTTGTCCGGGAGGGAAAAAATACCTCCTTGGAGAAAGGTGGAAAAAACCTGTTTATTAAACTATAAATCCAAAACAATATCAAACAATGAGACCCCTTTCCACTCTAAAAGAGATGACAAACTGAGAAAACCCCAGGTTGAAGCTCAGCTCACTCAGTCTCTGATCAGTCCCTCTGGTGCTGGAATTGTCACAGGCCAGGCCTGGCCCGGTGGGCCACAGCTGCAGCTGCCAGTGCTCTCCTGGGTTTTCAGTCCAGAGCAGTTTCAAGAGGTCCAAAGAAAAAGAAAAAAAAAACAGTCCAGGGAATTTCTTTGCCTCAGCTAGCTAAAAACTAACTAAAAAGCAAAAGAAGACCTTTCTGCCCCGCTGTCTGTCCGCAGACAACACAGTCAGGAGCAGAAATGTGGAGGAGTGAGTGCAGTGTCTGAAAACAAACTGCGCGCTTCTTCTCTCCCCACCCTTCACTCTCTGGAACACTCTTAAAGGTACAAAACTTATTATTATTCAACATAAACAGAATGAGACGATTGGGGATAAAAGCATCACATAGTCAACCCAGGACAGACACAAAGATACAATTGTATGGACTTTGAGATCATTTCTCCATTCTAAATGGCTTTCCCTTCAGTCACAAGAGGCTTCCATCTCTTCCAAAAATTGCCTGCTGAAACCCTTCTGCTCCCTTCCAAATCAGTTCACTACTCCAGCATAACCCCTGAAGCATGGACAGATGACTCTTCAACTAATTATAGTTGAAAAGAAGGGTATTTATTGCACCGCTGGACACATGTGAACTAGTTTCCAAAGACACGTGCAAGGAGTTGCAGACTCCTGCTCTATATTTCTACAAAAAAGGTTTTACATTAGGTTTCTAAGGACCCATAATACATAATTATTACCTCCTGCTTCACATTTTTATCAGCTGAATATCCTATACAGCTGCGCAATTGTATTCCCTTAACTGGGTTGATGGGATTTTGAAATGAGGGAGTGGTTGTATGGGAGGAAGAAAGCAGCCTTCCTCATGGTGAACTCTTCTCTCATGGCCAGTTGGCATGACCTTTGGACGTGCTCATTGTCCAAGGCTCTCCTAACTGTTCAATTATTCTTAAGGCAAGGTATTTCTATGGTCTCTGCTTCTTCACAATTGCTTCCTCTATCCCTGTCACTCCTAGCTTTATGTTCCTAATATATTTGGTACTCTTTAACTAAGGGATGTGATTTCTGCTAGCTGTATTACTAACTTAGCTTCTTAACTCATTTTAAAATCTTAACTAAAATATGCAGCCTTCTACTATCCCAGTTCTATTCCCAGCTGGCCCCTCGACTCATCCTCACTTTTCAATTATCCTAATTACATTTTCAGCTATCCCCTTGACTCACCTCAGGCACATCCCCGACTGCCTCTCTCCCAGCAGCTCAGAGCTGCATTGCACAGCGCTTGCTGTGCGCCAGAGGGCACAAAGCAGGCTGGCCTGGTGGGCCTGAATATTTCTGCCAAACACGTTGCATCTCACACTTTGCTCTGGCTCAGTGCAGAACTGCAGGATTGCAGGTGCTTCCTCCCAGAGCTGCGTGAGGTGCTGGCTCCTGCAGATGGGCTCTGCCAAGCTGTCCCTGCCTCACGCTGGCCTCGCTTCCCCTGGCACAAGTGCCGGGCCTGAAGGAGCTGCCCTGTGCTCCAGCCTGCCGAGCAGCCCGGCTCCCTGCCCCGGTGCCCAGAGTGCTGCACACACTGCTGGCCTTTGCCAGGAGTTGCAGGGCAGCCAGCAGAAGAGGAGGAATCCTCATCCAGCCCAGCAGCCTGCGGCTGCCCTTGGTCTTTCTCTGCTCCTGGGCACACTCCAGACGGCCATGGCCTCCAGGCTGGGCTGTGCCCAGCATGGCTGCGCTTCCCCTTGGCAGCAGCCAGCTGCCACCTGGGCTCTGAGAGCGGAGGATTCGCCCGCTCCCAGGAAGAGGCACCCAGGGCCCGGCTGCTGCCTCTTGCAGCTCCAAGGGCCTCCTTCCAGTCTGCCTCTGCCGGGGCTCAGGCTGCTCCAGCCTCTGCCGGGGCTCTGCTGGGGCTCCAGCCCGGGCAAGGCTGGGCCCGCTCTCACCTCACAGGCGCTGACAGCTCTGCACCACAGGAGACCTTCCCGAGCACCCTCTCTGATCTTTCTGCTTTCTCACTTGAGCAAGGCTCTCCTCCAGCCAAAGAGATTATTGCATTTAGGGATCCAAATCCAAGTGGCAGGAGCCCAAATGCTCTCCAGTCACAGCTGAAGGCCTGCATCTGCACAGGGTGTTTGGGCTGCCTCATTCTTCTTTTGGTTTTGCTTTCAAATGCCATTGCCCTTTCTGCCTCAAATAGAAGTACCAAAGCTGGCCAAAAACAGACCAGTGGGCCATATTCCAAAGGCAGTGTGGTCTGGAGAGGATGAATAAAGAACATCCTTCCTCACTTTCACACCATGCCAAAGACACTGTGTCACTTTCCACCTTTAAGAAACAACAGACAATTCAGAAGGAATTTTTGAGCTTATTCGCAGAGTGAGAAGGAAGGGAATCTTCAAGGTGAGGTGTGGTTTCAGAAACTTTATTCATTTCCAATCCTACTCTGCAGTCCTATTAGACAATCCTACTCTAACCCTAACCCTAAACCTATCCCGAATCCTAATCCTAATCCTAATCCTAATCCTATTCCTAATCCTAATCCTAATCCTAGTCCTAACCTACAATCCTACTCTAAACTGGTTGAGTAATAAATGGTCCTGATGTGATTGACACGTTCTTGTCTCCCTCCTCTTCTTCACTGAAACAATCAGTGGCACCAGGCTGGACGCAGGCTCAACAAATGTTACAAATGGATGCTGCCCAAAGGGAAAAAAAACAAATCAACAAAAAACAATGGACCATGACTTTCCAAGCTCAGTGCTTCACAGGATTCCTCTGGCTCCTAGAAGGATACAGGAAGAGGAACAATGGGACCATCTACACCTCCAACTTTATGTGCAGGAATTTGGCATCACAGGCAAACCTGGCCCAGAATCCCACTCATCCATTTATCCAGGTGTCTTCATCTTGCTGAGATTTTTGCCTTGCCAGTGCTCTAGAAATTGTGCTTTCTTTGTCCTTGGAGTTTCTACTTTTCAGGAAACTCCAAAGCCTCAGACTGGTCCCTCTCTTTGAAAGACAGGCACTGTGCTGATTTCCACAGGGAGACAGAGCAGTGTCTACCATTCCATGCCCTGCCCCTCGTGTGCTGGATGGCACCTTCCTTCCTAGCAGGGCCAGCCCAGTGGCACTGGACCCTGCAGTTCCCTCTCTGCCACACAACCTGGCAGTAACCCTGGCACAGTTCCCGTCTGCTTGAGCGTGCCAGGCAGCAGATGGGGCTGGGACAAGTCCCTCCCAGCTGTCCCTGTTTGCATGGCAGAAACCTCTGATGGTGGGCTGGGGGGCACAAACAAGGGCCCCTCAGAGTAAGCCCCCCACAGCCCCTCCTGCCCACAGCCAAATCTCTGACCCCTAGGCTGGGACTGGCTTCCTTGGGTTCCTCCACCACCATTTCATGTCTCTGAACCCTGCATTGCTCTACTTCAATTCTTTTGCCATTAGATAAAACTGAACACCCCACCAAATTACAAAAGAAGGTGACAGAAACAGCCAGAGGACCTCTCTGACTCAGGAAATGCAGAGGGAGCTGGAGTTATTCAGTTTTGTGAAGAACAGGCCCCAGGGAGACTTTATTGCCACTTTCCAAGACTTCAGAGTGGCTTTGAAGAAAGTGGGCAGCATCTTTTTTAACAGGGCCAGATACAATAGGATGGGGGTGAATATTTTTAAACACAAATAGGATCTAATCAGAACTTGTTTACTCCGAGCATGGTGTGACCCTGGCACAGGTTGCCCCAAGAGCTTGTAGGAGCCCCATCCCTGCAACCATTCCAGCTCCAGTGGCAAAGGGCTCTGAGCAACCTGATCTCTTTAAAGATGTCCCTGCTCATTGCAGGACACTTGCACCAGAGGACCTTTACAGGACCCTGCCAGCCCAGCCCAGTCTAGGATTCCTCACTGTTTTCATTTGAAGAGCAGCAAGAGTGGAGGTGAGGAGGAAGGGGGCTCATCTGATGCCTTGGACTTGAGTGGAGGAGGAGCCCATCCCTCAGAGCCTGTTTCACCTGCAGCCCCTTCACATTTTACCTGCAGGAGCTCCTTGGCAGACCAGAGCCGCGCCTCGTCTCTCTGCAGGCAGCAGCTCAGGAAGTCACGCAGGCAAGATGAAAATAGGTTGGGCTGCTTCAGCTTTTGTCTTCCTCCTGTGGCTATCAGGAGTTGGGGCTGGGGAAAAAGGAGACACCAGGCTCCACCTGCTTCTTTCCCACCTGTAACCACTCTCACAGATCCCATTGATTAAGCTCCACTCTGCAGTGGCAGTTTCTGCCCTGGCAGAGACCCAGAGATGACTTTTCTTTACCAACCAAAACCCCAAACCCCGATGCACCACAGCCTCTCCAACATCCCACAGATCTTGCCTTGGCAGCTGATTTCGTTGACTGACCTAGTTAGTGGGAACTACTCACCACAATCACATTTCCTTCCCTGAGGATTCATACCAACTTGAGAGGCTTTTTGGAAGAAGGACTTTGCTATACTAACTCTACTCTATCCAAGGGTTAGTATATGAAAAGTATTTCTGCAGTGCTTCTTGGTCCCTTAAGCACAGCTGCCATAAAACAAAATGAATCAAGCTTTTTGCTTTGTTCTTGAAAACAATGGGAATTGGAAGGAAAGAAAGGAAATGCACCAGGTATTCCTCAGGTAAGGAAACAAACATTGGGAATCTCATCTTCAACACAGACACATTATGATGCATGCACAAATGTACTGGCATGAAAACACCTGCTTGGACATACAGGAGCCACCTGCAGCTCTGTCTCTCAGCAATCTGAAAATTTCTGCTTTCCTTACATGGAAAAGAAAAACCTTTCATGGTCAAATCAGAAGGAGAGGTTCCATCCCTACGGTCACCCTCTGCTCAATTGGCTACTCAAGTCAATGCATGAATGCTAGGCCCATCCCAGGAAGTGCCAGAAAACAAATGGGGGGTTCTGGCAGGCTCTCCACGTCACCAGGCTCTGGCTTGGTGACGGGCAGAATGTAGCTTGGGCTAGGAGAGAAACATGGTCACTGAGTGTTTAAGCAGTACTGCACAAGAAGCAGAAGAGCCTCTTTGGCCTTTACACCCTCATGGCCAGGTTTCAGGCACGTTTCCCAGTGAGAAGAAACTGCACAGGGGGTTAAGTTCCTCCCTAAAAACCAGCGCCTTAGCAACTTTCTTGTGTTTGGGCTTCTTTTCTTCATTTCTGGAAATGTAACACCAGTTCTGAGAGGCTTGCCTTGTGGTTTGAGGGGCATCTTCACAGACAGACAAGTGGGAACAACTTTAAACCCAAAGCAAATGTTGCCTGAGAAGAGCTGGGGAGTGTTTGCCTGTGGTGAGGCTTGAGCTGTCTGGCAATCCCCTTCCATGATGTGCAGAAACATCCAGCTGCTCCCCAGAACTCAGTCCCTCTGGGCACGCAGGCCTCTGAAAACACCTGATGATTCCAGCCTTTCTCCTGCTCAAGAGCATCTAACCTAAACTGAGCTCCAGTTTCTTCAGCAAGGCCAAGGATGCTCACTTCCATGCAGCTGACAGTGTCCGTGGAGCTCAGCAGGTCTTTCTGATACTCCTCAGGCCAAGGAATTACAGTGTAGATTGGCAAGACATTGGCTGATCCTTATCCAGTGTGGTTCATGTGGAACCAAGCTCTAACACGCTGACAAGTCAGAGGGAGAGAGCTCATTCTGCTTTTGCAAGATGGTGTTTAGAAACATAAGACACCGACTTGGAACTATTCAAACCTCAACTTGCAGAATCCATCTCAAATAGACAAAAATAACAATGGCAAGAGGCCTTGGAGTCTCCATAAAATGCCCACCACTGTCATGATAACTCTGTGCTCGTGGCGCTGAAATAGATGGTGACCAAAGAGACTTTGCTATTATCCTCTTTAACCCAAAGGAGAATTTCAAAGCCAGAAATGGCCATGCACTCCCCTTGTGTACAAATAATTTATGCGGCTTTCTGTCCTTTTCCCACATCACCAGAGGTGACAAAGAGGGTTTTATCCTGACTCTCAGCTGAGCTCAGCCACTGGCCATGGTGGGGATCTGGAGCCCTCCCTGTCATTAGAACTGTGCAGGCCAGGGATGGCCCTGCTCCTGTGGTAAAGAAACACAGCACCGGTGCCAACTGCCCACGGTGGATCCCTGCCCAGGCACCTGCCTGCAAGCTCATCAACTTGTTAAAGTACCCAGAAACAGCCAAGGGTTTGGCAAACAATTCTAACTGCAGTCGGAGAAAAACACATCCTAAACTTATCCAGGCCACCCACACACATGACTGAACAATGTACAGATGACTTGAAAGCCTGAAAGTTTCAACGACCACAGGATTTGGAAAAGATGCTACAGAATGGAAGAGAAGAGCTGCGTTTAAAAAATGAAAAAGCAAGCAGAACTGCTTGGGCATTGCTTTGGTAGTAGGTTTTTTTCTCTTTTCCTTTTTTGTTTAGTTTTCTTTTTCCTTTTTTCCTATGTTTTCTATGAAATTTAAACTGGAAAGGTCTAACCTCTATTTCTCGGGATATTTATCGCATGTCTACCCTGTCCTCTGAAAAATTCTTGTCCTTCAGAAACAGAGTTCCAACATTGTTCAAAAAACAAGTGGGAAATGTCAGGCATGGCTGGAGGCCAAAATGGCAGGTTTCTGAACTGGTTAGGTTTCTGAACTGCCCCTTCCCTTTCTGATACAACCAAAGCTACAGCAGATGCTGCTGTGCTGCAGGGGCATTTTTAGAAGGGGACCTTGGTGGAAGTGGTGCCAGCAGATGGCAATGGGATTTTGTCCAATGGCACACAGAACATGGGACAGGTGAGAAAGACAGTGGAATCAGTGAGTATTTGCCTTACCTTACCAAGACAGGAGTTGCATTCCAGGAAGGAACTTCTCGTTCCACCATTTCGATGCCCACGATTCCCAAAGACCATATGTCCACTTTGGGGCCACATGGTTGACCTGTCACCACTTCAGGCGCCAGCCAGCCAGCAGCGCCGGCCACGGAGCTCCGTCTGCCCTGCTCAGGGCTGAGCTGAGCAAAGAGGCCAAAGTCAGCTGTGGAGAAAACAACAAACCATGAAAGCCAGCTCCAATTAGGAAACCAAGCAACTGAATTCCCCACTCTCAGGCTAACAATGTGCTGTTGGATCTCCTGGAGAACTGTCCATGCTCGATTTCCTTGGGGCTTTCCAAAAAATCCCAGGTTTCTTAACGCTGCTCACAGCAGTGGACTTCATTCCCCTGAAGCTTTAGATTGTAGCTCCCTCTGTCTGGAAGGGACACACACAGAGCAAGGCCACTCTTGACTGCTTGTGGTTCCTTATACCTCTGTGCACATTCCAACTGTACCCTCAGCTCGCAGTTGGGGTCCCTGCACTGCCACCAGCACCATTTCTGGGGAGCTGGCAGTCACTCCAAGCAGCCCCACACCCACATGCCTGGAACGCTGCACCTGACCAAGAATATACTGACCCAGCTTGACAGAACCGTCAGTTCTGAGAAGGATGTTGCTGCTCTTCACATCTTGGTGGATCACGTGGTTTGAATGAAGAAAATCCAGTCCCTGCAGGCACTGAGAGAGAAAACAGAAAGAGGAGGGCAAAAATGAGTGATGTGATTTCATCACAAAAGAAAGGAAACAAAGAATCTAAAAGATTCCCTCTCCAGGGGAATGGGGAGTAATGGCAGAACAGTAGTGGCCACTGAGAGGAAGAGCTTGCTGCTCCAACACTTGCAGAGCAGGACCTTTCTGAGGAAAGGCACGTCAGCTTTTGAAAGAGCAACAGCACCTGCTGTTGTAGGCTGTCCCCTGCAAACCAGCCAGGACGACTCCTGCTGCAGTGGACGTGCTTTTTCCATGCAGAGGACAAAGGAGGGGTTTTGAAAGGAAAAGTCCCTCCCTTTAGTGTTTAGTGGATCACTTTTGGGTGGGAGGCTTCATGGAAAAGATTTTCTTGCTGGCCTCAGCACAGGCGTGTAAGTATCACACCAGTCACTTTGTGGAAGCAAAGAGCATTTTGGCTGCACTACTATCCTTTTCAGCTGAGGACTGTGAGAAATGAGTATTTTTTCTTTGCTGGTTATTTCATATCCTGCCAACAGCTCCTTTGCTTTTACTGGCAAGGAATGCAGTGAAGACAGACTCCAGGCAAATGTTTAGAGAGGCAAGGTGGAGAACAGCAAATACAAATACAAATACAAATACAAATACAAATACAAATACAAATACAAATACAAATACAAATACAAATACAAATACAAATACAAATACAAATACAAATACAAATACAAATACAAATACAAATACAAGAGACAGAGTGAGAATACTACAGCAGGAGATAAGAGTACTGTCACTGAGTACAGGGAGTGCAGGGGCACTGGCAGGCCTTTCACTTGAGATGCTTTTACTTGCCCATAGAATAGCAGCAACACAGAAACAAAGCTTGGCACAGGAAATCACTCCAGCTCTGAGCCCCTGTTTCCCAGACAATCCTGCCGAAGCCCTTGGAAACACAGATGGGATTGCTGACCTCCCGACTGATGGCTGCCATCTCATCTTCCGACAGGTAGGTCTGGCTGATGACATTGCTCAGAGTGCCTCCATCCATGTACTCCATAACCAGGGACAATTCCTCACCCACAAGGTAGCTGAAAGAAGGAAACAAGGGCATGGAGATGAATGTACATGGCTAGGTTGCTGTTTGGAAAACATGGGTTGATTCTTCTTTTCAGGTCACTTTGAGACAAAGACAAAAAAAAGGAATAGACATTTCCTCTTGGCTGTGCATTGTTTGCCATCTGTGCAGTCTCAAGGAGAAAGGCACAGCTGCAAAAAAGGAGATGTCTTAGATGGGCAGTAAGCAAAATGTGCAGTTTAGAAACAGCCCAGATAAAAAACCTGTCATGCATGGTGTTTCTGGAAAAAAGCACCTGATCTTCCTGGCATGCATAGCAATGAAAACCAGTGGCAACAATCCAAGGGAAATCCTTGTTAGTTTACCTGGACATAAGAAGACACTTGAAAAAAATCAAGCTCTAATACAAAGTGGTGGCTGTGAATATAGAGATCATTGATTTAGTAAGACACAAATCATCCGGGTTTTTGAACAATTTTCAAATACCATGCGCCAGCGAAGACTCATGCAGACAAAATGCAATCTCTTCCCATCCACTGGAGATGAAAAGAGCAATCATAATTAGCCAATAATTACAGCTCTATTTTCTGCCAGTGACCAAAGTGGGATTTTACCTTGCATGTTTGCAATATGTAAACAAACATTCATAGGACAAAAGCACAACTCACCTGTCTAAACAGTTGACCAGGTTGGGATTTCTATTCACCTTCATGACCATGAGTTCGTTGACTTTTAATTCCTTCTTCCTCAGTCCTTGAAGCTGTATTTTCTTGATGGCCACCTAAAATGACATTGAAAATCAGTAATTTGAGAGGTTGGTGGCACGAGACCACAAGGCACGTGGAGTGAGTGATTTTGCAATGACACAGCTGAGCTGTGCCAAACTGCCTTGTGATTAGGCACTGCAGTAATTAGGAACTGACATTCCAACAGCCCATTTCTCTGCTCCCTTGGGAGCCAGTTACAGGACACGTGGGGCCACTGACATTTTGCCTTGACCACTTGGTAACAGCAGTGTCTCAGTTATCACCCACAAACCTCTGACCACACTCTCTGCTGCTTGGTTTGGGATTCAGAAGAAGTAATCCATGCCTTAATACTCTGTGGATACATCTTGTGATATGGGCAAGGCTAATGGCTTTCAGGGACGCCTTGCAGATCTCTCCCTATGTGCAGTTCCCAAGTGCAGCACTGCAGGTGGCTAAGGATCTGCCAGTAACTTTCAGATGGATTTGCTGGCAGCCAGAAATGAGAATTCAGAACTCTGAAGCTGTAGCCCCAAAGAGCAGTGAGGTGCTCGAAGGCACCACCTTTGTTTTAGCAATGGAGAGCGAGTGAGCGCGTCCTTCTCTGAAAGGAACCGCTGCCCTCCGTGCCTTCCTTCTGGCAGCTAAGGAGGACAAAGTCCCAAATGTGTTTTGTGGGCTGGCACCAGTCTGTGCTTCTTGTGCCTTTTCAGCACAGCTCTGCCCAAAGCTCCAGCCACAGCTCACACCAGAGGGGAAAGCCCTCGAGTGCAGCAGAGTCTGCAGGGGCTGTTGACATTTACCTCTCCTCCTGTGGCAGTGTCGAGCGCTCTATAAACGTCTCCAAAACTCCTAGAAAAAAAACAGAAGCAGAGAAAGGAGAAGCCATTTAGATCTTGCAGTGAAAGCCAGCCCACACAGGAGATCTCTGCTGTAAATGCCTGCAGGACACTGGAAGCATGAAGATGTCTTTGACAATGCCTTCTGAGCACTCCTAGAAATTCTGATCAGCACTGACAATCTAAGCCCAGTGCCTGAACACATTTGCAGTTTGTCTGACTTCACACTTGATACCTATTCCACCAGCAAAACACCTGATGCATAGTTTTGTACCATTAACATTGCTTGGACTCACCCACTGCCAATATTTTCCAGTTCAATGTATTTTAGAATAGGACTTTCCATCTTCACCATTCTCCCTGAGGGAAACAAAATGCAAGATGTTCACTTTAAAGCAGAGATCCCACCTTCTAGGAGATACAAAAGGCAGCCCCACTGTCTGGGGCTCGGAGCCCTCCCTTGGTGGACAGCTGGCTAACAACAACAGGAACAGCAACTGGAACAACAAGAAAAGAACAGCAGGCCCACAGCAAAAGTGGCTGGCACAGAGACTGATTTCTAGAATCCTTTGAAGAGAGAGACCTCTTGACAGCAGACACACAGGGAAGCACAGGGAGATACATTCACAGGAGACTGAGACCAGAAGAGAATACCTACCTAGGCAAGTAAGTTTGTCATCTAGAAACATTAAGGAGAGCTAGAATTAACAGTGCCTTTGTTTTCTTGGGAATAAACACTGTGAGATTTAGAAAAGGTTTCCTACTTGCTAAGATTAAATGCACCAGGACATCTAGAATCAATTCCTCTGAACAGATGTCAAGTCCAGAACAGGAGGAATATTGCCAAGTGTTCCCATCTTTTCCACCTTGCAGCAGTTTGCCAGAAGAATGCCTCTGTGTTTGTAAACCAGAGCAGCTCATGCTAGGACCAATCCCCACAGGGCTTTCAGCATCAGGACCCTCACCCTTTATGAGCAGGCTGAGCTCACAGACGCCCTTGTCCGTGCCCCGCGTGAAGAACCGCGCCGCTTCTCTTCACCCTGACAGCGCGGCTCAGTCGCTCTCATTGCACTCGCCCTCTCGACACCACACACGTCCCCATCTTCCCAACCCGGCACGGCGGGCACGGGCACAGAGGACAGCAGTGCTCCTCAGGCATCCCTGTGACACAGAGAGCTGCCCAGAGGAGATGCTGACCCTCTGGTGAGCCCAGGCCATGCGAGGCAGAAGCCGGCCCAGAGCAGGGGCTGCGGCCTCAGGCAGCTCCGCGCTGCAGCAGCCGGGCAGCAGCAGGACCCTCCCAGCTAAGGAAGGCTCCAGCCTCTGCAGTCCCACCAGCCCTCAGGGGCAGGGCAGCGACCACAACAAGGCTGGCAAAGCCCAAGCATGAGCACTGACAGGCACTGATGGGAAGAAGCCAGAGTGAGCCTGAGCCCCGGACAAGCTGTTGCCCCCATTCAGGACATAACAGGATGGGCTTTGAGATCAGCCACACCGAGGCACAGATCAGTGCCCTTTTTGTCCCAACTGGTGATGGTAGACACAGAATCCACTGGGCTGTGTTCTCAACCCTACCAGATCTTATCTGAGAGCACAGCACTGGCAGCTGTTAAGGGCAAGAAGCAGATTCATTGGGTTGTGCTGCAGAATCACAAAGGGCTTGATGTGTTCTCCTAGAGACTGATCTCAGCAGGGCTTCTGCCAGTGGCTGGGACTCAAGCAGTCACAGTCTTCTGCTGATCCAGGAACAATCCCTGCTTCTGCCTTCGGGAGAGAGAAGGGAAGCCCAGGCAAACTCCAGCCAGTCTAAGCTGCCCTCAGAGGCAGCAGGAACACCCAGAGCTCTCTCTTGCTGCCTCGGAGCACTGCCAGCACTTCTGTGACACTAAACTGAGCAGAACCCTTTGGTACAGCTGTGCTGACATGTGCACACAACACACTGTCCCTCAGATAAGAAAGATACCAGACGTACTCTGCTGCTCCAGGGAGTCACCTGCCATCTCCTGTTGCTGAGCAGCAGCTGGGTCAGCACGGGAGGTGAACCAAGGGCTCAGGCTCCACTTCTTCAGCTGGAGAGCAAAGGCTCCTTGGGATGGCGCTGCTGGTTCTGCAGCAGCTTCAGTGTCAAAGTCGGTGTAGATCTGAGACAAGAAATGAGTTGATGTCAGGAAGGTGTGGCAGAGATTGCCCTGAAATGCAAGAGAGATTGCCATTTGAAATGCAAGCCCTTAGGAAGCTACTGTCAGCCACATGCAGAGCTCTTCATCTGGATTGCTTTGGATGTCCACTTGTGAAACCAAATGGTCAAGACCAAAGGCTGGTTTTACTCGAGTTCATAGCCAGTTTCGTGTTCTGAAGGATGACTGCAGCAATGACCGCTCCACTTCTCCCAAAGACTCCTTTCCCCCTCCTAGGTCTGCAGATACATTTGCAGCTCCTCATTCTAATATTCTGCCTCCTGCCATGAAATTCTCTTTTTCTGCACCTTCCTCGGGACGTGCTTATCCTGCAGCATCTCTGGGTGGGTCAGTTCCTGGGCCTCATGCCAGCCTCGGGGCTCTTGGTTGCCCATCATTTGCTGGAACTCTCTGCAGGCTGCCAGGTAGGATGGCGACACTTCCACCTCAAGTCAAACAGAACAAAGCAGTCAGAGACTACAGCTTGTCCCCGTCAGCCAGGAGCCATCGACTGGGAAGAAAGTAAAGGACAGGAGCAGATTCGCAAGGGATACAGACAGCTTGTGGCTCGTATTCCAAATCTATGTGAGTGACCATGTTCACCTGCAAAAACACCTCAAGAAACAAGGTCACCTGGAAGAAGCCAGCAGGGGTTAATTCGGATGACTGCTGGCTAAATGGCCAGAGGAGTAATGGCACTGTCCAGAGCATCAGCTGAGATCCAGCAGAGCAGGAAGTGTCCTTGAAAGCAGCTCTGACAGAGGCCTCATCAGGATGGCACTCAGAGGCATCACCCACCCGCTGCTGCTCTGCACTGGAAAGGCAAGGAAGGCAGAAACCACCCCTTGGGTGACTGCAGTGCCTAGTGCTATTTCACTCGCTCTTCTAGAGCCTTTTGCTCCTGAAGGAGGTGATTCATTTTCTCTTTGATGTTTTTAATTTTTTCATCTAGCCTCTTCTTCCTTGCCTTTATCCTAGTCTCAGTTTCTTGCAGCTGTGCCTCCATCTGTTCATCAATTTTCTATAAACAACAATGGAAAGCACTCTCTTTCATGAGTGGAGTGGCTGCCATTCCTTCATTCACCTGTTTTTGTTGATTGCTCCTCTGCATGGGGAGATTCTTCTCCTCTTGGATGTCTTCATTCCTCCTCTTCACTGCCATGATGGCACTCTGAGCTCCAGGCAGCTCTGCTTGTGGTTCTGCCTTGATGTTCTGTGCACACAAAAGCAGAGCCAGTGACTGAGAGCTGCCATCAAGCTCAGCTTTTCCCTCTTTTAGCCTCAAAATCACATTTATTCAGCCCCTTCTTTCTGCTTTTCCACTCAGCTCTGCTTCCACTGTAACCCTCCTGTCCTGGTGCTGATCTCTGCAGATTCCAAGGCTCTGTGCTTCCAGTGCCTGTGGGACTCCCGGCCTCCTCAGTCCCAAGAGCTCTGGTTTATGCCCCTCTTCCTGCCCTTCCCTCTGTCACCTGGGCAGTCAGGCTCACCTGGCCATTCTCCTGTGGCTCTTCCACCTGCTGCCTGAGCTGCTCTTCCTGCCCTCGGGCAGGGAACAGCTCTCCCTGAGTCTGGCAGGGCAGCTCAGATGAGGCAGTGTGCTCCTGCTCTTTCTCTAGAAGCACCTGCACAGAAAGCAAGAGAAGATGGGTTTCAGCTTCCCATACACCCTTTGTGGGCCAAGACTCAAAGACTGCTGGGCTCACACGTTCCCAAAGCACTGTGCTGCTGCTCTCCTGGGTCGTTCTCTGCCCGAGGGGAGGCACAGATTCCAAAGTGACCCTGGCCCTACAATCAGGAGCCACTGGGACTGAAGCTCCAACAGCCTCTCAGGCAGCTGACAGGGAAGGGGTGGCATTTCTCAAGGGTCTGGTGAGGGCCTCCCTCTGCTTCCGCCGTGTCCTGTTTGTCTTTGAGTAGTGACTGACATCCCGCCCTGTCCCACAGCTCCATCCTGGCTCTGCAGGGGCTTCCTGGGTGAGCTCACTCCTTGTGAGAGACACTTCTGGAGTTCACCTTCTCTTCAGGCCTGCACCAGCATTCCTCCCTCCTGACATCCACACTCTCGTTAGAAAACCGGGTCATTCAGGAGATAAGGATGCATGCAAAGATCTCTGATGGAAGTCAGAGAACCCCTATGGCCACCGCAGTATATGGAGGAGGACCAAGGTGTTTCTTTTCCCTCTTTTGTCAACTGAGAATTCTGACCAGCAGTAACAGAGTTTCTCATAAGGCCCCATTAATGAATGCACTCACACAGCCCTGGGGATGCCAGTGAAGGAAACCATGTGTCATGTAATGCAAACCATGTGTCATGTATGAGCAAAGTCACCAGACCCCAGATACAGCATGGGATAGTTCCACTCCCTCAGGACATGCAAAAATTTAAAGGATAAAAAGAAGGCTTCAGGGCACAAGAGGCTGGAGGAGGAAAACATGAGGGGAAAAAACAACCATCTCTGGAGGGGGAAACATCTCTGCCTGCTCAGGATCAGTCAATGGAACTTGTCTCTACTCCTCTCCTGAAGGGATGCCTTTAGGTGAGCTTTGCATCTTCCACTGGTTTGGAGCTGAGCCAGGAAGATTCAATAGACAGACAGATAGACAGATCTCACTTTTTTAATCTCTCTTTACTGTGCTGTGGCATTTACATTCTTTGAATACAGAGAGATATAGTTCCTCTCTCTCTCCTAGGTTTTTTTTAAAGGAAGGAAGTGAGAAACTTAGAGAAGAAGAGAAAACAATTATCTCTACTGGCTGTTCTTGTTGTTTAGTACATGTAGAATGTGTTATAGTGATTGTTTACTGAAAGTGATTTGTTAAGTGGATTTTAGTGATAGTTGTTTAGCTTGATTAGCTAATTAGATAAAATCTGTGTTGTGACTGTCTGGAGACAGTCACGAGTTTTTCTTTAGTAGCTTTTTAATATAGTATTTCTATAGTATAGTTTTAATATAGTACTAGTGTAATATAACATAGCTTAAGAAAACATTTGTTTAACCTTCTAAATCATAGAGTCAAAGCACATTATTCGCCATGTGGGGGTCAACCTGAATCAATCCTGTCCTTTCTGTCGCTACACACATCAGCACTCGGTAGCAGTGCCCCAATCAGCAGCCATCCTGAACTTGCTCTCATGTTGCTTCAGTAACCCACACTCTTGGGGAATCTGGAGCATGTGGGTCCTTACAGAATGCAACCAGACCCAGAGTATTGCACTGGAACTGCACTCTTTGTGCATTTGTGCTCGGGCAAGTTCTTCTCTTGGACTCGACCACACTGATGGTGCTAAAGTGGCTGGAATCAGAAATGCAGCCCAGCCCCTCCCAGCTCCTCTAATCTCTGAGCACCAGCTGGAATGCCAGGGCATTGATTTCCTGCTCAATTCCCAAACACAACACACACTGACTCCCTGGGCTGCCAAAAGAGACGGGAGCTGTTAACCTGAAAGTGATGTGTTTCTGCCAGTGCTGGAAAAGGGCAGGAAAGACTGAGAAAAAGCTCCCTGGAGAAGGAGAAATTATACAAGGCTTCTCCTTCTAGCAAACAAACAAACAAAATATGAAAGTGTTACCCACTCCAGTGTCTAAAGCACTTGGATGCAGTGAAGGGATGTTTGGCAGGGAAACAGCCCTCGTGCTGAGCATTGGCTCTATGGATCCAAGGCAGGGATCTATGGCAGTCTGCCTGAAGGTCCCTCAAGAGCCCCCATTGTCCAGGCTAAAGCTCCCTCAGCACCTCCTCCCTGGCCTTGTGCTGCACCCCTTGCCCAGCTCCCCTGTCCCTCTGTGCCCACGCTGCAGCCCCTCCATGACTTTCTGCTTCCCAGGGCCCACAGCTGCACATAGCACTCCAGCTGTGGCCGCAGCGCTGCCCAGCACAGGGCCACGCTCCCTGCCCTGCTCCTGCTGCCCCACTGCTGCTGGCACAGCCACCGTGCCCTTGGCCTTCTGGGCCCCCTGGCCCCACGCTGCCTCCTCTTCAGCTGCTCACGGCCGCCAGCCCTGCGTCCTTTGGGCCCACGCAGCTCCCCAGCCACAAAGGTGCCCATTGCACTTCAGATACAGCAGGCACCATTGCAAGATGGCCTTCCTGTTCTACAACGATATCTTCTAAGTAGATATCATAAAGTTTGATAGGAATAGAATTCTAAGGGACTCTGACTAAATTAAAATGGTCTAATTCAACTGTACAGGAAATAGCTCCTATGTAAATATTCCACCCTATCTGCCGTCAGCAAGCAAGGTTCTGTCTTCAAAACTAGGTTTGTAGTTCTTCAAAGCTCTGATATAGAAATTTAAAATATCCATTTCGCACTTTGTTATTTTTCTTCAGGCATGAAAATGGATTTTCTTTTGGCCTTCCTAGCTGGCCCTCTACACTCTACTGCTACTGGCCCAGCTCACATCATGTTCTACAATTCTTAAACACCAGGAATTTGAAATGTTCCTTTCTCACTCACCTCAGGATCTTCAGCACTGCTGAATACACGCTTCAGGTGACCTGTAGTGGGAAGGGAAAATGAACCAGATGCTGTCAGAAAACTGCCTGGGCTGCTGAATCCCACAGAACAAGTCAACCCAAACAGAGATGATTTCCCATTTCACAACATCCTTCCAGCAGATACATTTCATTCACACAGCCAGCAAGGGATCAGGACAATATTCTTGCTTGTGCATACAATTTGGCCTGTTTTGCCAGTAAATGAATACAAATATGACCAAGAAAATGCAAATTGTTCTTTAACACTCAGCGCTCCTGTTCTACCAAAGACATAAAACAGCTTCTGAAATCTTCTCCTTGAGGTTCTTTTTTTTTTTTTTTTAATCAGTTGCATGCACCAGTTCTCATTAACTTGCTTGAAACAGTTGCTCAGAAAAGCTTCCCTAAAATCCCCCTGAGCTGTGGCAGACACTCACTGCTTTGGAGTTTGCATTTCCTTGCAAAGGGAATCACTATTTTAGTACTTTGAAAAAGGTCAAGTTAGACAGTCAAATCCTTTCATGACAAAATTTAAAAAGAAATAAGCTTTCTCTGAATTCTGGGAACAACTGCAGAGTTTTTAGAAGGCCTTCCAAGAAGCTCTGCCAGTCTACATTTTCAAAGGTGTCTTGCTTGTCCCAGCAAACTGAGGAAATGGCAGACTCTGCTGCCACAGACTCTCCTGCGGAGGGAACGGAAGCCCTGCAGGTTCCCCTGCAAATGCTGCCCCTGTGGCTACAGACACCCCCTTTTTAGCTGAACGTCATGACAGGAGCTTTACCAAAGCAGTGGCATCCTAATGCTCTTTCTCTTTCAAAATCAGAAACTCAGCCACCAGCAGGAAGACATACAAAAGCCAGGTTAGGATACACCCTAACCTAAGTAGAATGGAAAACTCTACTTACGTGCAAAGTGTGTAACATAATACGCGGAAAAACAAACACCATAAGCAGCAAAAGCTGCTGTGGCCAGATGGTGGATCATATTCCCAGAGCGGTGCCAGTCTTCTCCAACACTAGAAAAACAAATGGCCTCTCAGAGTGCAACTACCCACTGACCAATGCTCCAACCAGGAGGGTTCTCCTGATGTGAGCAAGGCTGCTCTGACACTCAGGCCTTCTGTGCACAAGGCAACCTTCTGATGTCACCACAACGATGTGGCAACCATGCCGTGACATCACAAAGCAAAGTATGACAAAGAAAAGCATCACAAAGCATGTTGGTCTGTGAATTTATGCAAAGCAATAACCAACCTTCCCTACAGCAAACACAAAAGAGCCTGGGAAGTTCTTCTCTGTCACAAAGCAGCACAAATTCCTTTCATGGGCCAAACCCTGTTGTTCAGGGGATCCAAGAGGAACTCCAAGAGTGCCTCAAGCACCTACAGCCTGTACCCCAGCTGAGCACTCAGATGGGACCCAAGCAAAGGAAACCAGACCAAGATAATGGCCCACAGTATTGCACATGTGAGAAATGACTCTCACTTTTAAAATTTTAAAGGTTTAGTAAACCTTAACAAAGGACTGAATAAGAAAAATTATGGCAATGGGAGTCTCTGTGACTAGCAGCCACCTGGTCATTTACAAAAAGGACGCTCTGCCTTTCATACTCTCAGCTCCTCCAAAAGTTTTGTCAGTCAGCTCTTTCTCTGCTGTCCATTGGTGGAGATTACTTTCCTGCATCCTGACTGGAGGTCAGGCGTTGTTACACCCTGCCTGCTGGTCACAAGCCAGCCCTCCCCAAATGCCCTGACTACCAAGGCTATTACAAGGGAGACGGGAAAGAGGACTATGGGAGGATATATTACAATACCATCACTACACATTTGAACATCCACATAACATCTACTTCTCAATTGTCAGAGCCAACCATTGCATTACTCGTCCAGAACACACAGAACCGGGAGAGAGGCCACTGTTGGCATCACAGATGAAATCCTTCCTAACAAATCTCCCCACATATTTGCATCTTTATTGGACATGACAAGGGCTCCGGTGCGTGTACATCTCTGCCTTTCTTCCCCTTTGGCAGCAGTCGAACTGACAGCATCTGCCCGCCAGCAGCAGCTGCTCAAAGCTGGGAATGCCACTGGCGGTGCTGATTTCCAGAGGCTTCTGTGTGCCAGGGGAAGCCAAGGCAGGAGCGGGTTGAACGGTGCTGGCGCTGCTGCTGCTCTGTGCCAGAGAGCCCCGGCTGGGCAGGGCACGGTGCCCACTGCGCTGCGGGCTCCTTCTCCTGCCACAGCTGGGCACACCTGGCAACAAGGCATGACAACCTGTGGGCAAGCCAAGGGGTGTCTGGGGCTGCACTGCTCTGCACACACCCAGCACACCTGCAGCACACAATTTTAACCCTCAAGCAAGTAAACCAGAGGGAAACAGGTGGAAAAGATTTCATTTTAACCATTCTTTATGCTTTAATAGGAATGACTAAAATGAAAGTTTCCAAGCAGGGACAATCCACACTGCCAGCTCAGTGTGAGAAAAGAGGCATTACTTTATTTCAGTGCTGGGTGCGTGGGCAATCACTCCCCTGAAAGATGCACACCCACGTGTTAGTATCCATGGAACTAAGACATTACTTTCATTAGTTTTATTCATTACTTTGCTGAAACTCACAGGCTAAACATTCTCACAAAGTATTTGACATGTTTAAATCCCTTCCCCAAAATTACTGACATTTAGAGTAGGGGTCTCTTGAGGGTCTCTGCTGGCCATGTGGTGAACATCCCATTCCTCAAATTCTCCTCCCACGGTTAGGAGCCTTCTTCTCCTTGAATGCATTGCCCACTGTCAGTAGGCCCACTATCTTTATTCTCAAGGCTAAGACATCCACTTGCACACATTAACCTCTGGTGTGAGGGAAGGTAGGACTAAGCACTGCCTGGTAGAGCTTAACAAATTCACAATTTGTTGCAGGTCAACACTTCCCCAACATCTCTCGTTCCTTCTCTGGGAATCAAACACAAGCATTTTGTGATCGGTGAGCCCAAGGCCGCCTCCAACCCTCCTGTCACCCAGCAGCCCTTCTCTCCTCACAAACAGCAGGCCCAGCAGTGCCTTCCCTCACTGGCTCAGTCCCCAGCTGTGTCAGGAGTTCTCTGTCACACACTGCAGGACCATCCTGGACTGTTTGCTCTCCGCTGCACTCTGTTGCCAGCAGACATCCCTACCCTGTTCCATGCCCCTTGCAGAACCCTGCACCTGCTGTCCATGGGCACCTGGCAAGGGGAGGCACTCACGGAGGAGGCGCACCAGCTGCACTGGGCAGGAACCAAAACCCTCTGGGGCACAGCTGCTGGCCTGGGTCTGGCACAGCCCTGCACGCCCCACTCCTCACGGGCTCTGGGCTGGAAATGCAATTGCACTTTCTGCCTCATGGAGAAACACCAGGGCTGCACAAACAACGGCCAGCAGGCCACATCCCAAAGGCACTGCAGCATGGAGCTGAGAAGGAAGAAGACCCTTCCCCAATTCCTAAGCATACCAAAACCACCATAATTGGGAGTGTTAATCCTCTGAATGTAGAGTTGATTCACAGGTGAGAAGGGAATCTTCCAATGGAGTTGAAGTTTGTTAGAGTTTTTTTTCTGAGTCCTACTAAGACTGTTGATCTGAAAATTTATTTGAAAATATTTTTAAAAGGCTGCACAGTCATATGGTTTTGTTCTAATACCAAGATGGCTAAATGAAATGTACTGGCATTTTAATTGCATCCAAACAGATTAGTCTGTAAAAGCCTTCCTGCAGAATAGCCACTAAACAAGAAATGAAAATCTGTGGACTGTTGACTTTGCAAATTTCTACTAAATTTATCAGACAATGAGGCATTTTTAGGTAGATCAAAGAGCAAATTAATTCCTATGGATAACTTGATTTGGATAAACCTGTTGATTACAAATTAAAACTGCCAGCACATACTAAGTGGAAATCTGAATACTCACTCCTATGAGCTCTGATGTATTAGATAGTCATTGTTTGCCATATTAACAAAAATTAACATTCTGGCTGTTTTTTTTTTTTACTTACAACCAGCTCTTCAACACTCTTTGTAACATCAGAAAGAGAATTTGTAGCAATGTGAACCATGGGTTGGTGGGGCATTGCAGAAGGCTCCTATGCCAGCACTAAACGTTCACATTTACCATGGCATCACTTCTTGCCTTTAATTCCAAGCTACAGCTCAGTTCCTGCAGTATAGATGCACACTTGTAGTCTGTATTTGCAGTTGGTTCTTACCTTCCTGTCCATAAAAAAAATCATGCTTGGATCTCAAATCAAAATAAAATGAGGAGAGAGTCAGGTTCTGGATAGGTATAGCAAAAACTAAGAGTTTTTTTGCAAATATGTTGAAAAGTTGTTTGTACATGCTGCAAAACCAGCAGATTAAAGACTTGCACTCTAGCTTGCAAGCTGAGGTTTGCCTGTTCTCTCTGGACTGATTTCTTGAGGGCAGACACTGAACCTAATCAGTAAGAAAATCCAAACCACAGGAGCAGTTTGAAGAATATTGTAAATTATTCTGTTATGATGCTTTTTGCCTAAAAGTTTTGGCCATCATCTGATTGGAGTAATTAGAGGAGATGGAAGCCATCATACTGTGCCTGTGCACACAATTCCTTCCCAGGAGTAATCCATGAAGCAACGCTGACAAACCCACAGCAGCAGCTGCTGCCACACAGCCATGAAGCAGAGAATATGTATTTCTGCTACACTTGGACAGCTGAAGATGCCTCTGCTGAGCTAATTTTAGTGACTGCCCACCACAGATGAGACCTTGTGGTCAGTCTCCAACAAGTCAGGGCAGTTCATATTCTGCCTAGATGAAGTAAGTCTAGAAATACATAGACCATGGAGCCTGAGGAAAGCCAGCAGCTGTGGGAGATTTGTTTCCATATCTTTCTTTTTACTAATTTATTGCAGTCTATTATTTAAAGAATGGAAACTTTTGGCATATCATTGGCTGGAAGGTTGGTCAATCTTCCATTCATGACTCCTCTGAAAGCATCACCACTGTGTTTTTATCAGTAACTCTTCCATCATCATGGCTCACACAGCATTTCCTGCAGCTCTTGCTGGAGCCAGGGAAAGGCACCAGGAGAAGGGGGAGGAAGCTGTGTGCAGAGACTGTGTCAGCTGAAGAGACATTTGTTTCCTCTGATTTGACTGAATGGCTGCAGGAACCTTGCTGGCACTGCTGGCGGGGTGGCCTTTGGCAGGGCTGGGCAGAGTTTGGGGCCCAGGATCCCTCCTCTCGGTGGGACACCAGGGTGAGCAGCCCCTGTCCCAGCCAGGAGCAGAGGTTCTGTGGCTCTGCCCGGGGCACAGGGACCTGCCACTGCCACGAGCTCCTGCCACGGCTCCTCTGGGGCAGCTCCTGCTCTGCAGTGATGATGGGCGCAGCTGGGGGGGGCTGCAATGGAGGGGGGCTTCCAGTGGGCTCTGCTGGTGTGCCACACTGGAGCCAGCAGAGCTTCTGGAAGGAGTCTCCTCTTGTGAGCTGCTGGAGCTGGAGCTGGCACTGGCCACAGAGCCGCTGTGTTCATCCCTGACAGGCCCAGAGCACAGCAGCCTCTGGGCCTCCTTGCTGCACAATGGCAGTGAGGAGGCCATGGAGCAGAGGTTCAGTATGTGTGACTCAGTTTCCTGGTAAACTGTGCTAAGAAAAGCCTGCATCCCTCCTGCCAGATCTAAGTCACTCCAAGAAATCTGTTGGCACATTGGGAACTCAGAATTGTTTGAATTTTGAACAGTTGTCCTGTGAGCGCTTTTGATAGTTTTTGTCATTTTGTGTTGATTCAGTTGATCCTTCAGAGAAGCTTTCCTAATAATATAAAACAGGAGAAATTGTGGAGACCCTGGGGGGGCATCCCCTGGTCTAGGGAGACACCAGAAGCTTCCCTCAAAAAGCTGTTAGACCCCATTGGCTCCTTCCCCTGCTCCTATGTCTGTTCCTGTGTTCCTGAGCCACACCTTCCCTATTCCCTGATCGGCCCCCTTATCTTTGTACTGCCCCGAGATCAGGGTCAGCCCCCAGGCCCCTGTGGAGACAAAGTGAGACCCTCTGTGTGTGGGTGCTGGGAGCTGAACATCTCCCTGCACAGCTGAATAAAACATCTGTGGAGATTATGCAAAGGTCCTTTTTGCTTCTTTACCCTGGACTATGCTAGCAGCAATTCAGACTGCTACAGAGGAGAAGCTGCAGTACTGGCACCAAGGTTTTGGCAACTTGGCCATAGGCACAGAGGGCGTGCAGGATGCTGCTCTATGAATTCCTTAACCAGCCATCTCTGGTGCTGGCATATTCCCTCCAGCTTCTGCTGCAGCCAGAGCCACCTTTGGTCCAGCAGATGACATTGTTATTTGAAAAATTGGGCCCACTCCTTGGGCAGGAGGCCATCCACAGGCTCTGGCCCTGCAGCCCCCTGCTCAGCTGGGGACAGTGTTCCCTGTGGGGAAGATGGAGCAGCCATCACAGGGTCTTGGGGGCTGCTTTCAGCAAGGTGGCCAGGCTCTCTCCCTGCTGGACTCCAGCAGTTGTTCGGGGGAGCTGATGGCAAATTGTATGTAGTCCTGTTCATCCTACTCAGAAAACATGACAGCTTCTATCATTCTTCTGCAGAGTGGGCATGCTGGATTTCTCTTTGCCCACTGCAGGATGCAGCCCAGGCAGAACTGGTGGTGACAGGGCAGAGAAAAATTCACATTCTTCTTAGTGCCCTGGCAGATGGGGCAGCTCCATTCTGTCCCCATGGCCATGTCTGTCTGTCCCAGCAGCAGGGAAGAGCTGAGGACCATGAGCTGCTCTCATTTGCAATCTTGCTTTGCCAGAGCCCAAACTCGAGCCAGAGTGGTCCAGGCTCTGTCAGTGCCCAAACATGAGCAGGAAGGGATGTGGTATCACAATGCATTCCTTGGTGAAGGAGGTCGATAGCAGCCTCAAGAGGCACCTCAGACACTCAACAGTCAAGGCAGTAACATATGGACAGGACACAGATGGCAGTTCATGGCTGGGAGAGCATTCATAGACATACCCAAGGACAAATTTCCCAGGAACTCTCCACAGCTCTGGGATCTGCCCATCAGCTCTGTCAGAAGCTTCAGCAGAACAACCAAAGTCCTAAAAAGCAGCTTCCAGAAACTTTTCCTACCATCCTGCCTGAGTAGCCTGGTTGCTTGCTGCAAAACACTCTTTTTCTTCTCTTCCCCAATGCCCTGTGGACACTTGCAGCCAAAATAAAAAGCTCCTGGCCCTCTGTGTGATGTGATAATACAGTTTTTATATTTCCTTGCTGGGATGAAAGAAAGCTGTGCTGTGGGTCAGGAGAGGCCAGGACCCACTTGGCCTTCCTGCAGGCTGAGGGGGTCCCAGCAGACATCCTGCTGCTTTTTGGGGAATGTGTGAGGGGGAGTGGAGGGGGTGACAGAGAGGCTGAGATCATAGAGTGGAAACTCAGCTCCAGAGTGGCAGTGCAGACTCTCCCTGCTGAATGCCTGCTGGGGCTGGCAAAGAAGGAAAATGCCCCAATAACAGCCCGGTGGCACTGTGTCTCAGGGACAGGTACAGGGAGGTGACAACAAACAGCAGCATGGCCCGGTCTCACAGCTCCTAGGAAGCAGTGACAGAGGAGCCTCATGTGCCAGAGGTTTCAGAAAGGCTGTCTTCTCAAATGGCCACTCTGAAACCCCTCTCTTTGCCTCTTGGGTTTGCGAATGCTTTTGACAGCCACAGCATCCTGGGGCAACGCGTTCCACAATTTCATTAAGCGCTCCTTGAAAAGCACCTCCCATTGTTCACTGAGCTGCCAGCCTGGTCATTTCAGAGGGTGCTGCCTTGGTGGAGAGAAAAATCAATCTTCTGCCTTTCAGGGAGCTGAAGGAGGAGGAACTCTTCACCATCAGACACCTGGCTGGGTCCCATTCAGAGGTCCTGCTTTGTAGACTTCGTGAGGTTTGCTTGGCAGTTACCAGCGAGGTGAGAACATTGTTCTGAATTGTCCCCCATACTTCATACACGGTGGGTAGAGTAGGTATGTGCTTGTTCATCTCCATGTGTGCTCAGAGTCTGCCTTCATTTCTGATTTTAGACCTGATATTTCTAATGTCTGTCAGCTGTCTTTAGGATCTGTGGGCACATGCAGCTGTATTTACTGGCAGGTCGGGTATCTGACACTCATCTTTGAGTGTGGAGCCTTTATAATGCAATGTGCAAATGCAGAAACTGAGACACTGATCATGGTATTTGCCAGAGTCCCAGTCTCTGCCCAAGCTGTGATTCAACACTGCAAATTATTCTGTAGACCTGAGCCTGTGTTTTCTGTTTCCTGGCTGAGTGCTTCAACTGCTGGTGTTGGCTTTTTGAACAGGAGCACCTGACTCTTTTATCTTTATCACTTGTCCCTTTATGATTTGAAAGCAGCCCTTGCTTTAATTTTCTAGTAAAAGGGTCTAAAATCAAAGCTGTGGACATTTTAGTAGGGTTAAGTAGAACACTGAATGAAACTTTTATTTTAGGCCTGCAGTAAGAAGTTCTGAGGCCAGAAATTGGTGGCAGAGTAAGTGCCTTTCTGTGCTTGTGCTCTCCTGCTCTTCTTGTAATTTTATGTTCCTCTGGACATGGTGGGATGTGTTGTCATTTCCTGGGACTTCTGTTGAAGACAACTGGTTTTCTTTTCAAGGTGATTTTTATGTTTCCCCTCATGGCTTCCCCAGGTGACCAACCTCCGTTCCAAGGTGTCCTGCTCTGCCATTGTCACTCTGGGAGAGCTCTCTGTGACCTTGAAGAAGGACATGGACTCTGAGGTGGATGAGGTTGCTCGGGTCCTTCTCCAGATGGTGTCCAACTCCCCAGAATTTGTTCAGAAGGCAGGCAGTCAGACCCTGGGGATCATTGTGGAGAATGTGACTCCTGCACGAGCAATGACTGCTCTCATGGACATGGGAGTCAAGCAGGTTCTTCTTCTTTTAGAAATTCTTCACCTTTGTGTGTGTGGGAGGGAGAAGGGATGAGAGAGAGAATGGGAATGGTTGGAGGGAAGGGTCCTGTATCCTGCATCTTCTGTGAACTCAGTGACTTGATTCTCCAACCAGCCTCACTTCTTTCCTCTTGTCACCTATTTCTGCCCTCCTGCAGCCCATTACTTCTCAGAATCACAGAAGTGTAGAATATGGGGAGTTGGAAGGGGCCCATCAGGACCATCGAGTCCAGCTCCTGGCCTTGCCCAAGGGTCACACCAAGTGCCTGAGACTGTTGTCCAAATGTTTCTTCAATTCTGTCAGGCTTGGTGCTGTGACCACTGCCCTGGGGAGCCCAATCACCCTCTGGGTGAAAAACCCTTTTTCCTGATATCCAAACTAAAGCTCCTCTGACTCAGCTTCCTGCTGCTCCCTGGAGTTCTCCCAGTCTGTCAGATTTTCCTAGATGTGGTGATCAGTGGGGAAGGGAAAGTGCCTGCAAAGGCCAAGGATAGAGCCTTGTGCTTTTGTGGGCAGAGGGACAATTGCAATTGCAGCTGTGAGCAGTGTTTGGTATTTCACAGTGCTAACCACAGAGGCCCTGGGAAAACCATGTCTCCTCATGATGCCATTAACTTGAGAAATGAGGAGGGTCCTTGCTGGGCATGGAGCACATGGGGGACAATCTGCTGGGTGTGGCACAGCCTGCACAGCAGGCGCAGCTCCTGCCAAAGGAGTCTTGTATGACTGTCCTGGCCTTAGAGCTCTACTTTCTATCCAAACTGATGTTTCATGTTAGCCTTGAGATGATGAATCACTTTACAGGCACCTTCACAGGCTGACTGCCATGGGACAGTTGGAGCAAATGCTGCCTTAAATGTTGGTGCTGGGCCTGATAGTTCCCAAGAGACACTCTCTAGAACAGGACAGCCTGGCTAAACTGCCTGTCACCCTTTCCTCAGCTTTGCAATAGGGTAAAAAATTCAGATGGATCCATTGCCAAGCCCCACAGAAGAAACAGGCTGCATTGTTGGATATTCTGAAACTTCACTGCCAACAACGTGTTTCCCCTTCAGTTGTTGTTTTCCAAAAGTCTGCAGATTTGGGGATAAATAGGTGGAAAGAGCCTCAATCCTGCTGCAGCTTTGTGTAGTGGGTGCCCTCTGATGGGTCAGCATCAATTGTTCTTAATTTCTAAATTATTCATCTGTCATCTATTTCTTTAATCTATCTCAGAGTAAATACTGTGAAAGAAATTGAGTATCAGACAGTGCAGGGAGACTGAATTCTCCCTCTTCCATGCAGGCAGGCCTAGTGTGCAATGCTACCTTTGTGTTTAGCTGAGGACAGAGCCTTCTGCAGGTGTCTGAAGGTGCAGGGAGAGCCCAGGCTCCTTCCCCCAGTAAGGGCAGGGAGCAGCTCTGGCCAAGGCCGGCGCTGCTGCTGCTCCTTGTCCCTGTGCCCAGGGTTTGCTCTCTCCTCCCCAGCAGCCGCCCCGCCCCGGTGCGCGAGTGTGCGGCCCAACTCCTCCTGTCCCTGGTGGAGAGAATTGGAGTCACCCAGCTCACAGGCACCCCCAGGGCTGAGAGGCTGCCACACGTGGCAGGGAAGCTTGCTCAGGACTGCCACAAGGACACAAGGTAATGATCTTCATTTCACCTCCCAAAACAGGAAAACCGTTTTGTGTCTGGCTGTAAAGGTGAAACCATACAAGAGTGGAAACCAAAGGGAATATGAAGTTACCTCACGGTGTGAATAAGGGTCATAGAATCATGGAATATGCTGAGTTGGAAGGGCCCATCAGGATCATCAAGTCCATCTCCTGGCCATGTGCAGTGACCCCAAGAGTCACTCCATGTGCTTGAGAGCATTGTCCAAACTCTTCTTGAGCTCTGTCAGCCTTGGCACTGTGACCACTGCTCTGGGCTGCCTGGGCAAATGGCTGTACTGGGAAACCCGAGGTCGGCCAGCAAAAGGAGCATTGCCAACTTTTTGCTGTGGCTTGAAGGATTCTTTACTGAGATCAAAAGATCTCAGATCAGCCAGTCCAACACTTTTGTTTGGCCTTAGGTGCACAAGAAAAAGACAAAGTGTTGGCTGATGTTCATCACTGAAGGATCCCAAACATCCATTTCTCCTAAACTTCAGACTTTCCTAGAAATATTTCAGGGGTCTTTAGCCAACATATTCAGTCTTTCTAAACCTGTTCTGCAGATTTCTAAAACGCTGTTATCTGTGGCTCAGTGAGCTCCACATTTCTTCTTGAAGAACACTGTGGTTTCCTAGTAGCAAAATCAACCCAAACCACAAAAATCCCCTTCCTTTGGTGATGAAATTCCAATTAATAGCTGCCAAGAGCAACTAGCAGAGCAACTAGGTGTCCCTGGGCATACACATAATATAGAATAATCAATAGGATGCATGAGGTGTTTTGTCCTGACTTCCCTGCCTGTTAAAGAAAGGCAAATTACTGTGCAATGGCAGCAAGACACTGCTAATAAGCTTTGACAACAAAGCAGATGTGTTTTGCTTGCTCCCTGGGATCCTTTGAAGCCACAGAAGCACACCCCCAGTTTCAGAGTGAAATGGTATTTTTCTGTTGCCCCATATTCTCCTCTTGCCTCTTGCGTTCAGCTGACAGCACTGTGCAGTGTCAAGTGAGGTAAATCTCCCTCTTTGCTGAGTAGGTAATGCCTTCTCATGCAAAAATTGCACCTGATGAATTTAAGGGATCAGCCCCTTCTGTTAACACTCTTCCTGTGTTTGTTCACTTTTCTTTTGTTTCCTTCCTTCCTGCCTTCCGTCCTTAGGCATTATGGACAGGAGATGGTGAAGATGTTGCACAATCATCAACAATTTAAAATCTTTTGGAACGATCTCTTTCCCCCCGTGACCTGGAAGATATTCTGACAAGAATTAAGAAGAAAGTAAGTGCTTGGCAAGAGAAATGTCTCCTTTGTGCAAGTATTGCCTCTGCTAATATGAAATCAAAGATACCCAATCTGTCTTTAGCTCATTCCTCTTCTGCTGAATCATTTTGCTCCTGGGAATGAGCTGTTAATCCTCAGCCTGTTCATCTGCAGACCACAAAGGAACTGATATTATTAGGGAAAAAGTGGGGTTTTGAATATTTTCAATATCAGTCACAAAAAGGAAAGGGAAAGAGGAGAAAATGGGTTTACATTTAAGTGTAAGCCCCCACCATGCTCTCCCTACTCTGCCCCCTGTAAAGCAATTAAGTGAGAATTGTGCTTCTGAAGATAACAGAGTCTTTGCAAAGGACACTGGAAGTAGTCGTGCCAAGAAAATTCCCAAATTTACAAAAGATATCCAAGTCAATCCTAGTTACTACAATGACTGTCTGTCTTTTGAGAATACTGCCCTGCTGTGCAGCCCTGTGGAGCTGGAAGAAGCTTGGTGAATTCAGCAGCATCGAGTGAAAAATCCTTTGTTTGTTTGGGGGAGGATTTTATATTTTGTTATCGACATTACAGAAGGGAGCCTGCCTTTGTGCAGGAGCAAGGAGAGTGAGGAGAGTGAGTGTTGAACCAAATTGACTTCCAACACAATGGGCCAACCCCCAAAAGAGTCCAATTTATTCTGTTGATTCCTTTACAAACACTTGTTGCCTACCAGTTTGCATTATTCCCATTTATGGTCAAGACTAAGGAATTTGGGATTTTAGATTGCTGCTCAGTCTGGTAGCGACCATAACCTGCCTTGGGCTATTGAAAACAAAGAGTTGGCATCACTGAATCTCTGGTCTGTTTCCATCTGTAAGTTAGGAAATGTTCCCCTAAGCCTTGGTAGCAGTGATCCTGGTTCTAACTTATGTTTTCAACAGGGAATTTCCTGTTTTATATTCTAAAGATTGATGAGGTTTCTCTATGTCTTTGTAGGGGATGGAAAACCAGAAGGCTGAAGGCCCATCTGTCAAGGAGTCGGTGAAGGAGAGGAAGGATGGCTCAAAGGAGCCCCAGGCCACATTGTCTGCTGGCAAACGGTACTGAGCACTTTTCTTAGATGTGACAAAGCACATGACAAGATTTACATGTCTCTTCCTCAGGAAAAACTTTCTGGCAGAGATGACCAATGCCACAGATTGTTTCCTTTCCCTACTCTAGGATGTGCTCTAGGATAAAAAGTGCCTACTTCTGCATTGTGCTGAACACAACTTCTCTGGAGCGGTGTCCACAAAAATGGAGAGACAAAAAGACACCCATTGGTGGCAGCTCAGACGATCCAGTGCAGTGGCAAGGGCAGTGTTGTGGAGGCTGGGAGAGGGCCAAGTTTCTGCTGCCTGACTTGGGACAAGTAAATTCAAAGTGCTGCAATCATATTGTTATACATCATATTTCCAGAGTCTCATACCTTCTGGGTGGTTTTCTCACGGCAGCTCTTCACGGCAGCTCTTCACGGCAGCTCTTCACGGCAGCTCTTCACGGCAGCTCTTCACGGCAGCTCTTCACGGCAGCTCTTCACGGCAGTGTTGTTGTTGCTTCCCAGCCAGAGCTCCTCTGCAGCCCTCCCTGAATGCCTCACCACCTTTTATCCCAGCTACCTCCACGGGCCAAAGCTGCTGCCCAATTAAGGACATCACAGCTGCAGCCCATTTACAATAACTAGAATCAGGGCAGGGTCACTTATACAATACAGAGATCTTTCACTGCCATACATATATCTACTCAGGCCCCTATAAAACAGAGCTTTTTTTTCATCTGAGTGGAGTCTTTTTCAGATGGGTGTTTTGATGAGAAATCTCAGTCTGGAAGCAAGAAGCCATTCCACAAAGATGCAGTTCTCATCTGTGAGGTTTGGCCTGGCTGAATCGTGGTTTTCTTTCCCTCAAACAGTACCAAGTTTGAGTAGTAAGGAGCAAGGCAATTCCTGAACAACTTCAGTCAACGGGTGTCTGAATGTGGACTTTATGCCTTGATATTCCTGTCCTTCATGTAATTTGCTTGATGGACAGCATGTTTGGTTTATTTCCCCCTGTGCTGCAATCAGCATTTAAGACAGGAATTTGCTCCTTGCTGTCTCTTCATGGCAGTTGCAGAGCTACTTGTACCTGTTCTCCTCTGATAGCAGAGGGGATTTATTTAGCTCGGTCCTGCTCAGCAGTGGCAGGAAAGTGACCACATGCCTCAGTAGCACAGCTGGCATCTTCCCGTGCTCTTGGAAGAGACAGGTTGATCAGGAGAATTGTTCCCAGTGGGGTTGTGAAGCTGTGCATCTGGTCTCCAGGGAAGCAAATGAAATGTGAGCGTAGTTCTGGGATGTCTGGCTTTTGTTTTTATCTCTCTTACTGATTTTCTGAATCCTTCAAATATGGCCCTGTTTATCTGTTCAGATGCATCTGAGCTGCTTTTCCAGATTGTCATGCCTGGTTGCAGAGACACTTCTCCAGAGTGATGAGTTCCCTTGTTCTAAGACACACATGTCCCTTATGAGGAGGCATTTAAACTTGGCAGTAGTGTCTCTCTTTTTCCACAAAGCAATGTGACCTGTGTGCCCTGGCAGCCATCTGAAGATAGATCAGATGCATCTCATCCTTGGTTTTCCTGAGTGAGCACTGGTGAGAATGTCACTTGCAGATTGTCTGCCATAATGATTATCATGAGGTCCACATTGTTCTTCAGAGCCTCATGATTTTCCAGCTTGAAATGACATGATTAGGAAAGCTGCTCAAGATGTTTTGCTCACAGTTAACTGAAGGTATTGTCTGTGGCTGCAGCTCTCTCCACAGAGAGCAGCAGGCACAACTTTGCCAGGCATTGTCCTGGGGAAGGATGTTAGAAGATCGGAGAAAAGGATGAGAAACAATTCTTATCTTCACTTGCTGCACCTGTTGTTGTGAACATGTGGAATGTGATATGGAGATTTATTTACCAAATGGTAATTTCTTAATTGGCCACTGGTGATGGTGTTTTGGATTCAATTGACCAATCTGGTCTGTCTCTATCAGACTGTCTCTAAGGGTTTCTGAAGTTTAATGACAGTGAGTTGCCATTGATGTCAAATAGTGAGTGACAGAATTTAGCACGATGCCTTCCTTTTCGGCATTGAGGGCAAATAGAAATTTGATTTCATGTCCCACAACAATCCTTTTTAAGGTGCCCTAGTTTACCACAAGCAAAGCAGACAGGCTTTTTATTAGAGTCCACTTGTACAGCATTAACAGAATTTTCCCAATGTTTTTCTTGTTTTTCTAAAAGCTTTTCAATTTTATCCATTCGTTGTGTCAAATTGTGTTCCAGTGTTTTTTCCAAAGCATTGACCTGTGAATTTGCAGTATTTTGTGAACCCATAAGTCCACTGCAAGCTGTTAGCATCTGTGTAATTGTTGGAGGCTTATCAGGCAAAGCTAAAAAAAATTTTCTACATTCATTATTAGCCTTTACAGAAGCAAGATTTTGAATGATATAAGAGTGGGCTTGTTCATCTGGACATTGCCTTCCAACTGCTTGAGTTAGTCTATCCAAAAAAGGACCATAAGATTCAGTTTCACCTTGTTTGATCAGTGGATAAGAATTCAAATGAGGGCCAGGAGGCTCAAGTGAAAGCAAGGCCTTTCTAGCAGCATCTTTAATGTCTGTTAACTCAGGCCGAGGCAGTTCAGCTGCTTGATTTTCAGGCCTATTGTAAGGTGAATCACCAGCTAATTGAGCAACATCTAGATTGGCATAATCAGTATTTGCATATCCTTCAACCAACTTGTTAAGTAGCATAGCATAGCATAGTGATTGATCAGCCTTCTGGAATCATGGAGTCAATGCTAATTATTTCCTCGACGGGGATGCCATGCTACGATAATTATAACCAACAGGTCCTCATTTGGTTTTATTTTCCAGGGTGAAATCTCCCTCTGATGGACACCTCCTACCCCGTGCACAAGCCCAGGTCACGTCACCTCCAGCTGTGGAAGAAACGGAGCTGCTCCAGAAGCTTTACCATCTCCTGGAAGCCAAGGGGTTTCAGACAAGGGTGGAAGGAGTGGAACTCCTCCGAGACCTGTGCAAAACCAGCCCCCAGCTCATCTCCACTAACATTGCCCAAGTATGTAGGGTACCTTCACTGCTCCTTTCCTTTAGCTCCTTTCCTAAGCCTGTAGCAGCAAAGTTAATTCAGTGTGTCTTGGCACTCTGTCCTGGCTGTTTGGGACGCTCTGGTCCCTCTTACCCAGAAAAAATTTAATTCAGGTCCAGGCTTCAGGACAAGTTGTTTCAGTCCAGCTGTATTTGTCTGGCAGGTGCCTATTGATGCTGTTCATCAGATGATGGCAGAATTTTCTGCTGGTGTAACTGCTGCTCTCTCCAATTCCCAGTTGGGTGAAGTGAAGGGAATCCAGCCCCTGAAAGCATGGCAATTGGTCTCTAGACCAAAAATGGGTTTGTACAGGGAAGAGAAGTATCAGGCTGGGTTGGTTTAAACCCAGCTGCTTTTTTTAAGAACACTTCTATATACTCCATCTTGTCTTACACAGGCACAGCTCTGGCAACTCATTTCCATCCTTGTTCCTATTCCTCTTGGTAAAGACAGTGCTCTCCCTTCTTAGGGGTCTGTTTTTCTCTTTGGAAAAGGAGGAAAACAGCTAAGGACTCATCTCTGCCTTCTCCTCCCAGTAGCTGCTTTTTCCCTTTTTCCAGGAAAAGGTGCCTGATAATGAGGCTGTCAAGGGACTGAACCTGCTCTAATGAGAGCTGTACAGCACATGACATTTCAGAAGTCTACTTGTTACTTAGAGAAATGGTCTGGATCCTGGAGGAGTTGATCAGAGCCCTGCACTTCTCCAGACACTGGCACTGAGACAAACAAAAGAAAACTTAGATCTCCTCTAGCCATAGTTTTGGCAAAATCATAATTGCCCTCCGTACTTGAGGCAACTGTATAGAAAACAGGGCATTGTAAACATCTACTTCCACTCAAAGCAAAGGTACTCTTTAGCATTAATAAATGGAATTAATTTAATGATTTATCGATGGAGAGAAATACCATAGGAACTATTCTGTCCCCAGCCAAACCTCTTAAAAACAGAAGAAAATCTTTCAACCAGCATGAGGTTGTGCCACCATTCCAGTGAGTTGCCCCCAGGAAAACAGTGAAATTGTGCAAGCGAGTGCTGACCTGACAGAAAGGATCACTTTCATCTTTGACATTGCTGACTGCTACATCCACTCTTCAAACAAGGACATTTGAATCCAGCCTTCATGTTGCTTGTTCTCTTCACAGATTTTTGAATATTTTGTCCTGAGAATATCTGACAGCCACAAGAAAGTGAAGCAGAGCGCGCTGGATGTGCTGGCTGAAATCACAGGAGCCCTGAAAGATGCCTTGAACCCGGTGATCATTGGTTTGGTGGAGGGAATAACAAAGAGCCTGAACTCAAAGGATCCCAGGGTTGGTGGGGCAGCTGTGAAAGCACTGGGAGAATCCATTGCTCATTTGGGTAAGGCTGAGCCCTGGCAGGGACTCTCCTCAGCTTCGTCTCTGTCTCTCCTGCACAAGAGAGCGCTGAGTGCCTTGACAGCTGCTCTTGTCTGGGGAACCCTCCAGCTGACACCCACCAGAGGCTGTGCAGGTGCAGTCCTTATGCACCATCCCCAACAGGCTGGAATGGGATCAGCATTTCCCGACAGTCCCAGGAGCCCTTGGCTCTGTGCTGCTTGTCTGAAGGGCAAGTCCTGGGCTACAGCTCTGCTACAGTTCAGAGGCAAAGGGGGTTTGGAGTTTGCTTGGGCCCTCTCTGACTTCCCAAATGAACAGCTTTGCTGTTGGCATGAAGGGACACTGACCCATCAGAGCTTCTGCAGTGCAGCCACCTGCAAGGCTCTACATTACAGGCATTAGCTGCCTATTTTCCACTTTTCTTCTTTGTCTTCTATTTTCAAAGGGGAACTTGTGATTCACCAAGTTCATTTCTTTAGAACAAACAGGTATAAACCCAGCTGTCAATGATGCCTTGTTCCACCTGTTGTTTTGCATGGGGCAAGATGGCCACAGCAATTAACTACATAGGCAAGGGCTGCTCTAAATTCCTTT